>NC_090694.1:2420986-2769842 GCF_013368605.1 Nyctibius grandis
CTGCAGCGGCGAAGCGGAGCGGGGCGGGCCGCCGCCGTGCAGCTTAGCCAGGCTCTCTGAGTCCTCCTTGCCGCCCACCGGTCGGAAGGCGCTGGAGTGGTGGTACCCGCCGCCTGCCTTGCACCCAGCCGCCGCCTCCAGCAGGTGCGAGTGGTGCGCGGGGACCCGCCCGCCGCCACCGCCCCCCTCCGAGGCGGCGGGCGAGGCGGTCTCCGCGCCGCCGCCTTCAGGGGCCGACTCGAAGACCGGGTCCCGCGCGGCAGCAGCAGCGGCGGCGGGAGCGGGCGGGGGGGGTGCGGCGGTGGGCGGCGTGCCCAGCACCGCGGCCCCTGCCTCGCCGCCGGGTTCCGAGAGGTCCAGGAAGGCCTGGCGCAACAGGCCTGCCCCGTCGCCCAGCGAGCAGCCCAGGGCGCCGGGGGGCTGAGGTGGCGGCTGCAGGTAGGTGGGTACTGGCAGCCCGCCCGGTGTGCGGGGCGGCCAGAACATGCAGAAGGGCGGGTAGAAAGCGGCGTCCTTCCTGCCCGGCCAAAAGAGCCCCGAGAGGCCGCCGCCTGTCGCCGCCCCCCCGCTGGCCTTGTGTGTCGCCGCCCCGCCGAGGGCATCGGCTCCGCCGCCCTCCTCCTTCTTGTGGCAGAGGCCGAAGGCGGCGGCGGGGAAGCCGTAGGGGTGCGGGAAGAGCCCCCCGCAGCCGGGAAACTTCTGGAGCACGCCGCCGAAGGAACCCTTGCTGGGCACTGGGATGACCGGGTAGCTCCGCGGGCTCTTGCCGCCGTGCGCCGCCGCCGCCGCCACGGCCTCCTGCAGCTCCTCGTTCTCCTCGAAGCGCGGCCGCTTCTGGTGCAGGTCGGGCGGGGCGGCCAGGAGGTGCGGGCTCAGCAGCCCGCCGCCCACCACGGCGGCCGCCGCCTTCACCGAGCTCAGCGGGTGGCAGGCGGCGGGGGCGGCAGGGGCGGGCGGTAGGGCCCGCTTGCGGCTGCCGCCGTTGAACATGGCCTTGACATCCTCCCAAGTGAAGACCAGCTCGTCCTGGGGGCTTTTGTCGGTGAGCTTGAGGTGACGGCGCCAGGAGTTGAAGTTGGCGGCATCGGGCTGGGTGTACTTGGCGTCGGGGGTGCGGTGGGAGTGGAAGATGAACTTGTTGGGGGAGAAGTACATGCTGCAGTAGCTGCATTTGATGCACTTGGCCCGGGAGCTGTTGTAGCGGGCAGGGATGAAGCTACCGCGGCAGCCCCAGGCGCATTCGTGGGACACATCGAAAGCGAAGTTTTCGGGCAGTTTAGGGGGGCGGTTCTGCCCCAAGAAGGACTTGCAGAGCCGTTCCGCTTCCCGCTTGGTGATCATACCGCAGCGGCGGGAGGAGATGGGCATGGCCCCGGCCCGCCGGAGGATCTCCAGCTGCACCGGCGTGCACTGCACGCAGGTGATGCCCAGAGCCACCCTCCGGTTATGGATCTCGTTATAGCTGAAGTTTTTGAGGAGGGTGTTGGAGATCTGCGCTAAGCACAACCGCTCCTGCCCATCGATGACCAAGGAGACGATGGGGATGCCGTAGAGGATCACTTGCCCCACTTGGTTGGGTTTCATGGCGGCATAGCCGGCCCTCGGCTGGTTCATGGGGTCCGGCGGGTAGGCGCTGGACGGCGAGGGCAGCAAGATGTCGGTGGGGCCGGGCAGCGGGCTGGTCGCCATCGCCTCAGCGCCGAGGGGGCTGCTCCGCTCCAGCTGCGGGCGGGGAAAGGGGAGAGAGAGACAGCGCTGTCAGCCGGGGTTGGCGGGGGGGTCCCCGCTGCAAGCACACGCAACCCCCCTCTCAAGTCTCCCGGCGTGGGGAGGCGCTGCCCTTGGCGACCCCCAGCCCCCCAAACCCACCCTAGCCTCGCCGGGGATGTGCCCGGGGCTATGGGGCACACCCGCCTCCGCGCACTCTGGCTCTCCGCGGGTGCGGAGATGATGGAAAATGAACGAACCACCCCCGTTACAGGAAGATGCTCCAACCCACGGGCAGTTCTATCCCGAAACACGCAGCGGAGATGTGTGGCCGCCTCCCCGTCCTGGAAATCCACCGCTGCCCTCCGCGGAGCATCCGCGGGTAGCCAGCGGCCACCGCGACCGCTCCGCGCCTGCCAGCTCGGCCCGACGGCTTCCTCCCTCCGCACCCCCAGCGACGTGGCAGCCGCCGCCCGCATGCAACGGGAAAGCGCGGAAGAGGAATGGAAAAAATAAGAAGTTTAACGATGCTCTCCGCGGCCACCCGCGCATCCTCCTTTCCCGACGCCCTTTACCTCCGCGGCCGCGCTCTAGCCGTGCCACCGCCGGGCCCTCCTCCAGCGGTCTCCGGGAGGGAGGCGCATCCCTATCTCCGCCGCCGCGGAGCAGCGCGGCCAGCCGGAGCTCTGCCCTCGGTGCGGAGCGCGCGCCGGCGGCTACAAGCGCGGAAGCTCCGCGCTTTGCCGGGCGCGCGGCGGCCCCCCTCGTGGGCACGGTGACGTCAGCGGCGGGAGGGGGGGGCGGTGAAGCTGGGGGTGGGGGGTCCGGTTTCCCCCCCCATCCCTCCGTCCCTCCTCGCACCGGGAGGGGATGCGGGCGTCCCGTCGGGGCCCGGCCTCCCGCCACCCCCGGAGCGCTTCCGGTGTCGCGGCGAGGGGACGCCGAGCTCCGGGACGGAGCGGTTGAAGGTGGGATTCTGAGCCTGATCACTTCCAAGAAACTGAATATGCTCGATAGAAAAGCCACATCTTTTCGGAAACGGTGTTTTTTAACGGATCTGTCCGAAATTACGGGGCGAGGGGAGAAAGGAGAGGGAAAAAATAAAGTTGATTTCTCACCACAACCGTGTCCTCACGGGCACGAATAGCTGTCGCCACCCGCACTCCCCAAATACCTACACTGGAGCGATTCACCAAAACCACTTTCAGAAGGAACCGGACCCAGGTTCTCGTTTAAACTCCTCCAAAGAACAACACGGCGCAAATATGTTTTCTTTTCTAATTATGCCCCCAATTAGGGAAAAAAAAAACCCTAGCAAATAATCTGCAGCACGGTAGCCACGTCTGCCTCCTTTTTTTTCGAAAGTGGGTGAATACAGTACAGTAAAAATGGAGATTTTTTATGATCTACCCCCAAAAAGCACCGGTAACCTCGTGGGTCTCCACCGCCGCTCCGCGCACCGCGGGGTGAGGACGGGGCGGCCCCGCCGCGACCTCCCCTCCCCATAGCCAAAACCGGTCACTCGGGTCCTTTCCAGCGAGGAAAACTGCGGAATCGGCTAAAAAAAACAGGGAAAGGGAAAAGAAAAACTCCTTTCTAGCAAAACCGGGGAGGACATCTGGACCGTCGGGCGTTCCCTAATACCCCTCTGATTTTTTTTTTTTTAACAAAAATGCTTCCATCTCTCTTTTTCTCTCCATGCACATGACCAATATCAAACCTTTCTGCACATTTAGCTACGAAAACTTGGTATTTGTGGGGTTTTTTAATTTTCTTTTTTTTTCTCCTCCCGGGCATCACAGATCCCGGCGAAAAATCTCTGCACCGACCTTTCCCAGGACATCCACGCTAAAACTCACCGACTCTCTTCGCTTTTTGCCATCCCCCTCCCCCGCCCCGATCCTCACTAACTTTGGGGAAAAAAAATCACACCTCTCCTTATTATTTCTGTCACTTCTTATTAAACCTTGCTCGACCCCGTGCCGCCACTGTCACACGGAGGCTCCCCCCTTTCCCCCCTCCCTCCCTTCTACTTTTTCCCAAGCTGCTTTTTCATGGAGCCTGCTGCTTTCGTGTGAGCAATAGCTATAAGCTTCACATTGGTGACATTTTAATCAATGCTTCCTAGCCAGACTGACATGAATTTTACACTTCAAAACTCTCCTCCGCCAGCTAATTGATTCAAATTGTTTTATTGGTTAAACCCGTGTCACACATTGTATGATCTATTACCACGCCAAGGAGAAAATCTCTCCTCCTGTCTTCGCTCCCTGATAGGCACCAGGAGGGACTTGGGGGGGCTTGGGGACAAGCCACCGGTTCTTCCCTGTCTCTCGGCCACCCGGTAGCTTTTCCCCGACGGTTCCCAGGAGACCCGGGGATGGACAACCTCGCCTCAGGCTCTGAGCCTGGCTTTGGAAGAGGAGGAAAAGCGGTTGCAGGAGGCGAAAGGCATGAGAGGGTTTTGCAAAGCGCCTTCAACGAAGCTGCCCCCCGAGCTCCATCCTCACAGCCCGGGAGAGGCTGAAAACGCAGGCTCGGTCCGGGGGAGTGGTTAGCCGGTGTTTTATTTCTTGATGATTAAACGAAAAGCAAAACTAAACTTTTTTGTTCACCTGCTATTGACCCCCTTGAATTCCGTTGGAAAAATTAAGGGGCTTCCTCAATTTCTTTTAAAGGGAAAGCTGAAACCCATAGGGACTGGGTGTACTAGTCCCCATGGAAGGGAGGGGGGGTGCAAGACCCTGCGCCCTTTACACCCCGCGTGTCGCACGGGCACTGCCCGCAGCCGCACCGGGGGGGCCTTGGCTCGGTGGATCTCTCCGAAGTGGGAACAGACACTGACCCGCACCAGCACCTTAGAGAAACAGGGCAAGAATATACCGTTCTCGACTTTTTTTTCCTACTTAAGCCTGTTGGGAAACCTCGTGGGGTAGCACGACCCCAGTACGGGAATGGGGGACGAGCTCAGCTTGCTGGAGAAAGGTCGGTGCTCCCAGGGGCCGGGTGGCTCCCGTAGGTGGCCCCGAGGCGGGCGAGGCCCGCGGGGCTGCTCCGCGGCCGGCTGGAGCCCAGCCTGGACCCCGGGAAAGGGGCAGGGGGGGAATCCCGACTTGAGGTGGAGTATCTACATTCCCCCCCCCCGGGTAGCTGCAGACCCGAGCTCCTGACCTGATAACGCCTCCAGTTACCCTCGTTCATTTCGTTATTTGCTGTTTACAACGGCTGGGTTGGAATCACCTCCTAAGAAAGGAGAAGGGAAGGTGGACTAACTTCTCCCAGAAGCCTGGAAGGGATAAACACGAATCCTGGCTCCTTTTTCCTCTTCCCTATCGCGATTCTGCCTTGGAGCGGCTGAGCGGGAGGCGACAGCAGCAGATCCTCTCGCTGCGGATTGCTTCGAGCAGCTGAGAAAAGTGGCCAAGTTTAAACCACCTCAAAACACCCTCACGGCCTTTATTTACTTCCACAGCGTTTAAATATTGTAGCAGAGAGGCCACGAGGAGTAAGATAACCTTGGTGCCTTTAAAAAACTACAAAGAAAACCACCCCCAACGCGGATCTATTCCCCCCTCCCACCCCTCCACATCCCATTGAAACTTGCAGCCGTGTAAGTAGCAGACACATCGTTATAAAACCGCTTCTCCTAACAAAATTTAGGCAGCAAAGGAGGGTTTTTAAATACTTTTGGGTCGATTTCGCTTGCGCTGTTTGGTCTAGAGCGAAGCTCTTTTCTAAGTATTATTATTTTTTTAATCGCGTTTTATTTTACTAAGCAGAAAGCAAAGAGGGCATTTGGAATAGAGGTGGTCCCATCTGGAAAACCCCGGAGCTCATTTAGATCACATCACTTCGGGCTTTTGTCTCTGCTCTTGAATAACCCAGCTAGACACAAAAGGGCTGAGATCTACGTGGAGTTTTTCAGTGGCAAGAGGACGCCTCGGAAAGATGCATCTATAATCATAATAACGGGAGGATAAAAAACGCGATCTTCTCCTGGCTCTCTAAAGGCACCGGGAGAGTTTAGGGATGGCTTATTTCTGGGTAGTTTGATATCCCTCTGGTAGCTAAAAGCCAACACGGAGGCTGAACGGCATCTTTTGTCTGAGGGAACATCATCCCCCGAATAGGAAAAAAAAAAAAAAAAAGGCGATTTGCGATTTTATTTCATCGTACGAGAAGCGACTGGCAGCCCGGGAGGAGATGGATGTTCCATATCCCGCAAAAACGCGAGTGGGTTTATTTCTGGGTCCTGCCTGGGGATGGGGTGGCAGGGAAGAAAAGAGCTGCAAGTTTAGGTGTGGGTGATGGGATAGGAGGGGAAAAAAAAATCCCAAACGAAAAACACCTGAGCTATTGATTTTTTTTTTAAAAAAACGCATAAATTAAAGCGCCCTGAACACCTTATTTCAGAAACGTGCCTGCTTCCAAGTATTTAAACGAGCAACAAACTTCCACGGCAAAGCAGCGAGCTGTGATGGGGACCAGTGAGCCCCAAACTTCCGAGGGAAACATGACGCCATCGGGCGAAGACTTATCACGTCAGTAAATAATTCAGTTTTGTGTCTTTCAGAACCCAGTAACCTTGGGTGTCTTAGAAAGCAGACTGTACAAACAAGCAATTAAGATGAGCACTGAGACTTTCAGAGGAGATATAATGAACCAGCTTTAATTACTATATTGAAATTAAAAATGTAATATACAGATTTAAATTTATTTTCACCTAAATTGTGTAAAAACTATATGGCGCTTTTATTTTTTTTCCCAGGCTAAGAAACGAATTGCCACCAAGCTTGCCACTAAAAAGTCTGAAGTACTTTCCAAACCCTGTTCCCCAACACACAGTAATAACGATACATTTATCATTACTGATGACCACCCACTGGTTTATTATTGCTTTGTTGCAACTATTACAATCAAGAGATTTCTTTATTTACTGTTAACGTTCACTTAAAGTTGAATGTTAATGACTCTTCTGAATTCACCAGAGTTTTCCGTTATATTTCAGGAGTAGTTAACGGTTTGGGTTTCAGAAATGGCATAAAAGAAAGAAAAATGCTGGATGGTGGTTTACTCCTGGGATTTTTTTTTTTCTTCTTAAAAGGCTGTTTGAGAGGATTTATCTAAATCGGATTTTCAACAAAGAGTTACAAAAGCCTTGGCATAATGCACGTACTTGACTGTAGCTAATTATGTATTTTATTACAGGAGATTCATTCATTATTGATAAATGTTTGCAGTAACTTCCTGCTATGTAGAGTTGTATTTTATGAGGAATAAACAGCCTATGGGGATTGGGATTGTTTGGCTTTTACTCTCCTGCACTCTTTGACAGTTCAACATTACCCACTTCGGGGTCTGGCTCGTCACCTTCTCCCTCTCTACAACCAAATGCAACTTCTTTCCTCTTCCACCACCGCATCCTCCTCCTCCTTCGCCATGATTTCAAGCATTATGGTAAAGAGAGACTTGCCGGGGAGGATATTCTACCACAGGCACAGTTTTTGTAAAGCCAGCTCTATATAGGCGCTTACAAAGGGCTATATAGACCGCTATAAGTTCCTGCTTCGAGGCAGCCGGTGGGCAGGAGCTGTGCAACAAGCAGGCAGCCCGTCGAGGAAGGGCTTGGGGGGGCAGAGGGATTTCCCGAGGGCTTCCCGCACCGGCTCCAGCTCTTGGACCCTCAAAGCCCTGCGGTTCCAGCGGGTAAAAAATAATAATTTTAAAAAAAAAATTTGAAATCTATCGTTTCCCCTCGGCTTTTAAACCTCGGAGCCCCTGACAAAGCGGAGGAGACGCCTCTCTCCAGGCTGGTGGTCGCCTCTTATCCCACCTCTTCTCCTCTCCCCCAAAATCAGCCCCTTCCCGAACGAGGAGGGTCGCTCCGGGTGGGAGAGGCCGAGCTACCCGGAGGAGGGAGGACGCGGAGCGCTGCCCGGGCGCGGAAATCTCCGCGCATCCCCCTCCCCGGGGGGTCGGGACGTCCCCGCTTTGGCCTTGGGGACAAGCCAGTCCTGCTCCTCCCGTCCGATCTCCAAACCCGGCCTGAAGTTTATTATTTCGAAGGGAAATTAATAAAAAAAAATATATATATATAAAAGCAACGGGAAGGAGGAGACGCGCAGCTCCTCCAAGAGCGGCTACAAACCATCGCCCCTTCCCTCCGCTGCAGCCCAAACTTGCGCGGGGCTCCTCTCACTCACCGGGGCTCTCCCAACCAGACCTTCCCCCCCTCGCCCCGAGGGGCAGCACGACCCTACGACCTATCGCGACATAGCTATTTCCTCCGTGAGATGGGGAGAAATATACCCAAATCAGGAGGTTCCCCCCCCGCACCGCTCCAGCCCCACGGCTTACCTGACCTCCCGAGCTCCATGGGACCCCCCCCCCGGGGCGGCCGGCGCCGGGGGCCGCACTCCGCGGTAGCTCTGCGGCGCGTTAAATTTGGCTCTGTCGCGGCTGCTGTGCCGCGGGTGGGTTGGGTCTCGGACGCCTTCTAGCAGCCAGGCAGAGCCCTACAAGCGGTACGGGGAAGCCACCCCCTTCCCCAGCCCCCTCCCCTCGCCCGGGGGGGGAACCGCGGCCGCCCCCTCCCTGGGGCAGGTCCGCCCCGACGGCTGTGGCGGATGGGAGGGGGATACCCCACACACCCCCCTGCCTAGAAGGGGGCAAGAGGGACCCTGTTGCAGGGGCGGGCTCTGCTTCCCCCAAACTCCCCCCACCCCTCTCCCCTCAAATTTTCCTTTGCCTCTTCCCCGCAAAAAGGGATCCAGGTGAGCACCCCCCAACCGTGAGCGCTTTGTGGGACAACAGGAGGAGTGTGTATCCCCCCCCCAAGCACAAGTCCCTACGGGAGAAAAGGGGATGAAGGGCACGACCACCCGCCCCCAAAGACACCACACTCCCGCAGAGCCGCCGCCGCAGTCCCTAGCAAAGCTCTTCCCGCAGATCACTCGACGTGCAGAACAAGGCGGCTGCTTAAAAAACACAAAGCCGAAGCCCTAATGAGTTCAATTACAATGTGGTAAACACGTTGCCTCTACGCTTTAATTAAGCCGGCTGTCCAATTTTAACTCATTAGTAATTCATTAAGAGAACAGCCTTTAGCTGTCTGTAAGGAGAGGAGTACTGCAGTCTGTGCAGTTACGCTGCACGCATACCCCGAGGAACTGGGGGACGGAGAGTATGTGTGTCCCCCCCATCCCTGCAAAAGGGGCTCTTGGCCCCCCAAACGGGGGTCATCTGTTGTCCCAGCCGCTGTGGGACTTCCTCTGTCGGGTAAGGGGATCCGAAAGAGCTAGGAGGAGAGGAGAAGAAGAGTTCTGGGGGTGCCTGGGACCCCCCGACCCTCTTTCCTGGAGAGAAACCGGGTAAATTTACGGGTAGGGGGAGTGATGCTTTAGGGACCGCGGAGCCCCCGCGCCCCGTCTTTAACACCCACCCCCCCCCCCCCCAAAAAAAAAAAAAAAAAGGAAAAAAGTTAACGGAGAAGGTGTTTGAAACGTCTCTGGGCCAAGAAAGAGGTCAAATTTGCCCGAGCAGCAAATTTGGTTTCATGCATGAAATCAGGGGGCTGCAGGATCGGATCCTGCCCCGGGGAGCTGGAGAGGTGCCTGGGGTCCGGAGCGATGTGAGGTGCTGGGGAGCACCCAAAAATCCCCTTGCTAAAGCTCTCCCTGCCGAGCTGGGGCGCGCCCCGGTGCTCTGCTCCCTGCGCATCTCTCCGCGCCTTTGCGCTGCGATTTAGCAGCCGCTCCGGGGGCCACCGCAGCAAAACGGTTTGGGGGGGGGCGAATTTCCCTTCACTTTGTCCCCGAGCTCCCCAGGAGCCACCATACACAGTGTCCCGGGTGGTGGCTGCAGACCTGTCCCCGAACCCCGGGGTGACAGCGGCGGAGTAGGGATTTCAGGTTTATCGCTGCAGCGACGGCTCCATTAAGGATTAAAGCATTTTTACTCCAAATTGCAATGCCTGGGGGATGGTTTTGAGGGAGTCCGGGCTGGACACCCCCCCACCTTTCCCTAAATTTCATCCAACTAGCATTGCTACTTTTTTATTATTTACATTATGTAGTTACTGTTTTATCACAGCTTTAACACGCTGGAGGTTGCATTTATTTTTTCTAGACCGACTGAAAGTTTCTTTTCTTTTTTTTTAGTAGCTATATTTGACATTTAAAATCTGAATATGCAAAAGAGGTTTAGCAGACAGGACCCCCTTTGCTAGTGCCAGGTGCTTCAGAGAAAGACACAGAAAACTGCCAAAAGCCTTTCAGAAATAAGTTTGGGTGGTTGTTTTTTTTTTCTTTTCTTTTTTTTTTTTTCACCACAGCAGCGTTTGGCTCATCCCAGGTAAATTCAGAAACCCTGATTTTTTGGGGCTCCTTGCAGGGTCCCCAGTCTGGCAGGGCTGCCAGGGGGCACATGTCATCTCTGCTCTCCCCCCACCCAGGCTTAACCCTTGCTGGAAGGAGGCAGGGGCAGGACCTCCAAGCTGCCATACGGTAAAAAGAGGGGCTTCAAACTCCAGATCTGACTTATAAACGACTAAATCCCTTCTGAAGAAGCCTTTAGGCAGATATGTCAAGGAGAACAAGGGGTTTCACACAGTTTAATTAATCCACTTCTAAATTCTCACCTTCAGCTAATTTGGGTTATTTTCCTGAGTGTCACCATGTAGGCAGAATCTTAGAGGTAAACGTGACTCAGGGGAATTCCTCTGGATTTACCCAGATGTAATTTAGAACAGAAATGTATTCTCTTTGACCACGTCACAGAAACGTGCAGAAATAAAGGATCTCCTGCTGCTGCATGAAGCTCAACTTTAGAAAGGAAACCTTTGCCAAAAATTTATCTGGATATTTAAGAGTTTCCTCTTACCTCTGTGTGTATAAATGCATGTACGTGTGTATGTTGAATCACAGATGTGCACGCTATGGATGTAGACTCTAGATGTCTTTGTTTAAGCCATTAAAAGCTCTGGTTTTATAAAGGTTGTAGGTGTGATTTTCAAGCAATGTTGCAATATTATCACGATATTGGTCCTCTCCTTTTAATGGTACCTGGTGTGTTAAGGAGAGGGACTGGAGCAGACATGGGAAGGTTTCAATTCTCTCTTCCTAAAAAGGCATTTCAAGCAGTTTAATTGCTATTTCAGCACATAAGGTAACTACACCAGGCACTTGCTATTTTTAAACAGTTATTTTAAAGACCGAGGGAATTATTTTTCTTTCTGAAATCAGTAGCTGTAGGACTCATGGGTTAAAGATCTCTACATTGCTTTTCTTAACCAATATCATGAGTGGCTTTTGGTACTTCTGAGGTTGGATTCCCTAGGTCAGACCAGTCTGCTCCAAGCATGTATTTGTGCTAAAAGTCACAGGCTGTCATGCCAGGAGCCAACAGACCAAGCAAATGGAAGCAATTTTGGGCACTGGATGAAATTATGGTGAAGGCATCTGCTGATTTTTCAAGCATGAAATTCTCTGTTTTGGTCTGAAATAACAGAATCACTGAAATAACTCCTCAACTAACCATATTTGTGGGGTAAGGTATAGTGCTATGATCATCGGAGGACACCCAGAATCCCAGAATTTTACTCTTTAGGTCAATGACTTACTGCGTGACCTTGCAGAGAGCCATTTATAGACCAACATTTTAAAGATAAGCTCTCGAATAAGAGTGCCCTGTGAGTAATCTGGTTTGCTGCCCATCTATCCAGACTGGGCATTTCTGAAAATCAATCTACTTTGGATTGGGATTTCTCAGTTGAGATACCTAAGTTGGAAAAATATGTCCTCTTCTTCAAGCCTCAATTTATGCTCCTGGAAAGGGTGTGTGTGAATGTGTTTAGGGAGTACCATTCATCTACCAGCATCTCAGATTTTATAAAATGTAATTGAGTTTAAAAACACTCATATCTTAGCTTTCACTCTCACTTCTTCATAGTGCAGTTGAAAATAAAAAAAAAAAAATATCAATTGTAGCTAAAAGCATCATTGAAAAGCTACATAAAATGAAAGAATCTCAAGAACTTAGAAACCATGTAGTAACTCCATGATTTGATTCAGACATTTCCAGACTCATTGGGACAGTGGACTGCTGCTGGTCTTTCCATCCAACTTTTAATTGCATGCACCGTAAAGATGCTGTGACAGAGGTGCTAATTATTAGCCCGTGGACAGCTTTGGACTGGCTTTCATAGTGCTGTGGTCCCAGTGGTTTGCAGGAGTCAATGGGGAACTACTGGCTTAATTAATAGAGTCTGGTCCAACACTCATTGAAATGAATGGGACTTCTTATTTCTAAAAGTCATTCTGGAGAATAATCATAGATTGGTTTAAAAATACATATATCATAGTGAGAAGGTCTTAATGTAGAGAAAATAATGAAACCCAGTGGGTGTCACTCATTCCATCTGTCCATCCATCCATTCTATTCAGTGGAGGGATTATCACCATGCTCAGTATCAAGGGCAGTTCAGTAATAGGTCGCAAGATGGTTTGGAGGCCACACGTCTCCAACAGGCAACCAAGAGTTTCTGGGTCATGGAGCAAGGACGCTTGCTGGACTGACTTTGCTGTGTCCCAGCTGCAGAGTGGGATTCCTCACTTCATTTCAGATGTCCACATGGTCGATGTCCAACAGTGTGATACTTCTCAGTCACATACCCACCTATAGTGTGCTGAGCACAACCCATTTCATAAAATCAGCTGCTTACTAGTCAAAACCCAAGCCAAAAGCCCCTGTGGCACTGAATGTGAGTCAATAATAACTATCTCCTGTTTCTACTGTTAACTCAGCCAAGGGAGTGGATCCTATGCACTCCTATTGGAACAATCCAATTTCAGGGTCGTGGCCATAAGATCAATCCACCTTCTGATCTGTTCCTTTCATAAATTTGGAAGCATTTAAAGGAAGAAGCTCCTACCAATTTGGTTGTCAAATTTAGGCACCTAGCACCTACCCATCAGAGTCCATCTTAATAATGGACACAGGAGACTTTCAAAGCAGGTGGCAGCATATTTTATGGCACCTACACCTATTATAAAATTTACCCAGCTCATCTTGAATTTTTGATTAAAAAAGAAGAATTTTGTCTTATGCTAGCCTGTCCCTCTACTTCAGGAAGTTCAGGAATATCCTGTTGGCGATGAAATGTGTTTTGATTATATATGGAATAATTTGATGTATATAATTTTAATACCACATTATTAACTATAACACAAGCATGTATCTGCCCTGCCCTTTGGATGACACACAGAGTTAATTTAGCTCATCCAGCCACTGATTTGCATTCCATATCACAAAAAATCATTCTCTCAAAGCACTTGGAATTACCAAATTCATATGAATGAGGATTTCTTTAAAGTCATGATATTTCCAGGTCCAGTTATTACCATACAGACTTTTGGTATCACTGCTATTACTCTTACTATCCAACTTCCTCCTGTTGTTTCATTTACTATTAGTATCAACACTCTCCAGCCTGTACAGGTAACATCCTGCCACATCCACCCAATATCACTCTCAGACAGATCCTATTTCTGGTCCCTCAGGAACCAGTGTGGGCCTTTGAGCTCTTTCACTGTGAGATCCCCATGTTTACCTCTTCCTATATTCTCAAAATGTATTTTTTTTTTCATAGTGGACACTCTTGAGAAGCCTGGAGTGAGAAGGATGGTTGCTCGTGATACTTCAGACATGGTGTTACAACCTGGTCACAACTAGTTCATAAATCCCTTGGAGTAAATTAAGGTGAAACGACACCAAATAACTGGTATGAAATTAAGAACAATTTATTAATACAGGGAAAGTTGCATGGTTGTAAGTGTCTTGGGTTTCTAAAGGCATTGAGAAAAGAGAGAAAAGGGAAAAGGAAAAGAGAAGGAGGATAGAGACTATGAGAGAGAGGAAAAGAGAGATCACCACCCTTGGATCCAGCGATGTAAGTTGTCTGTAGAGTTGGTAAGTTGCTTGCAGAGTTGCTCCTCCGGTAAATTGCTTGCAGGATCGGTCCTCAGGTGGCGGGTGGGAGCGCGCACCAGCATCCCAAGTGAGAAGGTCTAGATACTTTAGGTCATTTGCATGCGAGATAGGAGAGGGTGGTAACATCGCTCTTGTCTCCCCCCTCCGCTTGCTTCTCATGCTAATTGAGATGCCTGCGCTTTGCAGTCTTAGATTGTTCTCGAAATGAGTCAGTGGTCCCCCAAGGGGTGTCTGGTGGTCGTGATCCCCCCTAGTTGTGGTGTCCGCTATATGACCCCGCTTCTGGACAAGCGTGGTTGATGCCTTGCAAAGTTGTTGCACATGTAGGCTGGCCCCAAGGAAAAGATACCATCCGGCCTCTGCAGGACTTATCTCTTCCTCCAGCCAGAGTTGTAAATCACAACAACTAAGGCACATCAGGGGTATTGTTCTGTTCCCAAGGCCCTTATCTCTTGCCAGACTTGCAGGCCTCTGTAGCACCCATACCCTCCTCCAGCCAGAGTTGTCAAAAAAGTTGTTTAAGGCATACAAACTCTGTCCGTCACACATGGTGCTGCCAATTCTTATGTTGATTGCTGGGAAAAAGGAGAACAAAGCTCCACTCTGCTGCCCACAGCTGAGACCATCTACTTATCTGTGTTAAAACTGAGTACAAACAAAAAGATCCCACGTTTTCAACCTATCAGCAGTAATAACTTCTCTTCAGACCAAAAGACAAAAGCCAACAGGGTTGGCTTTTGATAGGTAAGTATGTAAATGGCAGCAGGAAGTTTTTTCCTCTCTCCTTCTGTCTATCAGTTCAGATATATTTTCAAGGATTTCCCCGCACATGTGCTACAGATCCATGACAGCCCCTGCCTCACAGCCCTCTAACCGGCAGTTAGAGATGAAGTCTTTCAAGGAGCAGAACAGGGTATGTGGTGGAGTAGGAGCTGCAATGATTCTCAACTGAATTGAGTACCCCCAAATTATGGTCCTGGTTAAAAATGCCTGGGTGAATGTCCAGTGGGATGCCTGTCACCTCCAACCTCTGTCCCCTTGCACCCATCTTTCTTCTTCAAAAACTCATATTCCGTATCCTGGAGCCCAGGGACTTCAACCCTTTCTCAGAGCCACCTCTGTCCCTTGGTCCTTCATTACTACCCCTGAAATTACCACCCTGAGCCAGCAGTGTGCCCTTGTGGCCAAGAAGGCCAATGGCATCCTGGGGTGTATTAGAAGGGGTGTGGTCAGCAGGTCGAGAGAGGTTCTCCTCCCCCTCTACTCTGTCCTGGTGAGGCCGCATCTGGAGTATTGTGTCCAGTTCTGGGCCCCTCAGTTCAAGAAGGACAGGGAACTGCTAGAGAGAGTCCAGCGCAGAGCCACGAAGATGATTAAGGGAGTGGAACATCTCCCTTATGAGGAGAGGCTGAGGGAGCTGGGTCTCTTTAGCTTGGAGAAGAGGAGACTGAGGGGTGACCTCATTAATGTTTATAAATATGTAAAGGGCAAGTGTCATGAGGATGGAGCCAGGCTCTTCTCAGTGACATCCCTTGACAGGACAAGGGGCAACGGGTGCAAGCTGGAACACAGGAGGTTCCACTTAAATTTGAGGAAAAACTTCTTTACTGTAAGGGTGACTGAACACTGGAACAGGCTGCCCAGAGAGGTTGTGGAGTCTCCTTCTCTGGAGACATTCAAAACCCGCCTGGACGCATTCCTGTGTGATATGGTCTAGGCAATCCTGCCCCGGCAGGGGGATTGGACTAGATGATCTTTCGAGGTCCCTTCCAATCCCTAACATTCTGTGATTCTGAAACACCCCCTGTGCCTCCAGGTCCAAGCCTTTCTCAGCTGCACAGCTTTCTTCTGCCTGATGTTCCCACCACCTCCCACCTGGGGTTAGGACCACTCACCTAGGTGAGCTGATGGCTTCTGCCTTGCCATCAGCTTGCCTAATCACCTCTACTTCTACCTTGCTGTTTCTTTTGTTGCTGCCATCCCAATAATTTTCATTTAGGTATTTCCAGAACCCTTCAGTAGTGTGACAGCAATTTCAAGGGATAGTGAATTTTCACCACTGACAGAATCTGTTTAATTCCCATCTTTCCTTTCCTCACCCCCTGTCTCCTATTCCAGTTCCTCCACCACGGTTTAGCCTCCCTTTATCTGTGATAACACAGCTGTCTGCAGGGTTACCCTCTGACCTCGAATAGTGAAATGCTCCAGGGCGAACAAAATTTTCTGCTTCCACAAGATGAGTGTTCCTCATCACAATGGAGAAATGCAGAGAAGGGGCTTAAAAATATCTTCAGCTGCTTTTGACATCAGAAAAAAACTTGACAAGGGTTTGTTCCTAACTTATGCATGTGAGCAATTAAGTCTCTATATTACGTACCTTAAATAAGGCCTTTTATTTCACAGTAATGCTAGCATACATTGGTGAGCTGATGTTTAAAAATCAAGCAAGCACATAACTAATTTCAAAGGAGTACCATTACAGATTAGTTTGGCCCAGAAATTAAAGTGTTTCCCATCTGCTTTCATTCATGATTGTTAATTAATTGGTAAGTAATAAACATGGACACTAGCTTTGACAGCTCTGCAGCAGTAGAAACATGAAGATAGTTGAGTCACGGTCCAATTCCCAGGGAAAAGCTGCCACAGAGAAGTTGTGAGAGGACTTTCTGAGGAGGTACCTTCAAGCCATCTACAGTCCCTCTGCTTTCTGTACAGCAGAACACTGTCCTTTGAGCCCAGTCTTGCTGGGTTGCTGTGGAGTTCTCTCTTTTCACAGTTCCAGCCCAAAACTGGGGTGGATGGTTGAAGTCCTAGGCCAGGATTGGGGTATACACCAAACCTGCAAGGCAGCCCGATTCAACTCCTTGCTTTGCTACCCGCTGTTATGCACGATCTTGTGTAATCTTGGCGATTTAAGCGTGGTGAAACCAGAACAAACAGCTGACAGCGGCGGCAGCAGCGACAGCAACTTGAGGTTAGTGCGGGGGCGAGGGCGGCATCGGGCTGTTTTTGTACTCACGACCCCCGTGGAGCAGCAGCCCCGAGCTGCTTCAGCCCTGAGATGCTTCCCCTCACCCCAGACCCAGAGGTTCCCAGCAACAAATCAGGAGAGGAAAGGGCATAGCCAGAGGCACCGCGGGCAATTTAAGCGATTTAAACGCACCACCCCCTGTTGATTGGGTGATTGATCAGGTGATAAAGAGCCTCCTGAAGGTTAGGGACTAGTCCCTGCCCAGGGGGTAGAGGGAGAGTCAGCAGTGACTGTGTGAGTCAGCAGTGACTGGGTGTGTCCCAGGGCAGGAGAGGCTGCAGTTGTTTGCAGCTCGTTGGGGAGGGCACTGACTCCCTCCCAGTACACAAGGCAAGGAAGGTGCCAAGGAGCTGTGAACCAGGGGTATCACTAACAGGTATTTCCCAGCTCAGTGAAAGAACAATGGTATCTACCCGGCGGAAGAAGACCAAAATGGATGTGGGAACCCAGACAGAGTTCCCATGGAAGGAGACGATGGTGCAGGTCACAGGCTGCAGGGAATGCTACAGCGTCTCTGTGGTGTCAGGGGGCTGTGTGTGCTGTGAGCAGGTAGATGATCTGCTCGGCTGAGCGGCACAGCTGCAAAGCCAGGTTGAAAGGCTTCAAGCCGAAGTAGAAAGGCTTAGGAGCATTTGGGAGGCTGAAATGAAGATAGACTGGTGGAGCCAGGCTTTGCCCTCCCTGCAACAAAAATGGGAGCACCTGCCGGAGAGCTCCCAGGATCGAGGGACAACTGTACTCTGCCCCTCTCAGGTGGAAAGCAATAACCTAGAGGAGAGGAGTGAGTGGAGGCAAGTCTATGGCCGTGGCAAAAGGCGAGTGCCCTCCTTGCCTACTTTGCCTCCACAGGTGCCTCTGAGCAATAGATATGAAGCCCTAGTGGAATACAGCTGGTCCAATGGGGATGTGGTGGAGAGGCAACCAATATCAGAGGTCCCACCATAGTCAGAAAAACCTGACAGGTGTATAGCTACCTCCTCCACAAGGAAGAAGAGAAGAGTTTTAGTGGTTGGAGACTCCTTCCTAAAGGGATCCGAGGGCCCAATATGCAGAGCTGACCCCCATCACAGGGAGGTCTGCAGCCTGCCTGGAGCCCGAATCAGGGATATCACCAGGCAACTCCCCAACCTGGTGAAGGCCACAGACTACTACCCCCTGCTGATCTTCCAGACAGGTGGGGAAGAAGCTGCATCCCGTAGTCTGAGGGGGATGAAGAAAGACTACAAGGCCCTAGGACGGTTGGTGAAAGAGTCTGGGGCACAAGATGTTTTCTCCTCCCTCCTTCCATTTTCAGGTGATGACGTGGGATGGAATAGTAGGATTCTCTCTATAAATGCCTGGCTACGAGACTGGTGCTACAGGCAAGGCTTTGGGTTCTTTGATAGTGGCTGGTTTTATAAGACACCAGACCTGACAGTAATACATGGGAAAGGTTTATGTCGTAGGGGCGAAAGGGTTCTGGGACAGGGATTAGCAGGGCTCATTCGGAGAGCTTTAAACTAGATTCGAAGGGGGATGGGGTAGTAGCTGGGCTTGTACCACTGGGGCAACGCTCTAGTGTTGAGGTAGACCAGGAGGCCCCCCATCCCCCTAGGGTGAAATCGGTGTGCTCAGCTCGCTCCCTGAAATGCCTGTACACCAATGCGTGCAGCATGGGGAATAAACAGGAGGAGTTGGAAATCCATGTTCGGTCGGGGGGCTATGATTTAGTGGCAATTACAGAGACTTGGTGGGACGCCTCGCATGACTGGAATGTGGTCATGGATGGCTATGTCTTGTTCAGGAAAGACAGGCCGCTAAGGAGAGGTGGTGGAGTTGCTCTTTATGTGAGTGAGCAGCTAGAATGTATTGAGTTCTGTCCAGGGGCGGATCAGGAGTGAGTTGAGAGTTTGTGGGTGCGAATTAAGGGGCAGGCTGGCAGGGGTGATACTGTTGTGGGTGTCTATTACAGGCCACCGGATCAGGATGAGGAGGGTGATGAAGCCTTCTACAGGCAGCTGAGAGCAGTCTCTCAATTACAGGGCCTGGTTGTTGTGGGGGATTTCAACTACCCTGATATTTGCTGGGAGGCCTACTCAGCCAGCCATCCTCAGTCCAGGAGGTTCCTCCAGTGCATTGATGATAACTTTCTGATGCAAATGGTGGATGAGCCAACTAGGAGAGGAGCGCTGCTGGATCTTATCCTCACTAACAAGGAGGGTCTGGTTGAAGCGGTGAAGGTTGAGGGCAGCCTTGGTTGTAGTGACCATGAGATGGTAGAGTTCAGGATCTCATGTGGCAGGAACAGAATAGCTAGCAGAAGCACAACCCTGGACTTCAGGAGGGCCAACTTTGGCCTTTTCAAGCAATTGCTAGGGGAAATCCCATGGGACAGGGTACTAGAAGGTAAGGGGGCCCAAGATAGTTGGTTAGCATTCAAGGACTGCTTCTTCCGAGCTCAAGATCAGAGCATCCCAACAAGTAGGAAGTCAAGGAAGGGTACCAGGAGACCTACATGGTTAAACAGGGAACTGCTGGGCAAACTCAAGTGGAAGAAGAGGGTGTACAGATCATGGAAGGAGGGGCTGGCCACTTGGGAGGAATATAAGTCTGTTGTCAGAGGATGTAGGGAGGCAACTAGGAAAGCTAAGGCCTCCTTGGAATTAAACCTTGCAAGAGAGGTCAAGGACAACAGAAAGGGCTTCTTCAAATACATTGCAGGTAAAACCAACACTAGAGGCAATGTAGGCCCACTGATGAATGAGGTGGGGGCCCTGGAGACAGAGGATAAAAAGAAGGTGGAGTTACTGAATGCCTTCTTTGCCTCTGTCTATACTGCTAGAGGCTGTCCTGAGGAGCCCTGGACCCCTGAGGCCCCAGAAGAAGTCAGGATAGAGGAGGAGTCTGCCTTGGTAGATGAGGGCTGGGTCAGGGACCAATTAAGCGATCTGGACGTCCATAAATCCATGGGCCCTGATGGGATGCACCCGCGGGTGCTGAGGGAGCTGGCGGAAGTCATTGCTAGGCCACTCTCCATCATCTTTGTTAAGTCGTGGGCAACGGGAGAGGTGCCTGAGGACTGGAGGAAAGCGAATGTCACTCCAGTCTTCAAAAAGGGCAAGAAGGAGGACCCGGGGAACTATAGACCGGTCAGCCTCACCTCCATCCCCGGAAAGGTGATGGAACAACTTGTCCTTGGTGCTGTCTCTAGGCACATCAAAGATAGGGGGATCATTAGGGGCACTCAGCATGGCTTCACCAAGGGAAAGTCATGCTCAACCAACTTGATAGCCTTTTATGAGGACATAACCTGGTGGATAGATGATGGTAAAGCTGTGGATGTGGTCTATCTATCTCGATTTCAGTAAAGCGTTTGACACGGTCTCCCACAGCATCCTCGCAGCTAAACTGAGGAAGTGTGGTCTGGATGATCGGGTAGTGAGGTGGATTGTGAACTGGCTGAAGGAAAGAAGCCAGAGAGTGGTGGTCAATGGGACAGAGTCCAGTTGGAGGCCTGTGTCTAGCGGAGTCCCTCAAGGGTCGGTACTGGGACCAGTACTATTCAATATATTCATGAATGACTTGGATGAGGGAATAGAGTGCACTGTCAGCAAGTTCGCTGATGACACAAAACTGGGAGGGGTGGCTGACACAACGGAAGGCTGCGCAGCCATTCAGAGAGACCTGGACAGGCTGGAGAGTTGGGCGGGGAGTAATTTAATGAAATATAATAAGGGCAAGTGTAGAGTCCTGCATCTGGGCGAGAACAACCCCATGTACCAGTACAAGTTGGGGGCAGACCTGTTGGAGAGCAGCGTAGGGGAAAGGGACCTGGGGGTCCTAGTGGACAGCAGGATGACCATGAGCCAGCAGTGTGCCCTTGTGGCCAAGAAGGCCAATGGCATCCTGGGGTGTATTAGAAGGGGTGTGGTTAGCAGGTCAAGAGAGGTTCTCCTCCCCCTCTACTCTGCCCTGGTGAGGCCGCATCTGGAATATTGTGTCCAGTTCTGGGCCCCTCAGTTCAAGAAGGACAGGGAACTGCTAGAGAGAGTCCAGCGCAGAGCCACGAAGATGATGAAGGGAGTGGAACATCTCCCTTATGAGGAGAGGCTGAGGGAGCTGGGTCTCTTTAGCTTAGAGAAGAGGAGACTGAGGGGTGACCTCATTAATGTTTATAAATATGTAAAGGGCAAGTGTCAAGAGGATGGAGCCAGGCTCTTCTCAGTGACATCCCTTGACAGGACAAGGGGCAATGGGTGCAAGCTGGAACACAGGAGGTTCCACATAAATATGAGGAAAAACTTCTTTACGGTGAGGGTGACTGAACACTGGAACAGGCTGCCCAGAGAGGTTGTGGAGTCTCCTTCTCTGGAGACATTCAAAACCCGCCTGGAGGCGTTCCTGTGTGATATGATCTAGGGAATCCTGCTCCGGCAGGGGGATTGGACTAGATGATCTTTCGAGGTCCCTTCCAATCCCTAACATTCTGTGATTCTGTGATTCTGTGATTCTGTGATTCTGTGATTCTGATTCTGTGATTCTGTGATTCTGTGATTCTGTGATTCTGTGATTCTGTGATTCTGTGATTCTGTGATTCTGTGATTCTGTGATTCTGTGATTCTGTGATTCTGTGATTCTGTGATTCTGTGATTCTGTGATTCTCTAAACCATGCAAATGGATTTATCTCTCTTTGTATTAATTGTCTAAGTTCTTCCCAGAGCAAACCTAAGTGCCATCCGTTTGTCATTGTAGGGCAGGAGGCGGCACCTCTGGTGTCTGGATAGCTGCCAGATTAGGCAGCCTGACCTTCACATGGCTAAATTTAGGGGATATGGATCAATCCATAGGACAAATCCTCAAGAGAACCATTTGGAAATAGGGTAACAATTTGGGGGGATTAGTGCCTTAATTGCGCTGCACTTCAGTTGCACTAAGTGCAGTAAGAAGTGTGTAAGTAAATAATAATGACCATAAATAAGCAGAAAAGTGCAATAAAAGTTGCTGGTACACTGGGATGCGGTGAGGATGCAGATGGCTGGATGATGCACTGTGCTCTTACCCAATGAATTCCTGTTCCAGGAATTAAACCCAAAATGCTACATGGTGAGATCCTCCCCAAGCTCTTCGCTTCCCCCTCTGCCCAGTGCCACTTCTCCTGCAGGTAAGACAGACACGTGTCCCCCTCGGGGAGCCAGGACAGGCGAGTGCCAGTCCCACAGGGGCAAACTCAGAGAAGATCTCCTGGAGATGCAGCCAGCCACCACTCGCTTGAAGGGGTGACACTTTCCCAAACCTCATTATCTGAAGAAACGTTATAAAGACATTCTTTTGGCCAAGTTTTAGGAAGGTACAAGTTACAGCCTCTACTTTGCCTATTTATATTTGCTGCAGACAAAGGGACAGAAAGACCATTAGCAGCTCTACTGGTCTTTTAACATTGGATCTAAACACCCCTAACCCCAGAGGGCTTCACAGCAGTAGGAAAAGCCCCATGCTTGTAAGGTCTCCAGCTGTTTATTACTTTTTTTCACCATGATCACCTTGGCTCCAGAAAGTTTTAATACCCTTCAAAATTCAATCCAGTTTTATTGACATCTCCAGTTTTGCCAAACAGTTAAACTGAAGCAGATGGCATGAATTTCAGTCAATCAATATTAATTTCAAACTGGACACCCATATGTAAGCATACTCTCTCCTTGGCAATGAGTAAGGAGGCTGAACAATCAGTCCACACTTGTATTTAAACTCGGTGACTGTATTTTCAAAAACCCCCACATAAGGCAAAATTGAATGGTTGAATAAGGCAACATGTGATTTCTGTTATGTTATTGTTAATAATTAATAATTCACTTAATAACACAGCAGGAGCCTAATCCAAAGCCCACTGATGTCAATAGATTTCTTTCCAGTGTGCTCGGTAGCACCAGAACAGACACAAAGGTCCAGGTTTTTCACGGTATTTAAGCACCTACCTCCCACGCTCAACTCAAACACCTTTACAGAGCTGCCCTGCTGCTTCATGGCCCCTTAACTCAGAACAAGGTGATGAAGTGATTGCGATATAATGTATGGTGAGTAACAGAGCAGGCCAAGAGTAATGTCCATGTAAGAGGGTTCAGCACCATAGATTTAAATTTTTGCCTTACGGCACTGACTGAATATGCCCACCTCTTATATTATGGATATACACCCTGCATATGTAAGACTTGTGTTTGTTCTACTGTACTTCTACATAACATGCAGATTGCATGAATTATTAATAGCCATCATATGGTATCTGCATCCCCATTGCAGGCGCTGGCTGCGTGCAATCGGGGCTGATGTGTAAAAGATAAGAAGATCCAGGGAACACCAAGCTGTTAAGTTTATTTAAAACTTTCCTTGGCCTTTTCCTGGCTGCTGTTAACATCTTTAAGGCAACTTCTGAGAAGTCCTGTGGCAGCCAGACACCCAGGACCAGGACAGCTGGACCTTTAAGCAAATATTATTGTTGTTATTATTACCGTTTTGCCTCCCTAATTAACCAGTTGGGCACTTGTCAGCTCTTTATATCTATGTTGTAAGGGTTGTTTCCATTGGGTTTAGGCAGACAGTCTTACTTTAAGATCCCTATTGATCAGCTGCCATTCTCACCTGGTTAAAGCACTTCTCTAGGGGAACTCTCTGGTGTTTTAAGTGCACACAGTTACTCTCATGACTGGCTTGTAAACAGGTTTTAATGGGGCTATTAGTGTAAAAGGACAGGAAGCTTTCAAAAACAGCCTTTTAAATATTCATGAAGATGTTTAATCTGGTGCTTAATCACCACTGTTTGCATATTGCAAAAGGCAGGGACAGCAGTGCTTCACTGTTGGCTATCAACAGGACATTAATGAACGCTTTTAGAGCCATGATTAATGCCCGAATGACAGCCAAACTTTTAACAAAGCACCCCCTGCTTTTTGCAGAAGAGCTCCCCAAGATGCATGCCCAAGGAGAGCATTAGCTCCCAGGAAGGGAGGTTCAGGGCTGTGCTCTGCTCTTGCTCACACTGAGCATGGCTGGATCCATACCTTCATAGAATCATTGAATCATTTTGGTTGGAAAGGACCTTTAAGACCATCGAGTCCAACTGTTAACCCAGCACTGCCAAGTCCACCACTAAACCATGTCCCTAAGCACCACATCTACTGTCTTTTAAATCCCTCCAGGGATGGTGACTCCACCACTTCCCTGGGCAGCCTGTTCCAATGCTTGACAACCCTTTTAGTGAAGACATTTTTCCTGATATCCAATCTAAACCTCCCCTGACACAACTTGAGGCCGTTTCCTCTCGTCCTATCACTTGTTACTTGGGAGAAGAGACCGACTCCCACCTCGCTACATCCTCCTTTCAGGTAGTTGTAGAGAGTGATAAGGTCTCCACTCAGCCTCCTTTTCTCCAGACTAAACACCCCCAGTTTCCTCAGCCGCTCCTCATCAGACTTGTTCTCCAGACCCTTCACCAGCTTCATTGCCCTTCTTTGGACTCTGCTCCACTGGACCTTCTGCTCCACTGCACTGGCCATGTGCCCCCGGGCCTGCCCAACCACACATGGGCATCAGGGTGGACATCTCTGCCTGAGTAGGGGGTCCAGAGCCCAGGGGAGATCACCCGAAGACAGCCGTGCCCAGGTGGGATGCGCCATGTCCTGTGGCTGTCCCCCACTGGGGCTGGATGGACCCTCCAGGAGATGCCAGTTTCCCCTCACTCCTAGTAATGGATTTGTTCCTCATGTTTTCTTTCCAGCAAAGCTCTGGTTTAGACTTTCAGCTACTATATGCTGGCTGAATTGGTGCAAGAGCATGAAAGACCCTTTAACTGGTTTAACCAGTGCTTTTGTCCCAATGTCCCATTCTCTGTAACCCCTCCTGACCTTTTCTGGCTGTGCATGCGGTCATACCCCTTCGCTCTCTGCTCTGATCTGCCCCAGGAGCCTCAGGACTTGGGTAAGGGAGGAGTGAGCTAAACACAGAATTTCAGCCCAGCTTCTGTGTGGCTTTGGGGGTGGATTTTAGCCATTTCTTTGGTAATTTTTATAATACATTCTTTATTTTCATTTAAAAAGTAAAGGCTGAAAGGATAGCATTTCCCCAGTGGGAGAGACTTCATGCAATTTTAAAAATGTGCATTATTTAATCCAATAGGCATTAAGATGCCTTGAGCTGTTAACACCTGTTGTGGAAATCCATAATACACAGGCTTAAAAAACCAACAACCCTGAGAAATCCATAAAGGTTCCTGAAGAGCTGTTGTCGCTTCTTGTGTCAATGAGTACTTAAGGACCCTGAAATCTGCGGCTGAACTCACTCAACTGAGCACGTGCTTTCTCTTCAGCTCCAAAAAAACATTCCTTAGGATAATTTCATTGAAAAAAAGAATAATGAATATGAAACAGCAGTGAACTGCATTTCTTACACAAATCTCTCATGCATTTTTCATACATTTCCCCACCCAGACACCTAAATGCACCAGCTTATAGTCTGTGTTACTACCCTGTAAAACTCCACGTAAAACTTCAGCCAACATCTTTTTTTATGCTTTGATGCACTGTCATTTAACAGCGTATGTCAAATCCAGGCAGCCTGCCCTCAGCTGTGGAGGTCACCTTTGTCTTCTCCAAAAGTAGACCCAAAAATGACATTCTCAATAAGAAAAGCAAGGGGAAAGTAAAATTCCCTGGAGAAAGTGTGGAAGAAAAATCTTCGTATAATCTTACTTTAGCAAGACCTGTGCCCACTTTATCTTCACAATCAATAGGAACTAGTTATGGTGTGAAGTCCTGCATGGGCTGAAGCCAGTGCAAGTTTTGCTGCCGATTTAATGATGGGACATCTCTAATGAGACCATCTAAAATTTACATAGTTGCCTTCAACAACAGGCTAAGTGTCTGGTACACCCCTCAGGGTGTGCTCCTTGGCCTCTCAGCTACCCTATTGACCATTGTCAGATTGCCAGCCCCACATGAATGCCTCTCCCATCCTGGGGTGTCTAGCTAGCACCATGCATGCCTTTTGGACAGCTGAATCAAGTCTGAGCTACATCTGTGTTGAGGGACTTTTTTGTGGTGATGTATTGGCCTGCTCCAAGGCAGGTAATGTGAGCCATGATTGAGGGACATGTATCTTCATTGCCTATGCACAGCATTTAGATGATGCACATAGATGGAGAGTTATCTTGCTCTTGTGGCTGGAGACACGTAGGTGTCTGCATGTGCACTGGGGTCCCAGCTCCCAGCAGAGTCAATGGAGATTGAGGTGGTACAAGCAACTGGTCTGAATGCTAAAACATAAGTGTCTACTGCCACATGAGATGTCCAAGGTTATCTGGAGTATCACATATGTCTTCATTTAGCCCACACCTGGGGCTAAACAATAGCAGTTTTTCTCTCACCCCATGTCCCTTCCCCAAATGAGGAAGGGAATTGGGAAAAGGAGAGGGAGACTTGTAGGATGAAGTTAACCAGATTTAATGAAATGAAGAAAATCAATATAAATGACAACACAAACCAGACAAAACTATACTTATCCACAGATCATTGGCAAGTTGCTCCAGCAATTACAATGAGAAGGAGGGAGAACAGCAGAAAAAAGCCCACCTCTTCCCACCAAACCCTCTCTTTTCTAGTGAGCTTGATGTCAATGATATAGAATACACCTGTGGGCCAGCCAGGGTCAGCTGCCCTGGATTTAACTGCTGAGGGCCTTGATCACCATGGCTGGCCACAAACTGAAACCAAATCTTAGTGAAACCAGAATAACATACGAGAGGATTGTGAGGCGGTAGTGTCCTTCTGGAGCAAGAGCTAAGGCTAGGTGAGATGACTGGGGTCCCCTCTGATGTGGCTGGACACTTGCATGAAGGCAGCTGGATTGAGTCCTGTGTGTCTGTATGTGGAGTCAAATCCCACCCACTGGGTTGATTCTGCACAGCCTGAGCTACATGAGATGGGTCCCACCTTGCTGCAGGGTAAGACAAATCCTACAGCTGCAGGAGAGTTTTATTGTAGGGATAATTAGAAACTTTCCTACCTGCCTTCATTAACTAAATAATTTTATAATTAGTTTGCAGTACTCAAGCCATTTCAGCAGTAGACATAGAAATCTCTGAGGAAGGCAGAGAATAACAAGATTGTTTATTCATGGATCCTAGGAACTTTTTCACTGTGACTGTCTCCTGTGGTGGACTCCTGGGGGACAAGTGAGAATTTCAGCAATTTCATGAAATCTTACTTAACAGTCTGCTGACGTTCAGACGAGGAGCACAATAGGCAGGAGGACAGGAGACACTATCCAGAAGAAAGTCAAAGGCAAAGCTGTCCCTGATATGAGGAGAGCCATGGTCAGGCTCAGACTGGGAGCTCATGCTGGTTGTGGTTATATGCCTGGCACATGATCTGGGGAGACTACTCCAGTTAAAATTTCCCTCTCTGTTTCTCTGTTGAAATCAGAAGATTTTTTATATCAGAACATGTTAGATATTTTTCAACATTATTCTTGATTTCTAGACAACTCTGTCTCAGCAAGGCCCAGATTAACTACCATTTATCTTATGCTTGAGTTTTACAGCTTGGCACTTAGGTGATTATGCCTTTCTTGAAAAGATCTCATAGTATTTACAGAATAAGGCTTTTGGTTTGGCAACACAATCAGACAGGACCTTTTCTCCCAGGCCTATCTTCTGAAGCTGCTCAAGGGATGTTGCCAGGTCATGTAGGGAGAAGATTAGAAGGGCCAAAGCTCAATTAGAGCTTGATTTGGCTGCTACGGTCAAAGATAACCAAAAAAAGCTTCTACAAATACATTAACAGCAAAAGGAGGGTCAAGGAGAGCCTCCACCACTTGCTGAATGAGGAGGGTAGTGTAGTGTCAGGGGATGAGGAAAAGGCAGAGGTGCTCAATGCCTTCTTTGCCTCGGTCTTTAATGTCAAGACCGGTTGTCCTCAGGAGACTCAGCCCCCAAAGCCTGAAGTTAGGGGCGGGGGGCTGTGTGAACCTCCCCGTAATCCAGGAGGAGACGGTTAGTGACCTGCTGTGCCAGTTGGACACCCACAAGGCTATGGGCCCGGATGGGATTCACCCCAGAGTAATGAAGGAACTGGCAAATGAACTTGCCAAACCACTCTCTATTATCTACTGGCAGTCCTGGTTAACTGGAGAAGTTCCAGCTGACTGGAAATTAGCAAAAGTAATGCCCATCTACAAGAAGGGTCGGAAGGATGATCCAGGGAACTATAGGCCTGTCAGCCTGATCTCGGTGCCAGGCAAGGTGATGGAACAGATCATCCTGAGTGCCATTACACGGCACATGCAGGACAATCGGGGCATCGGGGCCAGCCAACATGGATTCATGAAAGGCAGGTCCTGCTTGACCAACCTCGTCTCCTTCTATGACCAAGTGACCTGCTTAGTAGATGAGGGCAGGGCTGTGGATGTAGTCTATCTAGACTTCAGTAAGGCATTCGACACTGTCTCCCACAGCATCCTCCTAGACAAACTGGCTGCCCGGGGCTTGGATGGGTGGACTCTTCACTGGGTTAAGAACTGGCTGGATGGCCGAGCCCAGAGAGTGGTGGTGAATGGGGCAAAGTCCAACTGGCGGCCGGTCACTAGCGGTGTTCCCCAGGGCTCAGTTCTGGGGCCGGTGCTGTTCAATATCTTTAGAGATGATCTAGACGTAGGGATTGAGTGCACCCTCAGTAAATTTGCAGATGACACCAAGCTGGGTGGGAGTGTCGATCTGCTGGAGGGTAGGAAGGCCCTACAGAGGGATCTGGACAGGTTAGATAGATGGGCCGAGACCAATGGCATGAGGTTCAACAAGAACAAGTGCCGGGTCTTACACTTTGACCACAACAACCCCATGCAGCGCTACAGGCTGGGGGAAGAGTGGTTAGAAAGCGGCCCAGTGGAAAGAGACTTGGGGGTGCTGATCGACAGCCAGCTAAACATGAGCCAGCAGTGTGCCCAGGTGGCCAAGAAGGCCAATGGCATCCTGGCCTCTATTAGGAATAGTGTAGCCAGCCGGTCTAGGGAAGTGATCGTCCCTCTCTACTCGGCACTGGTGAGGCCGCACCTTGAATACTGTGTCCAGTTCTGGGCCCCGCACTTCAAGAAAGATGTTGAGGTGTTGGAGCGAGTCCAGAGGAGGGCGACCAAGCTGGTGAAGGGTCTGGAGGGTCTGACCTATGAGGAACGGCTGAGGGAGCTGGGTTGTTTAGCCTGGAGAAGAGGAGGCTCAGAGGTGACCTTATTGCAGTCTACAACTACCTGAAGGGTGGTTGTAGTGGAGTGGGAGTCGGCCTCTTCTCCCAGGCAACTAGTGATAGGACAAGAGGACATAGCCTCAAGCTTTGCCAGGGGAGGTTCAGGTTGGACATTAGGAAGAATTTCTTCTCAGAAAGGGTTATTAGACATTGGAATGGGCTGCCCAGGGAGGTGGTGGAGTCACCATCTCTGGCTGTGTTTAAGAAAAGACTGGACATGGCACTTAGTGCCATGGTCTAGTTGACATGGTGGTGTCAGGGCAACGGTTGGACTCGATGATCCCAGAGGTCTCTTCCAACCTGGTTGATTCTGTGATTCTGTGATTCTGTGAAAATTATTCAGACAGAAAGTCTGAGGTTGAAAACATAGCTGTTACTTCTGTTTTGTAAACCATATGTAACTATTATTTTTTAATCAACATTAAGTGAAAAAGGCATTACCATTTTTCTTATAATACCTCTTTCTCCCTGATTTTGTTAAATTTCAATGAATTGCTTTGGGAAATATTTCAGTAACAAATATTGGAAAAATGAAAGGAGAACTGAATCTATTTTTAAAACTTGTGGAATTAAAGAAAGGTGCAATTTTGATATTTTTAATGAAAATGATGCTTTTTTTTCCAAGAATGTAAATAAAAATATTTTCCTGGGTACATCAGGAACACATGGAGTAATCGTACTCAGCCAGAGTGGTGACTCCTTGCACTCATTTCTGAGATCCATCATGAAACTATACATTGCATTGGAACAACAAAAAGAGGAGATTTTTTTTTAAAGCTGTTTTTCTAGCATGATATCACTCCCCAGAGGTTTTCTTCTTAGTTAGATGCTTTAGACCAGCATCATTTCATCAGCTTCTGTGGTTGTTCCTGACTGATAATCATGGGGTTGAGATTAAATCTTGGTTGGCCAACCTTGTTTTCTCCATCCCATGTGCTTTGGGGTAAATCCATGGCTTGCTGCCCTAACTCTTCCTCATTAAATGAGGTCGGCAGTTCATCATGTAGGCTGCAGAAGGAAGTGACAATCCTAGGTATTTTTTTGGGGGGGAACAAAGTAACCCAAATGAGAGGATATCCTCATGGCCATCCTTGCACCCGCAGTGGCAAAGGGCACAACTGGATGGAGAGAACCCGAAGAATAGAGCAGTTCTGGAGAGATCTCTAAATAGATGTTTATTTTTAACCTTCACACCCAAGCCTGGAAGATCCTGTTCTTTCTACAGGAGTCACGTATTAGTGCTCCAGCTGAGGAACACACATTAACAACTCTTAGTCTCTTGTACTGAGCATTATGTCTCATATTTGAAATCAGATTAATGGAGATTAGTGATACCACTTAAGAGTTTAAACATCGTACTGACCCAAATTGGTTGTGCAGGCCCAATGTATATTGTTGCACATGCAGGGCTCTTAATGTCCAGAAAGTGCTTTCACTAATTGTTTCAGAGAAGAAAGCTTGTGTTACTTTCTGCTCTAATCCTGAGGTAACCTCCCTCATGCTTTTCACATCCACTGTCAAACACATCTGGTTATCCATCGACATAAGTATCCATTTAATAATCAAAGATCATTTTGTTTTAGCTCCAGTTGGCCTGTCTGCTTGCCTTCCATGAGTGATTTCATTCATGCCTCTGATCTGTCAGATGTCTGCTCCAGTTCCCACAAGGAGTGACACCGGACTTGAGGAAAAATACACAAAAAACAAACAGGCAAAGCACTGCAGAAACTGCTGCACTGTATTAAAACAAATGGTTTTAATCATTTTAAATGAGAAGTCTTGGCATAAGCAATGCAGAAACTAAAAACAGAAGAGGTAAAAATATTCTTGTTTAAGACTACAGAAATGGAACTGATCCTAATAATTCAAGTTTATTTTTGTGCAATAATTAAAGAAAACCTTTTGCTTTTCTCTGGCTGTGTGACCAAAACCAATTTGGAAACACACTGAACTTTTCAAGAAATCATTCACTTAGTTGGATTTGGTCCTGATGCTATTAAAAAAATACAAAAGAATAAAAGAAAAGCACTTTCCAGTGTTGCTTTTAGCAGTTCCCATGGGACTGTCTGCTGCTGTCAGCTGTTTTTGAATGGAGCGCTTAGAACAAACTCTCATTTCCTTGTTCTTGGGCCTGGCAGCCCTTGGCTGGCTTGTAGTCTTTGTTCTACCTCAATGGTCTGTAGAAACATCTGGGACCAAGATCCAATTTATGCTTGTGTTGCAATGAAGCAGTTGTCCTGATGTATGTGACCGGCTTCTCCATCCAGTCAATGGAGGGACATAGATGTCTTTGCAGGAGATTGAGCACATGAGTTAGGCAGACATTTTCTGCCTTGGTTGGTTTTCAAGAGCACCTGCCCCTCTCCACTAGGCGGAAGAGGAATTTATGTGCTTATTTTAAGAGGACTCCTCTTTCCCTAAATAAAGAAGATGGAGGTATCTGAGTTAGGCAGACTAAATCACTGAAGTGACATGTCTTTGGGCTCTGCTGGAGAGCAGCAAGTGTCAGGGTGCCATGGTTTACTGTCTCCTCCCAGTGACTGGCCACATGTGTGCTCTACTTGAAATTAACCCAAGTCCAGGAGACAAATTCCCACCTCTCTCAAGGACTGCTCAGGCAGCACTTTTAATAGCTTACGTCCATCTCTCCAATAACATGTTAGAGACGCTTCCAACATGATCTCAGCAAGGAGAGCGCTACCTATTAACCGTCACCCCTTCCTGCAGCACCTCGGTTTCTCCCTTGGGGTTTCTCATCGAAACACTGACCCATCCTGACCCTGTTTAGCTATTGAGATCTGACAAGATCACAGCCTGAGGTGGTATGGCTGAATTTACATGTGCTTAACAAATTGCCTGTTCACTCAATTACATTTTATTTAATCATCTGTAATCATATAAATTATGCCTGATGGTAGTAAATGTTCATGTCAGTTCCTAATTACAGATTGATTAATTGACTGTGGTGATTTGTGTTACTTATATAAGAATATATGAAGATGATGATAAATTATGATTAGTATGCAACATTTCATATGAAACATAGCCAGAACTAGGGGAAACTTTCCTCTCTTTGACACTTACGTTCAGTGCATCAAAGATGTTTTGCATTATCCCATGCCCCAAAAAGGGACACTTTCACTACATTAAAAAAAAGACAAAGAAAGGAGAAATATGGTGTGTGTTGCTTTGTGCCTCAGGTGAAGCTTCAAGCAAATAAAAAGCCCTTGAAAGACTTCCAGCCATCAAGAATTTGCCTGTTGCTTTCTACTCACTTCAGTATTGATCTGGACTACTCACCAACTCAGGATTTGGTATGAAATTCAAGAAAGTGAGAAAAAGATTGTGCTGATTTGATTTGGATGGGATAAGCCCTCTTGCTGTGTAGTTCAGGTTGGTCACACTGCTGTCCTGGAAATTGCTTCGAGCTTGGAGAGCTGCTGGTATAAGCCCAGATTTGCCATTAAGGAGGAATATCATTTCACAGAATGTTAGGGATTGGAAGGGACCTCGAAAGATCATCTAGTCCAATTTGCTGAAGAACATCTACTTTCCCAGATAAATGCTGGGCAGATGAATGATTTGTTAAGAGCTCTGACCTTTGGGGAGATCCTGCACGGTCCTAACTCTTCCAAGTTAATTTCTTAAACAGAAAAAAACTCCAACCACATATAGGATCTCACCAATGCCATACTTATTTTTCCCTGAATGACAACACATCTGAAGTATAGGCCAGATGAAGACTTAAGTTTTGCAAACATTCCTCATCTCTGTGATGCTTCTGAGCACATCCTATCCTCTGGCTGTTTGCAGTCCTGGTTCAAAGAGTATAGACTTGCTGTCTCTCTGTTGAAACTATTCTTGTCTTTTTTTTTTAATTTATTTTAGTTTTATTTATTTATTTTCTATTAGAATGGGAGCAATTCAAAATTCTCTGACTTTGCAAAGAGCTAGGAGAGGGGAACCTGGTGTGGTTTCCCACATATTCATGCATGCAATTTATTGGCTTAGTGTGTCACTGTCAAGACAATACCATGAAAGCCTCCCAGTCACAGAAGCTGGCCCTTCTCCCCATCATGGTCTTATGATTTGGGTTCTCTCCTGAGAGCTGTTACCCTACTGACTATCTCAGAACACTCCTTGTTTGGTGTGTTGCTCACAGCAAATCCCCTCTGTGACCAGGAGAGTCTGGGCACCCAGCTTTGGGTCTGTCTTTGGCTAGGGTGGAAGATGGTGAAGGTTGGACATATTGCAATGCTCACCGCAGCAGGACTACCCTGCTGTGAGTGACTCTTGCGGGACTTTTTGGAAATCTCTTTACATCGTAGATCTTATTTGCATTTTTTCATGACCATATCAGTCATGAATGCACTCAGGTTTTTCTTCTCAGTCATTCCCAGAAGATACCAGAAGTTTTTTAACTTGTCTGTCAGCACTGCCACCCTGTTTCTGTTAATCCATTTCTCAAGGTCACCTAGCTCTTCCTGCAGAGCATGTCAGTCCTCCCCAAAACCATGTCTTTTGCTTTTTCAGAAAACATCATTAGAAAATGTCTACTTTTTGTACCAAGGTCACTCACAGACATTTTAAATATGACTACTGAAAAAACGATCCCTGAAGAGCCCCACTAACAAACTATCCCCAGTCCAACACTTCTTCTATTACTAGAGACTCTCATTTCCCCTACAGGTAAACACCTTACAATTTTCTTTCTAAGTCCCAGTTTCTCCAGCTTCACTAATCCAGCTAATCCCTCTCTGAAGCAAGGATAAGTGACACCTATTTCATTTCCTTTTCTAAAAGTTAGGTCTCTTATCAAAGGAATATGCTAAACATGAGTGACACTGTCTATCTTTGGAAAACTTAAGTTATATTTAAGATCACAGCACTACATATGTAGTCATTCTTCTCTCCAAATTTTGTTCCAGTTTTGTCACCTTACTGAGGTTAAAGCACTTTTGAAACTGTAAAATCAAAGGTCTAATTTACCTTTCTACCACTTTATATCTGTGATTGAGATTCTTCAATGCCTTCACTTAGACTGCATTAAGTTCTCCATCATTTTCTTACATCTCAGAGGTGGTAATTTCCATTTTTTCTGCCTTCTTCCTCAGTGTCCAGCCTGCCTGTGCTGCCACACTCAGCTGCAACCCACTCCCTGAATGCTGAACCAAGGTATATGGTTGGATGTTGAGAAGCAAAACCAGCGTTTGACAGTCACCTGATAAGAAGCTTTTCTTTAAAAATGTCTCCACTCCTCTGTATCCTCCAGGAACCCATGTACACCGACTTGCAATGTTTTTTCCCGATGCTTTGCCACAGTGGGTGTCTATCCTTAGATCCACAGGTTGAGTGACCATATTTTGGCCATTGCCCTTTCAAGGAGCCCTTCTCTGAGCTGTTACTGTGATAATTTCTGAGATCTCAACTCTTGGGAGAAACATCCAGATAATTCCCCTTCTACAGTCCTCTCCAAGAGGAGACTCTAACTGATCCACAAAGGGTAAGAGTTGGAAGCCATCGCAAACCCCTAATTCCTAAGAGCCAAATAGCTTCAACAGCTTCTTATTCTCCTTATATTTGACAAATCTAGCAATTTGGGTTGATATTAGTAGGCACGATGAAGGCAGCCTGTTTCTTACACCAAAATTTTGTCCTCTAAAATGAACATGTTATTGGTTCAAACGGGGTAGGTAACATAAATCAGTTATCCAGAGGGTAAGCCTTTTAGGTGGATCTACCTGCTTGTCTTCCACTCTGTCCTTCTCCTGTCAGTGTTAAACCACCCTGGACAGGTGTGTGAGATCATGGCTTTTACCTGGGATGTGTCTCAACATCCCCTTGTTTTGACAGGAGAAGACCTCTCTGCAAGGATGGGTGCTCCTGCAGCATGGGGTTTCTCTCCCCTGAGTCCCTGAGAGAGGCTGGGCAGCAGAGAGAGGTATTTTAGCAGATGACACTATCATCAGATTTCCCTCTCAAAAGCAGAAATTCTCTTGGTTTTTGCTATTTGCTTCCCTTTCTCTGTTATAACACTCTGGCTTTTTCTTAGATGCCTTTGCAGCCCCCCTGCAGAAACTGTCCTGGTGGATGTCTACTTCTCCCTGGGACCTTTCACCACAAACAGAAACCCTCATTCTGCTGCCCACATGTATGTGATCTTGGATAAATTACTTACCCATCAATGCCTTGGCTCCCCTACTAGAAAAATTGGTACAAAACTGATTAGGCAGTGATGTCTATTTAGCTACTGCTTATAAAGAGCCGAGGGAGCTGGGCGTGGAGCACGCACTAGAAATATCTACCATGTTGCTGTTGCTAACGTGGTCACTTACATTCCTGTGTGTAAATAAATCTTGAAGGGGAAAAGCCTTTGGGATGACCAGGGAACACACAAATACTGGAAATGTCTCATCCATTTACGGTGATCTGAATTTCTAAGCTGGAGCATGAGTGGAGTTGTTCTGTTTTATTTTCACTTAGGCCTTTAGGCTTATGGTTTTATTTTCAGGCTTGACTGTGTGCCTTTTGGGATGGAGAACATCTTATTGCTCCGTGCTTCTGACCTGCAGCTCATCTCAGATGTTGCTGCTGGAGAAAGGGGTGCCCAGGAGGGACTGGGAGACTCCTCCACTCACCCATCCACCTCCCCAACCATTCATCTCTCGGTTCATCTATCTACTGACATGCAACAAACTGAACCAGACTAAAAAAAACCCCTAAATTTCCCACTGTCTTTGAGTCTCAGGACCTGCCAACAGTCTTGCCATAATTAGCTCCATTTACAAGTTTAACAGGATCCTACATTTCTTTTTTTTTGACAACCCTCTAATGCTTTCAATGAACAGGGCGGAAAACGCTACCCGGAAGCTCAATAGATATTTCCATAACCAGCTGCTTAAATCATGATAATTGTCTACAAAACTAATCCGTGCGGGCAAACAAGTAGATGAACTTTTTAAAAATGCAGTAAATCTGTAGCTGATGCGTTAGTATCAGTTAATTCTCATAAAAGGTCATTAATGGTGCATACAGCGAAGTGGAGGACTGGGCGGGCTGGATTGGAGAGAGATGGTATCCGCATGACTAATGTGCAATGCCCAGGGGTCAGCGCATTACAAAATGATTCTCTTCAATTATTTACGTCCCTCCATCTATTGTATGGCAGGCTTGGGCCTTCTGCAAGGAGTTTCTGATGCCCTTATGCAACTCTGCAGGGTTTTTCCTTTTCCCCAGGAATGGCAATCATTTAAATAAAAACTGTTTGGTGCAGCCCTGTCCTATTTCCTGTGACTGATGAAAATTCTGAGAGGAGGGTGGTTGGTAGTGCTGCAGTTGTTCAGTGTTGGGGAACGCTGTGCTCCCTGGCATCATAACTGGTGCGTGTAAATCCTGTGAGTCCATCCTGTATGAGCCCCTTGAGAGGAGATTCCATGGTGGGGTATAAAAATGAGGCTGGGAAGAAAGATTAAGGCTGCCAATTTCATAACCGATGATCTATCCTTGTTATCATCATCAGCAACAAAGAAGAAATTTAAATGCTTCTCTCTCCCTCTCCCCCTACCTCCAAACCTTCAGCAAAAAAAAAAACAACTTATTTTTTTTTTTCTTTTTGCTGATGGCAACAGCATCAGGCATGCTATATATCAGCCATGATATATAGCTTTACGAGCTGACTGTTGACAACTTATGGCTCTTTTGTCCGGGTTTGCCTACTTGGCTGTTTAATTACGTGAAGTGCCTGTTTGTGTGACATTCATACCAGCGGCTGCTGGAATTCATGGATGATGCTATGTTTACATCAGTCATCAAGTCATTAGCATGACCATAGTGCAAAATATATGGTAGGTGGAGTTGCTATTGCAGTACTTTGGTTCATCTACATGAGCTAAATTACACAGAATCACAGAATCACAGAATCACAGAATGTTAGGGATTGGAAGGGACCTCGAAAGATCATCTAGTCCAATCCCCCTGCCGGGGCAGGATTGCCTAGACCATATCACACAGGAACGCGTCCAGGCGGGTTTTGAATGTCTCCAGAGAAGGAGACTCCACAACCTCTCTGGGCAGCCTGTTCCAGTGTTCAGTCACCCTTACAGTAAAGAAGTTTTTCCTCAAATTTAAGTGGAACCTCCTGTGCTCCAGCTTGCACCCATTGCCCCTTGTCCTGTCAAGGGATGTCACTGAGAAGAGCCTGGCTCCATCCTCTTGACACTTGCCCTTTACATATTTATAAACATTAATGAGGTCACCCCTCAGTCTCCTCTTCTCCAAGCTAAAGAGACCCAGCTCCCTCAGCCTCTCCTCATAAGGGAGATGTTCCACCCCCTTAATCATCTTCGTGGCTCTGCGCTGGACTCTCTCTAGCAGTTCCCTGTCCTTCTTGAACTGAGGGGCCCAGAACTGGACACAATACTCCAGATGCGGCCTCACCAGGGCAGAGTAGAGGGGGAGGAGAACCTCTCTCGATCTGCTAACCACACCCCTTCTAATACACCCCAGGATGCCATTGGCCTTCTTGGCCACAAGGGCACACTGCTGGCTCATGGTCATCCTGTTGTCCATTAGCCAGAAGAATATTTCTTAGAATTTCTTAATATTTCTTAATATTTTTTAAGATTTTATTTTTTTTTAAATTTCTTAATATTTCTTAATATTTCTTAGAAAAATTAGCCAGAAGAATATTTCTTAGAACGAAATGTTTCTCTTCATGCTTTCAATACTTTCTTGCATCCTCCCCTTTTTTTTTGTGTTGATGGAATTTAAATTATTGACCATAGCAATTTTATTTTTGATGCAAATAATAGCAATTAATAGAGAGGACATTAGAGAGAAGAGTCCTGAGATTTTATGAGTATAGATTACTGTAAGGCTACATAATAAAACGAATACAGCATGCATAAAAGGTCATTATAACTGTAATAATGCTGTCCCAAAGTACCCCTTTCATTCTGGAGGACTGAAACTTGTTACTAAACCTAAATGAAAAGCAAAGGGGTATGTCTCAGACCTCTGTTATTGTGGCATTTTAAAAATAAACCCAAAAGTCTGAGAACCATTTTTGTTAATGCTGTCCAGGAAACTATTTTCCTATCACTTTATTTCCTGAAAGATGAAAATTTAAACATGGAAAGTGGCAGAAATTTTGAAGGAGAAAATCTGGAATTTGTGATACAAGTGTCACTGATGTTTTAAACAAACTATGCAATCATAGCCAGAGGTCCTTACTGGGATCAGTGTCTTGTACTATCTGAAGTAATAAAAAGCCTGTGCCAGGAGATATATTCCATGTTTCTGCTCTCTTTAATCTACACATGGTGTGTGTGAAATAATGCTGGCTGAGTGGCCATCTTATCTGCTGAAAAGTGTTGTCTTAGGTTTACTCAAATGAGCATGTTTCCCTTTTTTTCCATATTTGAACTAAAAGAAAATTTCTTTTTTTGGCTTTGAATCTTTGCATATTCTTCTAAAATGAAAGGGAGACAGTTGAAAAGAAAATTGAAAAAAAAAATTTCAAGCCTGCTAACTCCACTTAAAAAAAGAAAGATGCTGTTTTTTTTCCTGAAATTTTGGGCTAGGTCTTTCTTTTGTCTGAAACAGTCACTCAAATTCACCATGAGTGTGCCAATAGTATTGGTTGCCTTCCACTGATGCTGTTTTGGTATTATATCTTAAAAGAATCTCTTTCTGCTCCACCTGGACCCAAATCTGTCCCATCTCACTTCCATTTAATATCTCCTGTCCACCCTTATCTCTCGTGTCCTCCCTTGTTTACGTGCAGCCCAAAGCTCTCAGTGGCAGAAGATGATGGCTTTTCATTGACCATCCTCATGATGGCACTTCTGGCAAGGCCAGAAGTTGACCCCCCCTGCTTTGGGACATCCCTGTATCGCCACACTGTAGTGGATTTAGAAACACAGTTCCTATTAGCCTGCAATAGGATTTAGGCCCTTAAATAACTTTATCCTAAAAGGACTTAGGAGTCTGTCACCTCTACTGAACATTGCAAAACTGGAGCGATTTTCACTTTCAGAAGTCATGTAGATGCTATGGACTTGCCTTATGGAAAATGAATGAGATATAAATCCCAACAGCCTCACTCATCTTCAAGGATAGGGCTTGGTTCAGGCCTTGCAATGCTAACCAAAACTATACCCAAATACATTAGACTGTCAGAAAGATCCAACCTTGTATTCTCATCTCCGTAGCTAGAAATGCTCATTTCCCATTTTAATCTCTGTCCTGAGGATGAACAGGCATGAGGCATATAATTACAATTAATCTGAGATCTGCCAGTATAAGAAGCTATAAAAGAGCTTATTATTATTTATTTCTCCAGGCATTTTATTCATATACCATTAGAGATATATAGCTAAATGTACCTCCTATGTCAATGGTAGCACTGTGTGAAACAGCAAACATTAAAAACCCATAGGAGAGGTTATTGTGTTAATGTCGGATGGAGGTCTCAGTAAAATGCTCAAGTAGTGTTTCACCTGGATGTCTGAGAGCAGTGTACGGGCACATGGCTATACAAACTGTCATCCATAATATGGGGCATGGTTGGGTTTTTAAGATGACCCACAACTCTGTCCATCGATGTATTCAGCACCTATTGAGCCTGTCATCTCACCAGATCCAGCGTGACACGAAGATGCTCTACCTGTCTGCTGGAGGGGGTGGAAAAATGTCAGAAGTGCTGCCTTTTTTTTAAACTTCTGAACACTGCAGTAAGTTAATTTGGAGTCTTTTAGGTCATGTTGGCAAAGGTCCTAAAGGTTTTGTAGGAAATTAGGGAAGTGAAAGGGGAGGAAAAGTGCATGAAGGGGGGACACAGATGGCTGCAGCTTTCCCCTTGCAACTGTAGACCAAAGATCTGGTGGAGTCTAGCAGGATAATTCTCCTTGCTCTTCTCTAGGCTTGCTCTCTGTCGTCATGTGCCATAGGTACACAGCCCAGCACCTTTGGCACCTACCGAAGCTTCCCTATGTTATTACCTATACATGTACACAATACACATACTGTATTATGTGTACATATTATTAGTGTATTAGTCAGGTCCTTCCTGACTAACCTGATCTCCTTCTATGACAAGATGACCCGCTTACTGGATGAGGGAAAAGCTGTGGATGTTGTGTACCTGGACTTTAGTAAAGACTTTGACACCATCTCCCACAGCATTCTCCTGGAGAAACTGACTGCTCATGGCTTAGATGGGCGTACACTTTTCTGGGTAAAAAACTGGCTGGATGGCCGGGCCCAAAGAGTTGTGGTGAATGGAGTTAAATCCAGTTGGCGGCCAGTCACAAGTGGTGTTCCCCAGGGCTCAGTACTGGGGCCAGCTCTTTTCAATATCTTTATCAATGAAATGGACGAGGGGATTGAGTGCACTGTCACAGTTTAAAGATGGGCCGGCTATTAAACCTGTGGCAGACGCTCTCTGTTAACACTCCCCCCCTCCCCGAAAGGAAAGGGAAAGGGAAAAGGGAGGGAGACTTATGGGTTGGAAAGTTAAAACAGTTTTAATAAACTATAATAATGAAAAAGAGTATAATAATAATATTGGAATAATCAAATATATACAAATATATATACAAAACCAAGATCGAGCTCCCCTGATGTCAGCCACGTCACCACCAGCACTGCAGGGCAGGCTCCGGGAAGGCCCAGGCTGGGCCCAGAGACGGTTGAGAACTGGATTCAGGGATGCACGGATCGGGATCGGGGGCAGCAGGAAAACGGACAGAGTCCTCCTTGGACACTGGCCAAAGGCTCAAGCCACAGAAGCAGCCCGAAGCAGCAGAAGCACCCAAAAACAGCAGACGGGGCCGAGACCCCCGTGATCCCCCGCTTTATACTGAGAATGACGTGTATGGGATGGAATACCTTCGTTGGTCAATTTTGGGTCACCTGCCCTGTCCGCTCCTCCCTGCAGGTGTGACCCCCCCGCTTCGGCTCTTCACTCGTAAGCAGTGAGGAATTCAGCAGTGACCTTGGTTTCTCTAAGAACAAGTACAGCAAGAGCCTTTCTGCATAACATCCCTACCGGTGCCTCAGCAATAACTACAAACTTCGAGCGTTATCAGTCCTAGAAGCAGACACTGTCTGCAAAACATGCAGTTAGTTTCAGAAAGTGCAGTTACTTAGAAGAGACTCAGCTGAAAGTAAAAATCACTGAAAGGAAAATTGGTCTGGTTTAGGCCAAACCAGGACATTCCACCCCTTATTCCATACCATTCATGTCATACTCAGATCACCACTACCTTTTCATTTTCAAATATATACAGATAGCACTAGTTTATGATTCATCTCTATACAAAAAAGTTCATTAAGTTCATTTAGTTCAGGATTGTGGGTTTCCATCTGGCTAGCAGTCTCTCAGGGCAGGAGAGATGGTATGAGCTTTGTCACAGTTTGTGCCCACGGGTTGCAGGTTAAAGATGTCAGTCTTGAGGAGCTTACTGGACGCCACTTGCAGCTAGCTCCAGTCTCATCACCACTGCTTCAACCTGAAAGACACTTATGAACACTGTTAGTATTATGCAGCAATTAACATCATGCAGATCAGAATTAAGTATTCTCACCCAGGATTAGATCACCTTCAGGGACACATCGGACTTCACCATCCTGCAGCATCACCCACCAAGCACATCCAGGTCCCTGAGCAAAAGCAATCCCACGAATGGGTTTGCCTTTGCCCGAAGCAGGAAGAACCCAGACAGTTTTTCCCAGCAGATTCCTTTCATGCACCACAGGGACTTTATCCCCTTCTGCTGTACGTAAAAGGTCCGACTGAGCAGGGCCAGCTCGACTGATAGATCCCCTGGTGTTAACTAAACAGGTGGCTTTTACCAAATGCTTACCCCAGTTTTTAAAGGTTCCACCACCCATTGCTTTTAGGGTAGTTTTTAACAGCCCATTGTATCATTCAATTTTCCCAGAGGCTGGTGCATGATAGGGGATATGATATAACCATTCAATGCCATGTTCTTTGGCCCAGTTGTCTATGAGACTGTTTTTGAAATGAGTCCCATTGTCCGACTCAGTTCTTTCTGGCATGCCGTGTCGCCACAAGATTTGCTTTTCAAGGCCCAGAATAGTGTTCCGGGCAGTGGCATGGGGCACAGAATATGTTTCCAGCCATCCCGTGGTTGCCTCCACCATGGTAAGCACATAATGTTTACCCTGGCGGGTTTGAGGGAGTGTGATATAGTCAATTTGCCAGGCCTCCCCATATTTATATTTCAACCACCGCCCCCCATACCACAAAGGTTTTAACCGTTTGGCTTGCTTAATTGCAGTGCATGTTTCACAGTCATGGATAACCTGTGCAATAGAGTCCATAGTTAAGTCCACCCCTCGGTCACGAGCCCATCTCTATGTTGCATCTCTCCCTTGATGACCTGAAGTGTCATGAGCCCATCGAGCTAAAAATAGTTCACCTTTATGTTCCCAGACCAAATCTATTTGGAATACTTTAGCAGCCTGATCCACTTGTTGGTTGTTTCGATGCTCCTCAGTTGCGCGACTTTTAGGTACGTGAGCATCTACATGACGTATCTTCACGACTAGTTTCTCTAGCCGAGCAGCAATATCTTGCCACAATTCAGCAGCCCAAATAGATTTACCTTTGCGCTGCCAGTTGCTTCGCTTCCACTGCTTTAACCACCCCCACAAGGCATTTGCTACCATCCATGAGTCAGTATAGAGATACAGCCTTGGCCACTTTTCTCGTTCAGCAATGTCTAAAGCCAGCTGGATGGCTTTCACCTCTGCAAATTGACTCGATTCACCTTGTCCTTCTGTGGCTTCTGTGACTCGTCGTATAGGACTCCATACAGCAGCTTTCCACTTCCGATGCTTTCCTACAAGACGGCAGGATCCATCGGTGAACAGGGTATACTGCTTCTCATCCTCTGGTAGTTTATTATATGGTGGGGCTTCTTCAGCACGTGTCACCTCCTTTCCTGGTGGCATTCCGAAGTCTTTGCCTTCTGGCCAGTCCATGATCACTTCTAAGATTCCTGGGCGATTAGGGTTTCCTATTCGAGCCCTCTGTGTAATTAATGCAATCCATTTACTCCATGTAGCATCAGTTGCATGATGAGTAGTAGGAACCTTACCCTTGAACATCCAGCCTAGTACTGGTAATCGGGGTGCCAGGAGAAGCTGTGCTTCAGTACCGATTACCTCTGAAGCAGCTCTAACTCCTTCATATGCTGCCAGTATCTCTTTTTCAGTTGGGGTGTAATTGGCCTCAGAGCCCTTGTATCCTTGACTCCAAAATCCTAGGGGTCGACCTCGAGTCTCCCCTGGTACTTTCTGCCAGAGGCTCCAGGTAGGACCATTGTCCCCAGCTGCAGTGTAGAGCACATTTTTAACATCTTGTCCCATACGGACTGGTCCAAGGGCTACTGCATGCACAATCTCTTGTTTAATCTGTTCAAAAGCCTGTCGCTGTTCAGGACCCCACTGAAAATCATTCTTCTTTCTGGTCACTTGATAAAGAGGGCGTACAATCTGGCTGTAATCTGGAATATGCATTCTCCAGAAACCCACAACGCCTAAGAAGGCTTGTGTTTCCTTTTTGTTAGTTGGTGGGGACATAGCTGTTATTTTGTTGATCACCTCTATCGGGATCTGGCAACACCCATCTTGCCATTTAACCCCTAAAAACTGTATCTCCCGGGCAGGTCCCTTGACCTTGCCTCTTTTTATGGCAAAACCAGCTTTCAGAAGAATTTGGATGATTTTCTCCCCTTTGTCAAAAACTTCTGCTGCTGTATCACCCCATACAATGATGTCATCAATATATTGCAAATGTTCTGGAGCTCCACCCTTTTCTAGTGCAGTCTGGATCAGTCCATGGCAAATAGTAGGACTGTGTTTCCACCCCTGGGGCAGTCGATTCCAGGTGTACTGGATACCTCTCCAGGTAAAAGCAAAGTGTGGCCTGCACTTTGGTGCCAAAGGAATAGAGAAAAATGCATTAGCAATGTCTATAGTGGTGTACCACTTGGCTGCCTTTGACTCCAGTTCGTATTGAAGTTCTAGCATGTCTGGCACAGCAGCACTCAGAGGTGGTGTAACTTCATTTAGGCCACGATAGTCCACAGTTAATCTCCATTCTCCATTAGACTTTCGCACTGGCCATATAGGACTGTTAAAGGGTGAGCGAGTCTTGCTAATCACTCCTTGATTTTCTAATTGTCTAATCAGTTTATGAATGGGGATCAGGGAGTCTCGATTGGTGCGATATTGTCGTCGGTGCACCGTGGTAGTAGCAATTGGCACCTGTTGTTCTTCAACCTTCAGCAACCCCACAACAGAAGGATCCTCTGAGAGGCCAGGCAAGGTAGACAGCTGTTTAATGTCCTCAGTCTCTACAGCTGCTATACCAAAGGCCCATCTAGACCCTTTTGGGTCCTTAAAATACCTTCTCTTGAGGTAGTCTATGCCAAGGATGCACGGAGCATCTGGGCCAGTCACAATGGGGTGCTTTTTCCATTCATTTTTAGTTAGGCTCACTTCAGCCTCCAATACAGATAACACTTGAGATCCCCCTGTTACTCCTGAAATACTGATAGATTCTGTCCCTTTATGATTTGATGGCATTAGGGTGCGCTGTGCACCAGTGTCTACCAGGGCTCGATACCTTTGTGGTTTTGATGTGCCAGGCCATCGAATCCACACAGTCCAATAAACTCAGTTGTCCCTCTCCTCCTCCTGGCTGGAGGCAGGGCCCCCCTAATTAAGGAATGGATTTGTGCTGCTCACGGGGATTGGACCTTCATTTCCCTTATTCACATTTGGGAAAAAGGGATCTGAGGCCCATCTACCGTGACTGGAGTCCTGCTCACTGGTAACTGGAGCAGCCATCCTCCTAGGAAAATTCTCTCTGGTATTTCTTTTAGCTTGCAACTCACATACTCGTGCCTGTAGGGTACTGGTAGGTTGTCCATGCCATCTTCTCACATCCTCCCCATAACCATGCAGGGCAAACCACAGGATACCTTGTGACGTGTTCCGTTTCCTTTGAGCTGGTCCTGTAGGAGGGCGTTTTCTCCTAATGGCTGCAATGCGGGCCTGTGTAGGTAGAGAGTCAAGTTTATTCTCTATCCTGGACAGTTTGTCTGACAGTTGTTTAAATAAGCCCTTGTTTTCCTTAGTCAGTTTTCCCACAGCCGCGGGCCTGCAGTGGGGAAGAAATACTATCTTCATACTGTCGCATACAGTTAGCCATTTCGCCCACACTAGGTCGTGCCCTAGCATCTTCTCCCCAGACTAATATTGACAATGTATGGGTATATGTCAGTGGAGCACTCTGCACAACCTTCCGGAACATGGATCGGTTGCATTCCACTTCATCAGGATTTACAGGATCTACAATGTCCCGTGGGTGTCTATAAATGATCTCTCGCACAGCTAGTTCTCTAAGGTAGTTAATACCTTTTTCTATAGTGTTCCATTTGCTTAGGTGGCTCATAACATCATCTTTATAGGGATACCTGCTCTTTACAGCTGACAAGAGTCGCCTCCAGAGACTGATAGTGTTTGACTTTCTTGCAAGCACCTTATCAATACCACCATCTCTGGACAGGGATCCCAACTGTCTGGCTTCTCTGCCATCTAATTGCATGCTATCCGCCCCATTATCCCAGCATCGGAGCAACCAGGTAATAATTGGCTCACCGTCATAACGGCTGAAGTCTTTCCTTATATTTCACAGGTCCTTCAGGGATAAGGAGTGGTGGGTTACCTCTACGTCCGAGTCCTCCTCTTGTGATAGTTCTGCTTTAGAAGGACCTTTCTTCTGTGATGGGTCTGCTTTAAAAAGACACTCAAGGGAACCCCCATCTGTGTCAGGCCCTGACTCTGCCTGAGAAGGGCCCTCACCTGGGTCATGTGATGGCTCTGCCTTAGAAGGCTCTGAGTCATCATCCTTCTCTTCCCAAGCTGATTTCTTTTGGTATTTCTTCCTGGTTACAGGGTCGGTTGGTACCGATCAGGTAGATGCTGGGGTTTGAATAGATGCAGTGGCTGTCGTGGGAGTGCTGAGACTCGCTAGAGTCTGAGTAGCTGCAGTGGCCATCTTGGGTGTAGCCTGTGTAGCTGCAGTGGCCATGTTGGGTGTAGTCTGAGTAGCTGCAGTGACCACCTTAAGTGTAGTCTGAGTAGCTGCAGTGGCCGTCTTGGGGCGTGCAGCGGCTGCGGTGTAGGCTGCCAGGGTTTGAGTAGCTGCAGTGGCCATCTTGGGGCATGTAGCGGCTGCGGCGTGGGCTGCTGAGGTTTGAGTAGATGCAGCTGCTGTCTTGGGGGGGTGTAGCGGCTGCGGTGTGAGCTGCCGGGGTTTGAGTGGATTTAGTAGCTGTAGCGGCAGCACGCACTGTAGGAGCTGAGGTGTCTGCATAACACCTACACCTGTTCCTGCACCAATATTTAATCTTATCCCACATCAGAAACACATTCAGGACAACCGAAAATAAAAACATGCCACCTAGACAGCCCCATCCAAATTTCGCAAAATCTAGCGGAATCAGCTTGGCAGAAAAGGGGAAGGTACTATTTCCTGAAGTAAAATTGGAAGTGTAATCATTAACACAATCAGCTAAAGGACGCCTGGAGTGCACAGATGAAGTCGCTGCTACTGATTCGTGATTAAAGCTGCCCATCGTTGTGTCATAGAGATAAGAGATCGGAATAGTAACTGCCCAGTTTCCCACAACATAAACATGTATCAAACCCCATAGCAAAACAAAATGTTTCGAGCAGCTCCCACTGTTAAACCACATGTAAACATTCATAAGAAGCAAGCAATAATACACTGCATACGTCAGGTAAGGTATTATTACACTTAACTCTGTAAAAAGCTCTATAAAGAGACGAGATAACACAGCGTTCAAAAATGACATTACCATCTTAGCTATCTGTTTTAATTTCCAACCCCTCGTAAATCTCAAAGGAAGAAATCTGATACTCTCTCAGCTGAGGTCTCCAGGTCTCCTCCCGCCGGAGCCAGGATTCGACTTATCAGAGCAACCTGTCGGAGCTTCTCTCCAGCCCCACGTTGGGCGCCAATAAATCTGTCACGGTTTAAAGCTGGGCCGGCTATTAAACCTGTGGCAGACGCTCTCTGTTAACCCTCCCCCCTCCCCCCGAAAGGAAAGGGAAAAGGGAGAGAGACTTATGGGTTGGAAAGTTAAAACAGTTTTAATAAACTATAATAATGAACAAGATGTCACGGTTTAAAGCTGGGCCGGCTATTAAACCTGCGGCAGACGCTCTCTGTTATCCCTCCCCCCCCACCCGAAGGGAAAGGGAAAGGGAAAAGGGAGAGAGACTTACGGGTTGGAAAGTTAAAACAGTTTTAATAAACCTATAATAATGAAAAAGAGTATAATAATAATATTGGAATAATCAAATATATACAAATATATATACAAAACCAAGATCGAGCTCCCCCGATGTCGGCAACGTCACCACCGGCACTGCAGGGCAGGCTCCGGGAAGGCCCAGGCTGGGCCTAGCGACGGTCGAGAGCTGGATTCAGGGATGCACGGATCGGAATCGGGGGCAGCAGGAAAACAGACGGAGTCCTCCTTGGACACCGGCCATAGCAGAAAGAGACCGAGACCTCCCCCCGCTTTATACTGAGAATGACGTGTATGGGATGGAATACCCTCGTTGGTCAATTTTGGGTCACCTGTTCTGTCTGCTCCCCCCTGCAGCTGCGACCCCCCCTTCGGCTCTTCACTCATAAGCAGTGAGGAATTCAGCAGTGACCTTGGTTTCTCTAAGACTAAGTACAGCAAGAGCCTTACTGCACAACATCCCTACCGGTGCCTCAGCAATAACTACAAACTTCGAGCGTTATCAGTCCTGGAAGCAGACACTGTCTGCAAAACATGTAGTTAGTTTCAGAAAGTGCAGTTACTTAGAGGAGACTTAGCTGAAAGTAAAAATCACTGAAAAGAAAATCGGCCTGGTTTAGGCCAAACCAGGACACAAGAGTATAATAATAATATTGGAATAATCAAATATATACAAATATATACAAAACCAAGATTGAGCTCCCCCGATGTCAGCCACGTCACCACCGGCACTGCAGGGCAGTCTCCGGGAAGGCCCAGGCTGGGAACAGCATTGGAACAGGCTGCCCAGGGAAGTGGTGGAGTCACCATCCCTGGAGGGATTTAAAAGACGAGTAGATGTGGTGCTTAGGGACATGGTTTAGTGGTGGGCTTGGCAGTGCTGGGTTAATGGTTGGACTCGATAATCTTAAAGGTCCTTTCCAACCAAAATGATTCTATGATTCTATGATTATCCCCATGCTTGGCCTTAATATGCGCTTTGAACAAAGGCTTGCTCAGGTTGGCTGGGTTACAGATTTAAGGCAGGAAGGGTGTCATCGCTGTTTGAATTGAAAGTGTGTGTTACAAATGATACAAGGCTAAAAATGACATATACTGCTAATTGTGTGATGCCGTCCCATGGTTCCCTGGACTTTTATGCTTTGTATTTTCAGGCCTTTCTGTTCACTTGGTAGTTTTCTACGTGCAAGAAGCCATATGCTGCATTATAAGCTGGTGCTAAAGCTTTATGAGTGCTCAACAGAGGACTGAAAAATGCGGGGGAGATTTCCATGGCATGCTATGGAGGACAGAGAAGCTACATCTGGCACAGGAGGTGCCCAGGAAATGACTGGGGAGCAAGAGAGCTGTTGGTAGAGGTATACACGTGTGCATGCTTCTTTCTTGGCGTGTCTTTATGGCCACAGTTTGCCAGGACAGGACTCTGGGCAAGGCCTTTGGTCCAACCCAGTAATGCCTGTTCTTGCACTCTTACCTGTGCACCAGGCGAGCACTTAACCCTTCATGCCAATAAGCTCAGAGCACGGGGTCCGATACAGCAATTTGGGAGCATCACCCAAAACCTGACTCTTGAGAGAGCCTGGCCAAGCCTAGGCTTTGCAAGCGTGTGCGATGATGGGAGTACACTGCGGTAGCCCTGGTGCACGTTAACAGGTGGCAGCTCTTCCTTAGCCTGTTGCTGTCAGGAGGACCATCAGCAGGTCCCCACCCTACCTTGCTATGCCCACTGCTGGGTTTGCTGTGACTGTGGAGTCACTGCCACACTGCGATTGCATGGTTCATCCGTGCTAGGGCTGCAGTACTTAAAAACACTGGGGTCCTCAGGTCATCTAACCGAAATCAGCTGGCTAGGGCATGGCGATGTTGCTCCTGCAGAGACAAGTTGCGGAGGACATCCACCTGAAAGAGCTGCTAAGCCCTAAGCAGGGTGCCCAGAGACATGGTAGGGCCCCCAAATATGGGGCATTAGAGGAGGGAGGGAGCACCTGGGTGCAGGGAGGTTGGGGAGCTCCTTGGGGAGTGGGAGGGAGGCACAAACCTGCTGTGGTGAACGTGGCTGTCAGCAGCACCCAGCATTGTACAAGAGTGACATCCTATTTCTATGCTTCACTCCTGGAGTCTCACAGTGTGGATATTACAGTAGCTGCTGCCAACCCCTCATCATGCTTCCCCCCTTCACTCCCCTCCCCTTTTTAATGATTCAATGACTGCATTTGGTAAAGGCACAACAGGAAAAAAATTAATAGAGGCTCCTTCCTCCCCTCCTGAGTGGGGCAATGGCACAGAGGCATCTGTGTGTATGTGTTTAGCAGGTTCAATTTCCTTTCCCTGCCATGGTTTGGTGGCTGACAAGGGAATGGAGCAAGATGGTGGTTACTGCTGCTTTATTGAATGGGACCCCACGAACGCTCACCTGGGGATAACATGAGCAGCGCCCAGGCTTCCCCTCTCCTCAGCATCTGTGCACGTGGCCAAGGGCAAGTGTTTCTTTGGGATCACCCCTTTTTTCTCTCCTCTCCCCCTTGACCCCTCTGAAGTAGCTGAACTGGCACAAAGGATGCTGGCGAACTGGATGTGCTGGAAAAGCAGAGCTCCTGGAACGCTCCTTGGAGTGCCATAAATGTGTGCCGAAAGAAATTAATTGAATGCTGTGTATCAAAGGAAATAACAATAACAATAATAATGCACATCCCTAGCAGCTAGAAAGGGAAAAGATCTATGTGGTTCTTTCATCTCTTCTCTGCCAATGAGTGATTATTCCTTTCTCCAGCTAATCCCACAGTCATCAGGCAGGGATTTTGAAGAGGGGAGGTTTTTTTCCAAGGGCAGGTAGGTGCTAACATCAGAAGAGGCACGACCCTTTTGCATGTTTCAGCGGAGATGCTGGAGGTCTCACAGTGGTGTCCATCGTTAGAACCATCAGTCCTGATCCACAGTGGACATGAGGACCGGGAAGGAGGACATGGAGCTCACCCAGAGCACATGGGCAGCACAGCAGGTAGGCTACAAGGTTGGAGTGGGTCTGCTGGCATGGACTGAGGTCTCATGCTGACTCTCTGCTTGGGGTACTTTTGAGGCCAACATGATCGTTTTTCATAAATGAACTTCAGATCCCACATACATGCAGGTTTTTGCCCATTGGTTTTGCTGCTGTCCTCAAATTTGTTTTCTCTGATACAGCAATCCATCTTACACTGGGCTGTGAAAAACCAAGTGATTTCCCCAGCATCTAGGCAGGGAATGTCATTCAGCTGCACACAGTTCTCCTCTCCACCCCTTGCACGATGACTACTTCATAAAAGACCCTAGACAAACCCTGAGCTGAGACATCCCCCCACATTCAGGAACTGATGAGCAGTCCTTCTACTGGGCTCTCCTGGGGAAGAAGGCTTGGAGGAAACTGATGGCCACTGTCACTGCAGGAGACCATGGAACCTGCTTAGAAGAGCTGTGTAGATTGGGGATGGAATCTGATCTAAAGGATGGTTTCAAGCTGTAGCTCACGGGATATAGAATCATAGAATCATAGAATTGTTTTGGTTGGAAAGGACCTTTAAGACCATTGGGTCCAACCATTAACCCAGCACTGCCAAGCCCACCACTAAACCATGTCCCTAAGCACCACATCTACATGGCTTTTAAATACCACCAGGGATGGTGACTCCACCACTGCCCTGGGCAGCCTGTTCCAATGCTTGACAACCCTTTCCATGAAGACATTTTTTCCTGGTATCCAATCTAAACCTCCCCTGGCACAACTTGAGGCTGTTTCCTCTCATCCTATCGCTTGTTACCTGGGAGAGGAGACCAACACCCGCCTCGCTAAAACCTCCTTTCAGGTAGTTGTAGAGAGCCATAAGGTCTCCCCTCAGCCTCCTTCTCTCCAGACTAAACACCCCCAGTTCCCTCAGCCGCTCCTCATCAGACTTGTGCTGCAGACCCTTCACCAGCTTCGTTGCCCTTCTCTGGACTCTCTCCAGCACCTCAATGTCTTTCTTGCAGTGAGGGGCCCAAAACTGAACACAGGAATCGAGGTGCGGCCCCACCAGTGTCGAATACAGGGGGACGATATAACCAAGGAGTGAGAGGTGTCTAACTAAACACATCCCTATGACTTGGATAGACTAAATCCAGCTCTTCCCTTGAAACCTCTACAGGTCCTTTGCCTCTCTGCACCTTCATTCTCCATTTATAAAGAGCTGATGAGAATATGCCTCTGCTCTATCACACCGAGGCTTCATTCATTAATACTTACAAAAGTTTTTGAGATCCTCAGATGGCCAGTGCAAGAGAAGTAATTATTTGTTAACAGCCTCCATGAAGGTGTGGGCAGCCATATTACACCTCTCCTGGGTATTTAATTTAGGTATTGGGCATTTATTGTGGGTCTGAGAAAGTAATTGCTGATCTGGGCTGCTGGAGGTGGTAAGGTTTTTTTTCTTCTTTCTTTTTGTACCTGCATGAAATGCCTATAAATGCAGATAATATTTCTTACAACAAAGATAAAGCGTTCAGACCTAGGGACTTTACCAACAGTCCTTGAGACCTTAACTGAGGCTGAGATGTGTGTCTGTTAAATTCCCTGTTGGAAGGTGTTCGGGGATGGTTGGGGTGATGAAGGCAGGGGCATGGTGGTGCTGTCCCCCTCGGGCATCCCTCGGCCATCATGGATGGTTTTCTCTCAGACAAGCTGGCAATGGCCGAGCACAGCGAGCATCCCCTCCTGAATTTGTCCTTGGCTGACATCCACCTTCCCCTGCCATCCCTCCCGGGGTGGACACCCCCCTCCCCTAAACCACCCCATCCCCTCCGCAGGTGTGCGGGGCCGCAGCTCACCTCGTCCCCATCGCGCTCGCCGGGGAGATGTGGCGTAATGCCGGGCCTTTGCCATTAAGCGTCTTCCATCTCCTTTTCTTTTGTTAAAGCCAAATGGAACAATGTAATTAGCTTGTTACAATTAAAGTGACTCGACTGGATAAATTGTAATCACCCAGACTGAAGTTAGGCATCCCTACAGGTCTCAGCCAGAGCAGCTGAGCTGCCTCATTTGCATAATTAAAATATACAAATGATAATGGATTTTGTACTCAATTTCCAGTGGCTGTAAATTCGAGAAACTATGAAATTAGAATAACTGAGATGGAGCCCGCCTTGAGGTAATGAGGATGACAAGTTTTGACAGTAGGGGTGTTTATAACACTAGTTTCTCGCTGCAAAATAAATAAGTACAAAAAAGATTAGACAGTGATATTAGTTAATAGTTCCACAGGCAGTGGGGAAAGGAGATAGACTGGTGATTACCTCTGCAAATTTATGCTGACTTTTTGACAAGCTCTCTCCTAACCTTAGGGGACACCTTTCACCTGATTATGAGAAATTGAGAATGAATTAAATGCATAAAAAGGGTTGTCACAGATAGACAAACTAAAGGAAAAGAAATTAAATTAGTCTTGCCATTTTAGCTTGCCGCAGGAGGAGGGGGGAGAGGGAAGGGGAAAAGGCTGGGAGAGAGGTTTTAGGACTCCCGCAAGGAGGAAATGAAGAGACCGAGTGGTCCTGAACTGAGGCTGATTTCACAAAAAATGGAAAGTCCTTGGGATCCCAGGTGAAAATAGAAGAAAAAAATTTTGGGGTAGATAATGTCTTGGCCAGATCTGGGGCCAAATTATGCTTTTCCATGAATGTTTTTTCTTTTCAACTTCTCAGCAATTATTTTTTGCCTCTGTTTTTAAGCTTCTAGATCTCCTGAGAACCTCTTGGAGCTGGAAATCTGGGCTGAGCTGGGGGTATCACAGAATCACAGAATGTTAGGGATTGGAAGGGACCTCGAAAGATCATCTAGTCCAATCCCCCTGCCGGAGCAGGATTGCCTAGACCATATCACACAGGAACGCCTCCAGGCGGGTTTTGAATGTCTCCAGAGAAGGAGACTCCACAACCTCTCTGGGCAGCCTGTTCCAGTGTTCGGTCACCCTCACCGTAAAGAAGTTTTTCCTCATATTTATGTGGAACCTCCTGTGTTCCAGCTTGCACCCATTGCCCCTTGTCCTGTCAAGGGATGTCACTGAGAAGAGCCTGGCTCCATCCTCATGACACTTGCCCTTTACATATTTATAAACATTAATGAGGTCCCCCCTCAGTCTCCTCTTCTCTAAGCTAAAGAGACCCAGCTCCCTCAGCCTCTCCTCATAAGGGAGATGTTCCACCCCCTTCATCATCTTCGTGGCTCTGCGCTGGACTCTCTCTAGCAGTTCCCTGTCCTTCTTGAACTGAGGGGCCCAGAACTGGACACAATATTCCAGATGCGGCCTCACCAGGGCAGAGTAGAGGGGGAGGAGAACCTCTCTCGACCTGCTAACCACACCCCTTCTAATACACCCCAGGATGCCATTGGCCTTCTTGGCCACAAGGGCACACTGCTGGCTCATGGTCATCCTGCTGTCCACTAGGACCCCCAGGTCCCTTTCCCCTACGCTGCTCTCCAACAGGTCTGTCCCCAACTTGTACTGGTACATGGGGTTGTTCTTGCCCAGATGCAGGACTCTACACTTGCCCTTGTTATATTTCATTAAATTTCTCCCCGCCCAACTCTCCAGCCTGTCTAGGTCTCTCTGAATGGCTGCGCAGCCTTCCGTTGTGTCAGCCACCCCTCCCAGTTTTGTGTCATCAGCGAACTTGCTGACAGTGCACTCTATTCCCTCATCCAAGTCATTCATGAATATATTGAATAGTACTGGTCCCAGTACCGACCCTTGAGGGACTCCGCTAGACACAGGCCTCCAACTGGACTCTGTCCCATTGACCACCACTCTCTGGCTTCTTTCCTTCAGCCAGTTCACAATCCACCTCACTACCCGATCATCCAGACCACACTTCCTCAGTTTAGCTGCGAGGATGCTGTGGGAGACTGTGTCAAATGCTTTACTGAAATCGAGATAGACCACATCCACAGCTTTACCATCATCTATCCACCGGGTTATGTCCTCATAAAAGGCTATCAAGTTGGTTAAGCATGACTTCCCCTTGGTGAAGCCATGCTGAGTGCCACTAATGATCCCCCTGTCCTTGATGTGCCTAGAGGCAGCACCAAGGACAAGTTGTTCCATCACCTTTCCGGGGATGGAGGTGAGGCTGACCGGTCTATAGTTCCCCGGGTCCTCCTTCTTGCCCTTTTTGAAGACTGGAGTGACATTCGCTTTCCTCCAGTCCTCAGGCACCTCTCCCGTTGCCCACGACTTAGCAGGTTGTCTGCCATCTCTTCTCTTTGACTGCATACACCTCCAAAATCATAGCTTTTTTACGAATATACACACAAACATAAGCTTGTTCACAAATATTTTGCAAAGCCAAGCTAAAAATGGGTATTTCCATTCTCATCAACTTTTCCCCTTGTCCAAAAGAATTAATTAACAACTGAACGTGGTTACTAATGATTTTTTGCTACCTTTCTCTCTCTCAGTAGGACATTCAGGAGCATAAGGAGAGCTGTACCTGGTGAGACCAAAGCGGTGAGCAGCAGATGCCCCTGGAAGGGTATGAAAGGGGGGAGCAGAGGGCTGGAGCCAGGACTGCTTGTGGTGGGCAGGATTTGCCTGCTTCCAGCTGTTGTGAACTGACCCTTGGAAATGCTGATTTTGCTCTTTTTTCCCTTTTTGCTCTGACAGAAACCATGGCAGTCAGCCCAGATGGAAATCCCAAACTGATAGACGGCTGGATTTTTCTAGGGTTAAAAAAAAAAATGGTCATTTCCTTGCTCCAGAGTGAGGACATCGAAGAATGAGGAGGAAAGCTGGCACAGTGCCAGTGCTGTTTTCCTTGGCTCCACGCGGAGGCATGGAGGGGACTGAGGACGCACAGGATCATCAAGGCCCAAACCTGTCTTGCAAGTGGGTTTGGAAAGGGCGATGATGGCTCTGCTACCCATCCTCCTTCTCTAGGATCCTTGCGAGCTGAGGGCATGGATCCCACGCTTAAAAGCCTTTAAATAAGGGATGCCATCCAGAGAGACCTTGACAGGCTTGAGAGCTGGGCCCATGAGAACCGCATGAAGTTCAACAAGGCCAAGTGCAAGGTCCTGCACGTGGGTCGGGCAATCCCAAGCACAAATACAGGCTGGGAGGAGAATGGGTTGAAAGCAGCCCTGAGGAGAAGGACTTGGGGGTGATGGTTGATGAGAAGCTCACCATGAGCCGGCAATGTGCGCTTGTAGCCCAGAAGGCCAACCATGTCCTGGGCTGCATCAAAAGCAGCATGGCCAGCAGGTCAAGGAAGGGGATTCTGCCCCTCTACTCCGCTCTTGTGAGACCCCACCTGCAGTGCTGCGTCCAGCTGTGGGGCCCCCAACATAAGAAGGACATGGAGCTATTGTAGCGAGTCCAGAGGAGGCCACGAAGATGATGAGAGGGCTGGAGCACCTCTCCTATGAAGAGAGGCTGAGAGAGTTGGGGCTGTTCAGCCTGGAGAAGAGAAGGCTCCAGGGAGACATTCTAGCAGCCTTCCAGTACCTGAAGGGGCCTACAGGAAAGCTGAAGAGGGACTTTTTACAAGGGCATGGAGTGATAGGATGAGAAGTAACGGTTTTAAACTGAAAGAGGGGATATTTAGATGAGATATTAGGGAGAAATTCTTTCCTGTGAGGGTAGTGAGACACCGGAAGAGGTTGCCCAGAGAAGCTGTGGATGCCCCCTCCCTGGCAGTGTTCAAGGCCAGGTTGGATGAGGCTTTGAGCAACCTGGTCTAGTGGAAGGTGTCCCTGCCCATGGCAGGGGGGTTGGAACTAGATGATCTTTAAGGTCTCTTCCAACCCAAACCATTCTGTGATTCTATGATTCTATGAAATCCTCGCTACTCCAATGATATTCTAATATCATTGATAACCTGTAAAGAAGGTGGAAAAAGGTGCAGGAAGGCAGGAGAGAGGGAAAAGGGGGAGAAACAGGAAAGAGAAAGAGAAGGAGGGTAGAGAGGAAAGGGAACAAGGGAAGGCAAAGGGGTACCTGAAAAGGAATGGGAGCAGAGATGCAGGGAGAGATGGGCTGGGACTGGGGGGCTGCAGGGATCCAGGTGGGTCTCCTCCCCACCCACAAGTAGCAGCAGGAGCCCTTTCCCACCCTGCCTGGGAATATTTTTGCAGCAACTGCATGTTCCCCTCTGCTCCCCCATAGCCATGGGTCAAAACAGTCCAGTGGTCTGTACTTATCCTTTTAAATGTCACCCGAATGAAACCTCTGTTCCACCAAAAAGTACTGCTAGTTTTCAGACACGTTGGGTACAGCTTCCCTTCCTCTCTCCCCCCTTTTCCTGGCCTCCAGTGTGTTTTCAGTTCAGGTACAGCCATCATTTACTTTTTATAGTTTGCTTCACAGCATCTTGTTATGGTATTATCTGTTAAAGAATGTATTTTTAATATGTTTTATAGCATGCTTTATAAATAAGTTATTAAAGAATGTACCTGCAGCTAGTGATCACTTAATAAATATTAATAAAGCAATTCCAGATGAGGCCATCATTAAAAGTGTTGCAGCACACCCACGCTAGTTACCTAGAAAGAGTTTCTGTGATGGTTACCGAGTGTGGGGTTCCCACGGGACAGTGGTGGGAACGAGCTACTGAACGAGCTATGTCCAGGCATGTCCAGGGGGTGGTAATGGGGTGGTGATGAACTAGCCAATCATAATACAGAACAAGGGCCTTGGCTATGAGACCAACAAGCTATGGGGGAAGTCGAGGACCTTGGCTATGAGAAAAATAAGATATAGGGAAGTTGAAAAATAAGAAAGAATGCTGCACCTGCAAGATATAACTTTTTAGCATAAGCCAATCAGAACTAATGTAGAGGCGTGTGAATAAAGCATACTAACCAATCATAATAGAAATGACATGTACACAGAGTGTGTACAAAAATAGAATAGTATAAATGTGCCCTCAATAGAATAGTATAAATGTACCCTCAGATATGCGAATAAACGAGATCTGCTTAACGATCATATTGGTCTGCGTGCATTTACTCCGTGCCCTCTCGCGAACACTGACAAGTGGCGCCCGGGACAGGGACTCTTCGGCCCGGAGACTGCGGAGAAGCAGCGGACAACGGACCGAAAGGGGGATGAGAGGAAGCCAGCTGTAGAGTGCTGCCCCGGCACTGGATTTTTGCACCGAGAAAAAGAAACGGATGCGGTTCGCACCGGCAGGAACGGATGCGGTAAGCCCGAGTTTTGCTAGCAAAGGAAAACCTGGGTAGGGCTTCCCAGGCAGCTGGGGGAGGAATGGGGTCTACCCTGACCAAGACAGAAGTGGCAGTGGTGAAACTCCTCCAACATATACTCTCTGAGAGAGGAATTAAATACGATGAAGCTGCGTTAAAGCAGTTACTGTCTTGGGCAAAAGATAAAGGACATTTTACAACCTTTAATGATGTCTTTGAAGTGCCTTTATGGGAGAAGATTGGTGACTCTCTCTGGAATGCGGTGTCAGGTGGTGATAAGGAAGCCTTTAAATTGTCTGCTACATGGAGGCTGGTTAGCGAAGCGTTAAAAGGAATAAAAGCGGAGAGAGAAGTCACACATACAGCTTTTATGGCTTTAGGACCACAGGCGCCTACTACTACGTCGCTATTTGCGGGACCAATAGCTCCCCCGGCCCTGGTGGCTGTACCAGTGGCAGCTCCTTTACCGCCGTGGGTACAGACGGCTCCGAAAAAAGCTGAAGAGCTGGGAGCGAGTAAAATAGATACAGACCCATCAGAACCGGTAGTGCGCCCTAAAACACGAACTCGATTTGGACTAATTGATTCAGACGCTGAACAGGAGACTTGGCCATAACCCCCTCCGAAACCCCCTCCTCTCATTGATCTTTCTACGGATGAAGTTGAGCAGGAGGACAAGAAGGAGGGTAAACCTGCTTCGTATCCACCTTTACCGGATTCGCTGTTTCCTGAGTCTGTGGAACAAAGTTTACATTCCGGTGCTAAACGACCACCGTTAAAATCGCCATTTACGGAGTCAGCAGTACCAGAGTCACAAGGACTTAAAGGACCGTTACCATCACGAAATGGACACGAACTTGACATGACAGAGCTTGGTAGACGACTGGAAGAATTAAAGACGGAATTGCATCAGCACCGTCCAGCCAACACACCGGAACACGTGACTGTCTCCCCCAAACCCCCCTCTGTGTTCGGGACAAGTATTAGGGCCACCTCAACCTCCTTTGCAATTCCCTACTCCACCTTTAGATCAGGGCGGGGGGGGAGGTCTGCGTCCATCTGGTAATGTGGGAGGTGAGGGAGAGGATCAGCGTCCGCCCGCGTATACAGGGGAAGAGGGGGGAGGAGTGAAATGGAAAGGGATCATTCGAGATGCATTATTAGAAGGAGTTATAATTCCACAAGCATATCCTGTGATTGTGGGTGCGGGTCCTGAGGGAAAAAATATTTGGCAACCGTTAGATTGGAAAATTGTAAAAGAAGCATTGTTGCTACAGTTAGCGAGGGACAACACAAATGAGGACTGCAGGAAAGTTGTTGCAGGGATGGCAAATCGTGGCCCCACCTTAACTGAGCTAATGGATGCTTGCGGGAAAGTAGGAACCACTACATTTCAGATGGAGCATTTAGCAAAAACATTTGCGGCGGCAGTTAAGGTAGTTCATTGTTGTTATACATGTGGGCAAGAAGGTCACTTTAAGAAAAACTGCCTTAAGAAGTCAAAGCTGAGTGGGAGAGATAACTCTGTTTTGATGTGTCATTGTTGTGGGAAGCTAGGGCATCTTGTGAAGCTGTGCAGGTCTAAGTATAATGCTCAAGGTCAGCTGATAACAACCAGCTGCAGAGTGCAGGGAAACTGGAGAAAGAACGCGGGGAGAAGCTGTGTGCTGACACAAATGAATCTTCCCAACCAGTTCCAGGCCTAAGCAGTTAACTCACAGCCCGAACCGCAGGGAGCGCAGGACTGGTGTTTCCACGCGGGGTTAACCTGCGCGGCTACCAAGCCTTGGACCTGTGGCAAACAGCCGTTGTGGAACGAGTGCAAATGTGAAACATAAGGTTCAAGTTATGGCTGCGGCCGTACTTGGGGCTTACATCATCACAATTGCAGTCTCTATTCCAATTGTTAGCAGGGGACACAAACTCAACAGCACCACGACAGACTACTGCAGAGGTACAGCAACTGATTACAGAAGTAGAAAGCAGGATACATTCCAAATTTGTACATTGTATTGATTTGAATCAGGAAATACAAATTATCACTTTGTTTGATAGGCAAATTCTGTATGCAATAATTGGTCAATGGAATTCAGAATGGTCAGATTTGTTACATGTATTGGAATTGGTTGTTTCTACCTTTAAGAACAAAGAAAACTGTCCCCATGATTACAGAGCTATTGGCACAGATTATCATCAAAGGTCGGATGCGATGTCGGGAGCTTGTGGCCAGAGATCCCTGCATCACTAACCGTTCCTATTGCAGCTCAATATTTTGAGTGGTGTATGGCTAATAGCTTTGCTTTGCAAACAGCCATGGAGAATTTCTCGGGACAGGTTGTTTACCACTTGCCTTCCCATCCTGTTATAAAATTGCGTGCGGAACTTCCAATTGCCACAGGAGTGTTGTGCGCAGACACTCCTGTGGATGGAATTACCATTTTTACGGATGGATCTGGGAACAGAGGCAAGGCGGGCCTTGTCTGGTATTCTGACGGCAAGTGGGAATCTATGGTAGTACAACAAGAGGGCTCACCTCAGGTGGTAGAATTACGAGCTGTATTAGAAGTATTTCAGAATTTTCCCATTCCCTTTAATTTGATTACTGATTCAGCATATGTAGCTGGCATTGTAAAGCAATTGGATAGATCTGTTATAGAGCATATATGTAATCAGTGTGTTTTTGAATTGCTGCGAGCTCTGTGGCAAGAAATTCAAATCCGAACTGCATTGTTTTATGTTTTGCATGTAAGAAATCATACTAATTTGCCTGGGTTTATTGCAGAAGGCAATGCTCGAGTGGACTCTTTGGTTTTTCATCCTAAAACAACAATCTGTACCAGAGTGGAAGCAATAGCACAATTGCTTGTCAAAGTGCATAAAAGAATTACAGACATTACCGGACTAGACTCAGATGCTATCTATTTACCTATCAAGAAGGAATATCTACAGTGGTTAACAAATCAGTCAACTATTTTTCAAATGGCCTTACAAGACTTTACTGGACAATTGTTAACACATTTGCCAAAAGATAAAAAGCTACAGTTTATTTACAAACAGGATTGGGAAGAACAACCTATCAGATCAGAGATACCTGTGACTGGACGAACTGTTTTTACTGATGCAGGAAAGCGATCACATTCAGCAGTTATTACCTGGCAAGAGGATGGACAATGGAAACATTACAAATTCTCAGGACAAACTGAGGACTCATTGCAGACACTTGAACTTTTTGCAATATGCCAGGTCTTTGTAAAATGGAAGGACTTACCTGTAAATATTGTAACAGACTCTCTTTATGCAGCAGGCATTGAAATCGAATTGAAAGAGCTTTTATATGACCAGTGAAGAATATGCGACTTTACACCATTTTGCTACAGTTGCATCAAGCAATAAACCTCAGAGAGGTACCTTATTTTGTCACTCACATTCGTAGTCATCAATTTGATCAAGGTTTGAGCATTGGAAATAATAAAGCAGACACACTTGTGTCCTATATGCAAATATCACCAAATTTATTTGAACAAGCTCGTCTATCCCATCAATTCTTTCATCAATCAGCGAAAATGCTAGCGAAACAATTTCACCTCACCATGGCACAAGCACACGAATTGGTCAGTGCTTGTCCTAGTTGTCAGAAAATTGGCATGGGAATTGGGATAGGGGTAAATCCTCGAGGATTGAGTGCGTTGCAACTGTGGCAAATGGACGTTACGCACATTGCAGAATTTGGAAGGCTCAAATATGTTCATGTATCTGTTGATACGTTTTCACATGTAATATGGGCAACAGCACAAACTGGGGAAACAGGTCATCATGTCAAACGTCATTTACTTGCTTGCTTTGCAAGTCTTGGGGTTCCACAACAACTTAAGACTGATAATGGACCAGCATAATGTTCACAGATTTTTCGTCAATTTTGTCAACTATGGGGTATTACACATGTCACTGGGATTCCTCATTCGCCTACAGGTCAGGCGATTGTGGAATGTGCTCATAGTACATTGAAACAGCTTCTGCAAAAACAAAAAGGGGGAGAGGAGACTGAACCTTCTGAGAGACTTGCAAAAGCTGTTTATGTACTTAACCATTTAACTTTAGCAGGAGATAAGGAGCGACCCCCAATTGTAATACATTGGGAGGCAGTTCGACAGGGAGCAAGCTATGTGCAAAACAAAGGCAAAGTGTGGTATAGGGAACCAGGTACTAACGAATGGTTGGGACGAGGTTATGCTTCTGTCTCTACAGGCACAGGAGTATGATGGTTTCCGATCAAGTGTATGAAACCATATGTAGAGGTGGAATCTAGATCTGGAGATCTGACAGAGAGTAACAAAAAAACAGCAGGGCAATTAGGGATGCAGCAGAAAATAGTTGGCTCAACAAAACGTGGGTTGAGTTAAGACAATCAGTGAGAAAAGTATATGGAAGTAGTGAGATAATAAATCTAACTACTTCCAAAGGGGGAAATTGATACCGGATGGTTTAGCAACGGTTTAGTAAGAGTAGGCCTCAGAGGAGGCTCTAAAAGGCCTGCTCTGTGTTACCTTTTCACAGAATCAGCTTTCCTATCAGTAATTTTCCTTTCAGCTAGGATAACAGAGAATAACAGTATGTTCTGAAGCAAACTGCATGTTTTGTAGATAGAGTCTACTTATGGGACTGTTTGTAATAGGCATTATCCTACTTGTGTTACCCTGTTTGTTTGCATGTTTGCAGAAAGCTGTGCAACGAATGGTCAATACAGCCTTTTTGGCACAACAACAGAGAGCAGGATTTATGGGTAACCAAGGCTGGGATTCTCTGACCGGGCTTTGCGAGACACAGGGAACCAGGTTTTAAGTAAGAAACAAAGACAAAAAGGACAAGATAGGACATAGCTCGTTCAAAAACAAAAAGGGGGAATTGTGGGTTTCCCACGGGACAGTGGTGGGAACGAGCTACTGAACGAGCTATGTCCAGGCATGTCCAGGGGGTGGTAATGGGGTGGTGATGAACTAGCCAATCATAATACAGAACAAGGGCCTTGGCTATGAGACCAACAAGCTATGGGGGAAGTCGAGGACCTTGGCTATGAGAAAAATAAGATATAGGGAAGTTGAAAAATAAGAAAGAATGCTGCACCTGCAAGATATAACTTTTTAGCATAAGCCAATCAGAACTAATGTAGAGGCGTGTGAATAAAGCATACTAACCAATCATAATAGAAATGACATGTACACAGAGTGTGTACAAAAATAGAATAGTATAAATGTGCCCTCAATAGAATAGTATAAATGTACCCTCAGATATGCGAATAAACGAGATCTGCTTAACGATCATATTGGTCTGCGTGCATTTACTCCGTGCCCTCTCGCGAACACTGACAACCGAGAAGTTCAGGAGGGCTGTGATGGGAAGAGTTGGGAAGCAGAGGTGGGAAGGAAACAGTTTTGCAAAGTCCTCTTGGCCTTGAACGCCAGACTGAGTAATTTTTTTTCATGAAATACCAATGGCAGGTGGGGAAGGGGGGTAAAAAAAGGGAGAATGACTCTGAAGATGCACCTGGGTTGGTGTCCATAGCAAGGGAGGAACCCAGAGGTGGCTTTGCAGGAGGGCAATGGTTGGCTCACCTCACTGGCTTTTCCTCTCCTGCCTAAAATGTTAGATGAGCCCTGAGAAATGTGGAAATTTAGTCAATCTTAGTTCTGTTTCCATATGACTGAATCTGTATTTTTTTTGGTATTTCCCGTTTGGATCTGGTGCAGCCAACAGACTTGCAGCCCCAGGGTAAATACAGTCATTGCCCTCCAGACAAATCAATTTTGGTTCTAGCTAGAGGGGGCTTAAAAGCACCCATGGGTGCGAGATCTGAAGACAGGCATGAGCCTTTTCTGTGGAAAAAGTCACCCAAATCCAGGTAATTTATAAGCTTATCTAATATATGTTAAGCTTAATGAATTTGTAAGTTTATAAACTGTTTGCGCACAGTCTGTAGGATTGTGGGCAGCAGCTGAATTATTCACACCACCTCTGGACATAGTGCAGTGGTTGCACAAAGCTTTCCTTAGGGTTTGAGACCAGAGCGGGCAGGTGGATGTTCACTTCTGTTTATGCAGGCACTGATGGAGGAGACCAGATGGAGGAGACCAGCCCTTCTCAGCTGCCTGTGTACCCAGTGCAAAGGGGGAGGGAGATGGTGCTTTGAACCGCTCTTCATAGTTCCCTGCCCATGCTTCTGCCCTAGGTTGCCTTCTGGAGCAGCAAACCTCTGGCAAACACCTCTGCCAGGCATTAATATGTTTCTGTCATGTGGTGCCAGAGTTAATTATGACCAGCATGGATATATTTGTGTCTCCATTGGCATCCAGCTCCATTTCAAATCCTGTGCGAGATCCCTCCCACCCAAGTCTCCCTGTTCTGCTCCACGACACTTTTTCAGAGCTGGTATCCAGCAGACCAGAGATGCTCCCAAAGGGGAGAAAGTCCTTCATGGAGGAAGAGACAGCAAAACTGTCTTCCTCCTTCCACCTTCCCTTTTCTGCTCTCATTACGGGCCAGGTGCTCTCCTCCCACAGCACAGAAAGCAAAGGACGGGTTCAAAAGGTTCCTCCTCTCTCTGCAGCTCCCATAATTGTCTTTGACACTGTTTATCATCTGTGATAATACAGTTGTGCCCTGTTACCTCCAGCTGCCCTAATTCGTGTTATCAGTCTGGCACCAGGGAGAGGGAGGTGAGAGGTACAGAGGAGAGGTGAAGCCATTACAGAGCTGACAGGGCAGTGAGAATGGAGCGTGGTGATGGACTAGCCATCACTTGACCTGAATGTAAACATACATCCTATTGGATTGACCTTTCCCTGAGAGTAATGGATCTCCTCGTGCATCATTTTTGCTACATTGCTGGTCATTCCAAGGAGATAGTTTCTGGTAATTAAGATAGATCCCTTGTATAATCCACCCACAGAGACAATCAATAGGCACCTCCAGAGGGATATTTCCAGATTATTGCTATGTCAGCACAACTTTTGGAAGCTTTGTAGATCTTATCATGAGAGGTACAATCAGGAAAGCACAACAGGGGTGATTTCTGGAAAGGCAGAGTGTTTGTGGGAGCCAGGCATGTGTTTGTAGGTATCTATGGGTGACTGTGCCCTCTCTTGTTTGGGATGAGAAATACAAAAGAATTATAAATCCTAATACTGCTTTACTGAAATGTCATAGCAGAAACTGCAGTCCTGGATGATCGCAAGCCTATTATGGCTGCAAAACAGGTTTGAGACTCTTATTTTGAGAATGGAATTACTGCAGCTAAATCAAACTCCTCCGACTCTTCTCAGTGCAGAAGGCACTTTCTTACTCATGCTTCATCCTTTTTGATGTGGTTTTTGAGTAGCTATAAAGCAGGGAACAAGGGTCCCTAGCACTATATACAGATACTAGGCTGTACTTGCAAAAGTGGAACTGGGAGAAAAAGTTTTGTCTTCATTTGCAAATTGAGCATGTTTGATGGAGGTGTCCCCCACAGGAGTGTATATGCAGAGGATACATATATTTTTCATCTGAGTCATCTTTTAATCTGTCTTTGCTCTGGAAATGGCATCTCTGGATGTCCTGGTAAAAGAGAAATGTAGAAAAATCCTCTTGCAAGGGAAGATCTCTTATGGAGGTCCCTGACCTTTGAATTACGTTTCTAACATTGAGACACAGAGTTACTCTCTTTTGTCTTCAGATTTTGTTATTAACGTTTCCATGAGTTTGTGGAGCATTTCTGCCCTCTGTCCCTCCTAATATTTTAAATCAGCTTTACATACCTTCTGTGTCCACTCTGATCTTCACTGCTTTTCATGTTGGTTTTTTTTTCATTATAGCTTTCTATTTCTTCTTAGCACATAAAGAAAAAATACATTTTATTGGAATAGCTATGTCACAGCAAAGATTATTCTTCTCCCTGTGGATGAAACCAGATAGTGTTGTGCCATGTGGCTCACGTTATAACAATTTCACTCTGACTGTATAGCCAAAACCTAATCATAGTATTTTGAGAGGAAATTCTTATTATTTAAGTGCAGTTTCACCCATGATACATTTTAGAGCCATAAAAGAACATTAACCGGTTCTTATTTTATTTGTTTCATAATACTAAGGGTTTATATGAATTGATCAAGCTCTTAAAAAGTCAATTATATTTGTACTTCTCCACACTACTGCGTGTAAAATTTGTAAACAAAAATAAAGAGAGCTGTCCACCATGCAGCCAATGTAATATCCTTATTAAAAGGTATGTGTTGCTTTTCTGATTGGACTAAAAAAAAAGCATCTGATGGATGCTTTCTGTTATCTCAAATCAGCACTGTCCCTTCGGGTGCACAGAGGCAAACCCCACCAGAGCAGAGGGGCAAGGCTTTAAATATAGATACCTCTTGATTTTCCATTTGGGTGAAGATATGCAATAACAAAACATAGCTATTTTGGAGAAAGTATGTGACTGAAGTTATTATGGAATAGCACAAGAGTTTATAAGAATTCTAAGTTTCTTAATGATTTTTTCTCCTTAATAACTCCATAAGAGTCCTGTGAGAAACTACTGCCAACTCACCTGACCATAGGATTAGTAGGTCCCCACTAATTCACAGTTCAGCGTATGTTATAAAGTCAGCGACACGCCATCACAGGCTATTGCCAGCAGGTACCAGCCCATCAGATCAACTGTTGGATGGACATAAGGATGGGCTTCGGAAAAAATCTGCAAACTCCTCTGTGACTCACTCATCTAATCTGATCTTGAAAATAATTCCTAGTAAATAAAAGAATACGAATATCTTCTGATCTTGAGAAACAATCCTTTTTGAGCGTGTGTGCGATTGTGAATTAATATCTTTCTGAGCTCCAGTGAAAGGGGCCATTATAAAAATGAGGTTGGCTAAGATGATTCAACATTATTTACAGAAAGGACACAGGTCTGATTAAATCACAAGGAGGGGGGGTCTCTTTTATGGTGATGGAAAAATATACACATCATTCAACAGAGGTGCTTGCTTCATTTCAGTAATTAGGGACTAAAGTAACTTGGACAGTCTGTCAGCTTCGATATGGTGGAGCTAACTAGTAGATCATGTAAATAAAAGCTGTTTGATTAGATCAAAAATTAAAGGGCCATCATTTTTCCTGTTATCAAGCAATTTACCTTTGAGGTCTTTGAAATACTATCACCAAGCACACACCTCCAAGAGTAATTACTTATAGGGCTACATTTTTTAAAACTCCTTTAATAGATTCCCTCTAGAACTCAGACAAGCGACCAAATTTTGAGAGGATCTGGCTAGACACCTCCATGAAGAGACCTGATGTTAGCAGGGCTCAGCATCTGAAGTTTCTATTAGCTGCCTTTTTCAAAATTAGACCCTAAAAATTTCTCCTATAAACATTTTTTACCTAGTCTTGGGTCCAAGTTTATTTTTTAGCATGGGCAAGAGAGGAAGAGATTTCAGTGCTTTTTCCAATAAACTCCCTGGTATGACAGAGGTATAAAATGCAGCCATCCAGTCCCCTACATATCCTGCCCAAGGTTTGGGCTTCACTTGAATCATACTGAAATGCAAAACAGGGTAAGTGGGACTGGAAACCCTTGGAAAGTACCTTACTGAAGGTAAATATTGCCAGATTATGGGAGCTGTGGAGAGAGGAGGAACCTTTAAATTGCTAAGCATTATTAAACATCTGCATCTTCCACTCCAAGGGTAACTTCTTCCTGGGGGACACCTGACTTTTTGTGGGTGCCTTAGGTCTAAATCATTGTTGGTCTATGGAGAGAAACAATCAATCTGTTTAATCCTTGCACAGATGCCAAGAGCAGGTTGGATAAATTGCACCCAAATAGCACCCATTTCTCCCGCACAGCCAGTGGGGCCGTGGTCACCCATGGTTGAGGAGCTCACTCCATCTCCAGGCATACGGACAGAGTATTGCCTGGTGAAGTTAATATTCTGTAACAGCACACTTTTTGAAACTCACTAGTTCTCTCCCAATGACAGTCATGACTTTGCCACCCATATTAATTTTCTGCTCTAGGCAACTACAAGCTTTGTCTGTGCTTGAAGCTAGTACCAGCATCGTCAGCCCAGGACTGATGCCTTTCCAGAAGTGTGATCTAGACAGAAACCAAGTTCTTACAGTTTACACACCCTGATCGTGTGCAGGAGGCAGCTGAATGATCTTCCAGGTCTTTCTGGCCCTTGGAAAGGATTGAAAAATCAAGCTGATGTCTGGGGTCTCTCTCTTTGTTTGGGAGGTCTGTTGGGATGCTGCCTCTGACTGTTTCCAAAATGACAAAATCATTTCCAAAGCTTTTCCAGTGGTTTTATGCTTACACCCCCCATGTCAAAACAGTTGCCTCGTTGCATTTCATTTTGTGCATGTCCTTAATGTCTGTTTAATCAATACCTGAAGCATCATATTTGTCTGGATTCTGCTTCCAAAGCGAACATGAGTATTGGCGACAGGGAAATGCAAGGCAGGCGTGTGCCTATCAGCAGGGAGTTCATACCACTTACTTTTCGTCTTGTTTTTTTTTTTCCCTTTTGTGGCACATAAAAGAATTTTGAATAAGTTGATGAGGTTTAGTAGTCTCCTGTGATGCAATGAGGTGCTTTTTCACACCCATAAAAACCAGAATAGGATTAAAACCAGCATAGGATTAAAACCAGCATTCGAGCAATGCTGTTCCTGGCAATGGCACAAGTTCATTGCTTTCCAGGTCTCTTTTGTTATTTTTATTTATTATGCATACTGTAGTTACATCTAAAAGTGCCATTTGGAGACCATGGCACAAAAGTGCTGTGCATGAATACATATTTAAATAACCATTTTTGGCAAATAAGCCTTAAAGAGTTTTTCCACTTATAAATTTCATTGCTGTTTCCACCACGCTTTCCATTGGATATGGCATTGACTGAAAATACCTTTTGTTATATGCAAATTTCTATTTTTATTCCTTGTTCACATGAAGGGACTGCTCCTGCCCTCCTGCCTCTCTGGGAGTGGGGAGTCACAGATGTTGTGAAACCAGGGCAGCTCTCCTGTGCAAGAGGGGCAAAGCGCACGTTGCCCTGCAGGAACTGCAGCCTTGCGGGCACTCTTCATGCAGCCATCCTCAGTGCATCCCCCAGAGAGGAGTCGGTGGTGAGATCCATCTGGCCTTCCTCCCTGAGGCTGTTGTTGACAGTGAGTAGAGGATATGAACAGAGGAAGGATTTTGTTAATTTTTGCCCCAGTAAATAGATCTAAGGCCCAGGCTAGGCTAGACTGATACAGTAAGATGAGAAAAGCCAGTGAGAGTTTGGACAGAATAAAGATGACAGCCATGGACCTGGATACAGCTATTCCAAATTTACTCATTGATTATATGCTAATTATACTAATTCTTTCTCCTTCATGCACATCAAATATTTAGGACTCTGATACCTTTTCTTTATTCTACCTGACCCATTACTGGAAAACCATGTGAGGATGGCAAACATCAAAGCATAGGAAGAGGTCAAGAAAAGCTCTCTTGTATTCATATCAATGTCAGGTCATCTGCAAATGTTCAGAACCCTCACCACCACCTGGAAAATTGTTTTCTGGTAACCCCTGCAATTTTTTTTTCGTATGAAAATGAAGAGCAAGGGAAAATTTCAGATTCTTTTGAGTGCCAAACTTGCTTTGCCTACCCTCCTGTTTGAGCCTGACCCAACCAGTGCTTCCAAAGCTCTGTAGTTAAGTGCTGTGGTTGTGTTTATACACTTCCCTAAACTAAATAGCCCAACTGCAGAGCTGTGCATCGCCTTCATCGCTCCAGTAGGTCAACGTCCATGCAAAGTAACTTACATTTCTTCTTTCAGCTCTGGCCCTGGCTTCCATGGGCTTGCTGTAGCTATCTACTTCACCTTAAAATTGCCACTTAATCTCTGTGCCATTGTTTCCCCACTGGTGAGGTGAGAACAGGGCCGATGATCTGTTAATGTTTCTAAAGCAAGAGAGGAAAGTGCTGAGTGTAATTTTAATAAATGGCAGCGTGAAAGTTTTCTCTGCTCCACTGCCTTCTCTTGCAGACAATATAAACCACACAAACTATCTTCTTTCTTTCTAACACTCCCTTCACTCCAGTGGAGTTATTTTGATTTAATGCATTTACCATCCTGACAGTTACATTCTAAGCGGCGCACTCTCGATTGCAAAAGGTAACCTTTTAATGACATTTCCCCCAGCGTGCGGGTGGCTGCAGCTCCTTTGGCAACCCCCTTTCTCCTTCGGGAAGAGAGAGCCCGGACCCTGCACTTTTGCACAGCTTCAGCTGAGTTGAGCCCTGTGACTCTAACAAGCCCTAATGACAGAAGATGCACATCCCACCAGACTACGCTTTTCCTACCATAGAGACTCTAGATTTGAATCCCATGACAAAATTTTCAGCCCAGGGTCTGGGAAAGGGGTTGCTGCCCTTCGGTGCTGTCTGCCAGAGGATGCTTTGCTGCATTAGCATGCTCTGTACTGCGCACATTGGGCTTTTCTCCTTCTGCTGCGGTTACAGTTGGCACCATTAAACTGTCGGTGTTCACTGCCTGTGGATGTGCAATTATTGTGGAGCCTTCTAGTTACAGTAGGAGACACTGTGTTACTGCAATCACTACGGAGTGACAAATGAGGTTTTAATGACACCTACTCTACCTGGAATTATCTGTAAACTACAATTAAGGAAGCAGATACTCAAGGAATTAAAGATCAGAGAAAAATGACATGCTTTTATGGTGACTTATGGGGAGATCTGCAAATTCGTGGTAGTTTTCTGTGGAACAGGTTGGAAGATGCAACAGAATATAATATCTTTAAATGATCTTTTCTCCACCATCATTGCAGTATGCCAGCACTGCAGTACTGCTTATTGGCCAACTCTTCAGCTGGTGCAAATCTGCAGGGGCTCCATTGGAGTCAGTGATCTAGAGTAGAGTTTATTGGCCCATGTGTGTAGTGGATTTTGAAAGGCTGGTGTGAATTTTGGTGAAGCAGTTAATTTAGATGGCTTGCTCTGCCACCATAGGGTCTGAATCTGTAGAGCTGCCAGACATTTGCAAGGAACCCTGAAAGGAAACGTGGTCAGTCTCCAGGAACAAGACCAAATTAGTCAGTAAATTAACAGGAGATCCAAAGGGTCTGGGGCAAACTGCTCATTGTTTTAGGCATCCCAAAACTGGGGGGTGCCCAATGCATCTTGCATTGTGGCCCTGGAGCAGGTATTCAGCCTGCCCTTGTGGTGGTGGTGTCCACAGAGAGGCCATCTGTGGTCTTCCCTTGCAAACACGTCCTTGTGGAGGAGTGGTCCCACTGTTTTGCAAGAGGATGAAAGAGCAAAAGAGCAAATCAGAATAAAAACCAAGTCCCTCTTCAGTCAAATAAATGAACTCCCTAAGATTTCACCCTACAAAAGCATCAAGCTGTGGATGCGCATTCAAAAATATCTACTGTCTCTGAGATGATTTTTTTCATGGGAATCACTGTAATAGCAAATCTTCAGAGCATGACCCAGGCAAAAGTTGCCAGGGATTAAAAATAGAATTACACTAAGCAATGCCTTTTTGCTTAGTCATCTTTCCTTTTCTGTGGTATTTTATTATTGCTATTCCAATGTGCTGGTTATTGAGTATATGATTATTCTTTCAAATGAGTTTGGACAGCGTCTATAGCTTTGTAGCAATTAAGAGGCCACAGACTTTAGCAGCTCAGGAGAAACAGAGTAGGTTTTAATAGCTTTATTTATCTTTAGCTTCTGCAGAGCTGTTTGGACTTCCTCAATGGTAGGCAGTTTTGTATCAATAAAAGGATGCTGGAACTTATTTCTTGTAAATGCAAGTAGGTCATTATCAATGGCGTGAGGAGCCTTGCACAGTGCTTGAGAGAGGTGTTTTCTCTCTTAGCTCTGTCATCAATTACAAGACTGCCAATGAATCTTGGAAAATGTGAACAAAAGCATTTTATGACCTGCCTCAATAAAAGTCTGGCAGGCTGCGATGCTCCCTTGCTGCTTCTAATTGTCTTCCTCACAGTGCCTGCTGCCAGCTTTCAATGTCCAACACTTACCTTTACCTGAGGGCAATGGAGTGAAATCTTGCCAGGTAAGTCAGGTAGCTAGTACTGTTAAATTAACTCTTCTTGCTTTATCAGTTGTTAATAGATATTTTACACATAACCTGAGTTACATGTGAAAGAGCCCTTTGTGTGTGCTAATTACAGGTGCAGGTTTGGGAAAGGATGAGGGGTGAGAACTGGTCTCAGCATCCCAGATTGTCTTGCTCTTTTAAATGATGAGAAATCAGCCCCTTGGCACAATCATACAGTCTATCATCTTCATCGTCCTGCTGCTGTCAGTAGATTTTGCGTCTGCATCTGGCATCTGTGTTTGAAAGACTGGTTGCAATCTGATGGGCAACCAGAAAACAAAGCCTCTTTTTATTTTGAGGAACATATGCTATTGACTGGAGCTCAAACATTGTGATTAACTTGTCACTAAATGCTGGAATTGTATAGGAAGAATGGGAATTGGCAAAGTCCATTAGGGGAAATTTGTACCCAGCTCTGTTTCATTAGCTCCTTTCCTTGTCAGGTGATTAAGAATCATATTTTCCTGGTCACCTCTGATCTATGATATTCTCAGCACTGTACACATAAGTTTGTGTCCTGAGTTCTTGCTCAGTGTTTCCTTAAGGGCAGTTCCCACTGTGTTAACTTCCCACAATGGAAGTTCCCATCAAGGAATTTTACTCCAACAGCCCACAAAAATCAAAGCTACGCTGAGCAGCATTTGAGCGAGAAACTTAAAACACCATGGGACAATTTTCTTGTACAACATTTACTGTATTATAATGAATGAGTTGAAGAAATTTCAGCATCCTCAGGTGTTTTCTGACTCAGGACAGCATGCCAAAGAGATCAGATGATTAGAATAGGATTGAATAATGGCACACAATGAGAGAACTTTTTCCAGTCCTGACAACTGACTCATTGCCTGACTCCTGGCAAGTCTCTTAATCAGTGGTTTGCCTTGCATGAAATGAGGACACTGCTGCCTAGTGCTTTTAATGCAAGAGATGTTAAGACACTTCTTCCTTAGTGGCATCCTGAGGATTATAGCTCATGCCGAAACAAAGTCCTCCAACACTTGTGGTTCAACCGACGCTAGTAAATCTGTGCATTAATGACAAATACTTGAGTCACTACAGGTACAAATGATGTTTAGGGATCTCTTCAAAGTGTTATTTTCCTTTGCTTAGCTGTTATTTTTCAACTGTCCTTTCTCTTTTTTTTTTTTTTTAATGGAATTCTCACTGCTCTCAAATTCTTACTGGCTAGATGTCCTTATTTCACTGCAAAACCAAGGCCACTTCATACATTGGATATATACACACACACACATATGTATCGATAAATTAGTAATACAAATATGTTTATATAAATTTTGGGGAGTATAAATTCAACATTTTGAGAAAAAAAATCTTTTGCTAGGCATTTATTTTAAATTAAACACACTCCTGTGTTGCAAGGACAGAGATGGGGAGTTAAAGTTCAGCACGAAGTTGTCAAGCCTGTCTGGCAAGATGCAACCCCAAATTTCTCACCTGATTGCTCTTCACTGCCTACAGGGTAAATGTTCCAAATGATGCACAGGAGGTGTGTGGATGAAACCTATTAATAAATAATTGGTTTTGTACCCGTGCCTCCTGCACACTTTTTTGAAAATTCCCTTCTCTTCCTTGCCTCCAAGTGTCATTCAAGGGAGTCTATAGAAAATAAGACTGAATAGTAAATGCAGGATAGGAAGCAGTGCTTAAGAGCTCTCAGCTGTATTCCCTTCCATCTGAGGTTATGAAGGCAGATAGGGTATTTCCTCACATTGAAGGACATTTTTGTTGAATGCATATTCCACATCATGTAGCATTTTTCTTATCATCACACAGTAACAATCCCTAGAAAGAGGAATATGGCCCTCAGGCCTCGTAATATCATCCTTTATTAGAAATAAGGACAAAGGATGCAATTAATATACAAATATTTCACATCCCAGAGGTCTAGATACTGCTTGGCAGTTCCCTGGTGGTTCCCCCTTTGAAGAAACATCACTGACGAGGATGCTCGGGAAGGGTAGCACCGCTGCAACGGGAATGGGAATGGGGCTAAAGAGGCCCAGATATGCTGCTGGGGAAAAAAAGGAGGAAACCTTTTAAGGAAATTTTCTCTAGATGGTTAGGAAATCTCCTGAAGGCCATTCCTGAGGCCCGAAGTGTTGGGGTCTTTTAGGTTTTGTGTTGATCTGGGCAGGCAGGGGATAGATTTGCTTGCAGGTCACAGCCTTCCCCTGTGTCTCTCTGCTCTTTGGGCTGTAACCTTGCTGGAGCAGGGGCCTTGTGCAGCCCCTGGATGGACACAGTCCTGGACTGTGATTTTAGAACACTAACTAATTCCCCTTTGATTTGAAGACCCGTTCTGGTATAACATCAATATAAACATTTTCTACTAGTTTTCCTTTTTAAAAAATTCATTCTTAAGTTCATAAGAAAAAAATCCCCAAACCTTCTGGGTTGTGCTTGGCCAAAAATAATCAGACAAAGAACCAATTGATTTCTGGTGTTTGCAACTCCAAGAGATCAGAATACCATCATCTAGAACAATATTGATAAATTACATTACCTGGTAACGTTGCATGTATTATTTTATTAAAAGTTCATCCAGATCAGCTGCTTCTGCCCCACAGAAGCTGGTATTCACTCACAGGTGAACAGTGCTTTTTCACTCCAGATCGCTTTAAAGTGCTGGTTAAAAAAGCTCCAGCGCCCAAAGAAATCAGGTGCAGTTCTGGAGGTTGCTATCCCAACAGATCCCCAAATATTTCTGTCCATGTCAGTCCACGCTGGAAGAGGACTCAACTTGGACTGCCCTCTGTGAGCTGCACTCAAGAGGGAGAAGAAGTCTTAGATTTTGGGAGGACTTCCTCTGGAGGTCTTTTCCAACCAAAAGGATTCTATGATTCTATGATTCTATGATTTGGGTACTTGACGCTGGCAGCGCATCCTGCCCCAGGAGCTCCTTGCATGATCATCCACCACTGCAAACCCTGGGTTGCTCCTGCCTGTGGCTTCGTGTTCCTATAAAATTCAAGATTTATCATCCCTTGACAATCGATTGGCCATTCCTGGATCAATACTTACCACTTGGGTCAATTAATCTTGATATTCACTTTAAGAGTAGTCAGTATCTACTTATTGATTCTAAGAATAATGAAAAGTAAGTCACGGGACCCAATCCCTGGGCTCCTGATGGGGGCAAACCTCCCAACACAGTCAGGCTTTGCCAGGCATTGGAGCAGACTCCCTGAGGGTTACAATTCCCATTTTGCTTTTTAAATTCTTGACCGTCTCTTTGTCCCTTCCCAAAGGTGTCACATCACTCACAGATATGAGGTGCTCATGTGACATTTGCAAAGCATAGGATGAACAGTTGAACAGTGCCGGACTGAGACAGCTTCTTTGGTGCTCATGTGACCTTGCTTTGATAGGCAACTGACACCTGTTAGAGGAGGTATTCTCGATATAAAAGATTAAAGAATGTCATTGCCAACCATGATGTCTCACGGTTCAGACCTCCCACCATTTCTGCTTAGCATGTTCAAAGAGGCACTGTGAACTCGTACGGTACTTAACCAACAAAATTAAATCAAACAACTCATAAAGATAAATATATTTCAACTTTTTTTTTTAGGCAGTTCTTGATCCCCTATGAGAATTTTGCCTGGAAAAGCTCAAAGAACCACAAAATTTGTCCCTCTATTATTAATTGATGTGTTTGCAGTAGAGCAGTGCATACAATTTTACGCATGAAATGTAAGAGTATATTTATTTGACTTGAAAAGAAAACAATGATGTATCTGTAAATTCTTCCATGACTACAAATTTATATCCTGGAAAGTGTTCATGAAACCTGTAGCCATTTATATTCTCCATAGTATTATTTCTGTACCTGTAGAATGCTCTGAGAATAACAAATGAGCTGCCAGTTTAGAGTGACAATATGTTCAATAAGATGGAAATGGGCTATCTAATATTTGCAAAAATAAAATAAAAAATTACTCCCTGGAGGTAATTTTTAATTTTGGAGTTTTGTGCAAAATAGTACAGCAGACCAAAGCATCATTGTAACCAAAATGCACCTCTCCTCAATTAGTTGTCAAGATGACATTTTTGTTCTGCTACAGTGAAAAACTTTCTCTCTTTCTTTTTCCTCCTTTTTCTTTTCCCCTTCCCTTCCCTTCCCTTCCCTTCCCTTCCCTTCCCTTCCCTTCCCTTCCCTTCCTCTCTCTCTCTCTTTCACCCTTTCCCTTTCCCTTTTTACTTCCTTCCCACTATATCAGCTACCACAAAAAACCCTGATCCCCTGTTCAGATTACCAAGGAAAAGAATATAATCATATCCACATAAAGAAAAAATACCCTTCAAAAGGGGGTGAGAATCAATGACAAAAAATTAGACATCAGTGACTAAACCAGCAGAAGAGGAAGCTGAGCGCATTCCGGCAATGGTTTATTTAGACTAAGGAATTAATTATTCAACAGTTGCAGTCATGATGAGAGTGTGCTCACCAGACTAAAACTGGCACAAAGGTTAATTGGTATCTATGTGAGGAGAAGAAACTGGACTCCACACAATCCAATGTGAATCAAAGTGAAGACGCTTTATTAAGCATAGGCTGTCCCTTTTATACATTTGTACTTTCCCTGGCTGCAAGCATGTGCATTGCTGTTGGTTAATATTACTGTCCACGCTTCAAGCACACTCTTCTTTGATGTGTTGATTGGTTACTGCTCTGCCACTGGTCCTTTTTTGATTGGCTCCATCAGTTCCTGTTTCTTCTCCTCCGTGTCCGGCTCCCCTCGGTTACTCCCTCAATTCTTGTTTGCTCAACTGCTGTTTTTCCTCATTTCTTCTCTCCAAGGTCAGTTCAATGACACTAACTACATGACTCTTGTCACGCAGCTAGGCCCTCACTCCATACTCTTGTACATCTGGCTCATTACATGACCATTCTCCTCCAGAAACCCCTCTACAATTCCCCCTTTCTTTTCTTGAGCTAGAAAGGCCGTGTTTATCATCTGCTGCAGGGCCCTTTGCAAGCATGAGAATAAACACAGTAATACGAGCATGATGATACAAACTACAAACAATCCCTTAAGTCCCATCTTTATCAATCCTGTCAGCCATCCCCCAAATCCTAGGTAACCCAGCCAGTCATCTAAGAACCCATGACCCATGACCATGCGCTAATAATAAAAAGTCTATAACAGCTCTATTTTGTAAGGTAGCATGTCGAATACTATCTACATCATTGGCTAATGCTTCTAAAACTCTAGGAGTTTGGTTAGCTCTTTTTGCAACCCAGCAAGCTAAATTTTGCCTGGCCTTATGTAAGTTAGTATGGTTAGTATGACTTTTTGTGTAGGCAGTAGTAGACTTAATTTGCTTATGGTACACGAACCTCCCACCTTCTTACTGGGCAACCTTGGCCAAGCCCTATCCCCACAAATTAGGAATAAACCCTTTGGTAATTTTTGCTTTCAGATCCGTTTAAGGGGACCCCCACTAGATGTATGAAAGGGTTGTTCAGACTGAGCTAAGGAGGCACAAAACTGCGTCTGGTTCAGGCTCCGCATCAGAGTCACCCAAACATTGTGACTCCCCTCCCAAGGTGTCAGCAGAAGGACTATCGGCTGGTGTCCTCTTGTCAGCTCCAGGATCCAAAGCAGGCTTTACACAGCTGGTGGGAAACCACCGTGGCCCTGCATCTGTGGAGACACAAGCATATCCACGTCCCCAGGTAACTAAATCCCACGGGCCTGTCCACTTTCCCGTTTGCAGGTCTCGTGCTAAAACCTTTGCCCTGACAAGAGGATCGCCTCCCTGCAAAGACAAAAAATGAGAGATAATTACAGGACACTCTTTCCCGGTTGGCACAGTTAAATGATTCAATGTGCACACAGCCTTCCATAGGCGAGCATGTGGGGTCTCAGAGCTCATTCCCCCTTTTTGTTTTTCGAGAAGTTGCTTCAGAGTGTGGTGCACTCGTTCCACAATGGCCTGGCCGGTTGGGGAATGAGGAATGCCATTAACATGTTCCACCCCCCAGGAGACGAGAAATCGGGCCATGCGTGTAGATACATATGTCGGCCTGTTGTCCGTCTTAATATGTTTCGGAATCCCAAGGGCAGCCCAGGCTTGTTGAAGATGTGAGATGGCGTCGATTGCTTTCTCGCCGGCATGGGCCAATGCCCACACGACCTTAGAAAAAGCATCCACAGAGACGTGAACGTATTGTAGTATGTGCGTTACGTCCGTTTGCCACAGGTCCAAGGCTTGGCAGCTGCATGGGTTAACCCTGCGTGGAAACACCAGTCCGGGTCCTAGGCGTTGACACTCCAGACAAGCGGCAGTGATAGATTTCGCATCTGCAAAAGAGATCTTGAATTGACGGACTAACGCCTGAGCCCCTTGGTGAAAAACCTGGTGAGACAGAAACGCTTGATGAACTAAGTCTGGCACTGGAGGGGTCCAAGCAGGGGCTGCGAGTTGACTGCATAGGCCTGGAACTGGTTAGGAAGATTCATTTGTGTCAGCACACGGTTCCCCCCTGCGTTCTTTCTCCAGTTTCCCTGCACTCTGCAGCTGCTTGTTATCAGCTGACCTTGAGCATTATACTTAGACCTGCACTGCTTCACAAAATGCCCCAGCTTCCCACAGCAATGACACATCAAAAGAGAGTTACCTCCCCTACTCAGCTTCGGCTTCTTAGGGCAGTTTTTCTTAAAGTGACCTTCTTGCCCACATGTATAACAATGATGAACTACCTTAACTGCTCCATCTGAAATGTGGTGGTTCCTACTTTCCCGCAAGCATCCATTAGTTCGGTCAAGGTGGGGTTACGATTTGCCACCCCTGCAATAACTTTCCTGCAATCCTCGTTTGCGTTGTCCTTCGCTAACTGTAGTAACAACGCTTCTTTAGCAGCCCCGTTTTGTATTTGTTTGTCTAAGGCAAATCACTCCCCAGTTGAATGGCTCCCATTCGGGTGGGCCGTTTCCATCCCCTCGATATACTGGGCAAGCTAATACCCCGCCACCCATAGCAGCCGCGGCCCCGAAATCACCGTCCGCACATGCTCTCTTAATCTTCTCCAGAACCTGGCTGGGTCCGGGCCAGACACAGTAACCTGGACTGGCTGCAGCGTGAATAACTCCTCCACGCTACCGCCTGACTTTCCCGACCCTCGGGCTCTGCAGCAATTATGTCCCGCTTCCACCTCTTCAGAAAGGTCTATTAAGGGTGGCTCAGTCTCAGATTCGGGTAACGGGACGGTAGAAGGATCAGTGTTCTGCTGCTGTTCCCTGGGCGGTGGGGGGGCTCTGGCGGCGCGGAGGGCAGTGGGGGGGGGAGCTCTGGCGGCGCGGAGGGCAAAGTCACTGTGAAAGGAGCTGTAGCCGCCTCAGCCGCCGCCTTTGCCTCTCTGTCCGCCTTCAATTGCTCCAGTGAGTCTATAACTAATCTCCACGTCGTCAACGACGCAGTGGCGATCTTGTCTCCCCTTGAGGCAGCCTCGAAAAGAGAAGTTCCAGCGCTTTGCCACGTATTAACTTTGAAAGTAGTCTGCGCCATAGCTGGCAAATTATTCTTTTTACACCATATCAATAGTCTCCGGAGCAAATGCTCATTGTATTTTACCCCTCTCTTTGAGAGGATATGTAGGAGAAGCCTTACTATTGCACTTTCTTCTTTAGAGATATTTTGGCCCATCTCCTTTTCCCTGGCTGCTCACCTCACTGGGTGTCCCGTTGCAACGTACGTTCCTTAGTCTGCGGGTCGTTCTCCGTCCCGCCCCGGTCTCAGTCCCGCTGAGCCGTTCTCCAGCCGGTGCATCTCTTTCTGGGCCGTTCCTCGAACTTGCCGTCGATTTACCCCTAAATCAGTATCACGTCGGGGTCACCATCTGAGGAGAAGAAACACGACTCCACACAATCCAATGTGAATCAAAGTGAAGACACTTTATTAAGCATAGGCTGTCCCTTTTATACATTTGTACTTTCCCTGGCTGCAAGCATGTGCATTGCTATTGGTTAATATTACTGTCCACGCTTCAAGCACACTCTTCTTTGATGTGTTGATTGGTTACTGCTCTGCCACTGGTCCTTTTTTGATTGGCTCCATCAGTTCCTGTTTCTTCTCCTCCGTGTCCGGCTCCCCTCGGCTACTCCCTCAATTCTTGTTTGCTCAACTGCTGTTTTTCCTCATTTCTTCTCTCCAAGGTCAGTTTATTGACACTAACTACATGACTCTTGTCACGCAGCTAGGCCCTCACTCCATACTCTCATACTTCTGGCTCATTACATGACCATTCTCCTCCAGAAACCCCTCTACATCTATGGGCTGTCTCTAGTCATCTGATACTGTTAAGTAGTGTGGTTGCTATTTTAGTACATTTTTGGGCTTTAAAAAGAACCCACAAAAGAACCCTAATCCACACGTGAGGAGGTGGGGACTTGATTTCCTGGCATGAGGAGTTTGGGAAATTGGTACCCAGCATCAGCTTCCCCAGCGAGAAGAGAAAGAGAAAGCTTTGTGTGCTTGCTGCAACTGAAAAATGGATTCCCCATTGCTGCTGGTTTAAGCCTTATGGGTGCTATTTAAACCTGGCATGTCATAAATCCAGTATCTACCATAGTGTTTGTTCTCCATCCCGTTTTATTTGTGAGTGTGTGCAGAGAATTGCAGTGGTGCAAAGAAAGATGTGTCGTTGCAGCCAAAACCAAGTAAGCCTCAAATTTTGCAAGGGGCCTTCTTCAGTAGAAATGTTTATTTTGAAGGCTAGTTCACCCAAATACTTTTGCACATTGATTTCTTGGAACCCCATGCCAAATGAGCTGCTCTAAAGCTCTCACATCCCAGACATTTCAGGAGAGAAAGACTGGGAGAGGAAGCAGAGATGCAGATCGGAGGCAGGCTAGGACTGGACCTGTGTCTTTGTCTTGAGATGGGCTCTATCTAGTTGGCTATATAGTCTCCTGTACATGAACCCGCGGACACACACGCTCATATCCATGATGTGTCCATCCAACACATGCACTCTTCATCCCTGTTTCTTATATGCACATACATATAAAACAAAAATCATGTTTGTGTATCTGTTTGTCTACCTCACACATACAGACCCAATATATATCTACTCTAGTCATGTTTGAGACATAAAATGTTTCTGCAGTAATATGGTATCGTGTGAATCATCTCAGAGGAGAAGGGATGAAATTTAGGTTTGGACGTGCTGGTGACAGGTCAGAAAATACCTTGTGAATGCTCTCAGAGCTCCTAAAGACTGCCAAAAGCACACTGGCTGGCAAAATAAGCACCGTGTAAAAACCCTGCACAGGTATCAGAGACTTCACCGGTTGACCTGATGAACCATCAGTAATTACTAGAGCAGCAGGGCAAGCCAGCATGTCCTGCTGTGCTTGGAAATTACCCCGGCTTCATATTCCTGGTTGCGCTAGGGGGTTTTGGTTGTGGTTTGGAAGACTTTCCTGGCCTGTGATGTCCGAGGAGTGGCCTCTCCTTTTTTCCACTCCCTGCTTTAGAAACTGGCATATTACCCCCTTTGGCTGTTTTCTCCTGCATGCAGGGGAATATCTGCAAAGCCCCTGGTAGAGAAGAAGGTGATGGTCCCAAGTCGGATTGCAAACCACATGCAAATATATGGCTGTTCCCCAGCCACCACTGCCGTAACATCTGAGTGTGTGCATGGCAAATTTTTGGCAATACAAAAATGCCCAATGGACTTGGAGACTTCGGTTCTTTTCAGGGCTAGGAACTGGAATTATTTTGAATGTCTTATGATACAAATACCTTTGGAAAAGGAAACTAGTGCTCATAGACTAACTGTGGCTTCCCTGAATAACAGACAAGCAGAAGAGATTTGGAGCTGTGCACAAGAAGATAGACGGAGCAAGCTGTAGGAGGGACATAGGTAATTTCTTTGGGGCAGAGAGAGTGAGTCCCAGTCTTGTAAAGGAGATTAACAATATGTGCCAGAGAGACCAAAACAATAAATTGCAAAAGCAGCAACAAAAGCTGTTGCATCTTGGGCAACAGCTCTGAGATGGGAGCATCATCCAAGAGCTGCCAATGACACAAAGGAAAGAAGAAGCCATCTCACTGTCTTGTCACCTGGTGAGATCCAAGAGCAGCATTGCCCTGCCCAAGCAAGTGCAAGAAGGTGACTAGCGTCCACCCATAACCCTTCCTGCAGGGTTTATAAATCAGGAGCTGGCTCCTGGCTCACACCTGATGTTCAAGGTCTCAACCTGAGAGCATTTGGTGACTTTATTTTCCTCCCCACATAGGCAGGCTCCTCTCTCCTGTGCCAGACCACTGCAGCATCACTGGTTGGGATGAAATGGCAGCAGCACTGCATGAATTTGGGATGTGAGAACGTGGTGAGACAAGCCGGGGCATTCAGGAATTTAGAGAGATGCTGTCTGCTGTTTTCTAAGTTCTGGTGATGCAGAAATGATCACATCCTCTGTCAGGGAAATGGGGAAGTAAAACAGTGAGTGTCAAGCAAGAAGAAGAAATTATATTTAATGAAATTGGATTCAGAAATGTTTTTGTTCCAGCTACTTTAAAACACCACTGGCATCATAACTGAGGAACTGCCAAGATGATAATCTTTTCTCCTGCTGTGGTTGCTTTTCTCCCCTCTCCCTTGGCTTTTTTCTCGAGCATGTTTTGGCGAGTGATAAATCATGCCGTGGAAGAGTGCATGTCTCTTCTATTTGTCTTTAACATTGACCTCAGCCCTAGGGAGCCTCAAAGAGCAAAATCTTTCTTGGTTCAGATTGTCTTCTGGGTTACCTCAAAGTTTCCACACAGGGAGGGGATGGACACTTTTATTTTTCATGAACTCATAGGTCCGCATCTTGGAAACCACATAGACATCTTAAATTCAAATAGTGGGACTGAAGCATTTGCCCAGTAGAAATCTGAGCTTAAGTGTGTTGCTGAATCAATTCAAAGGGATGAAGTTGGCCAGCTAATGCTTTTAGCTATTGGCATCAAATATTATCGTGATTTAAGAGAAAACCAACAACAGCAGTACTTTCAAATATGCTTCCTGCAGCCACTCTACACAGCTCCTGAGTTATTAAAAAGATCAAATGGACTGTCCTAAAGAAAAGAAAAAGAACACCTCGGGGTAAAAAAAGGAAGCTATTTTCAGCATCTTTGGCATCAGTAAACTCAGGGTAGCACACACAAATCCTGAAAGACTTCACAAAGGAAATAACCATTGCTTCTGTGCGCTCATCTCCAACTGCCAACGAAACACCATGCCACCTCCCATGGTGAACGTCACATCGACATCCCATTTCCCACATCTCTTTTGTGTGTCAGAGTACTGGGCCAGATCCCAAGCTGTTTGGATGTTTGCAGCTCCCGTGACCATCCGGGGATGCAGAACCTCTTTCAGGCCCAAGATGAAGCTTTCCCAGTGTCATGTCGTGAATCCCTCAGTGAAGCCATCGGGGATGAATCCCCTTCTCTAGCACGCGCGAAAAAAACTATTTAGCAGCACTGTTATCAAGGAAGAAATTGAAAAATCTTTTGTTGAACAAAGTACCTTGCACTTAAAAAATCCAGGCAAGATAAAATGACATTTGTGCTGATGATGTATTTTATGAACCACCATCTGTCTCAGGAAAGGTCAGAGAAAAATGGCAACCGCTGCTCAGGTGATTGGTGGCAGAGGGGGGAAAATGGCCTCATCTGAACGTGACAAGAAGCTTCAATGACATCATATAAATGCCATAATTGGGAAGTGGTAAATTGAACAGGGCTGCCTTCGGAATTCGATGTGTCAATAAACAAGTTCAAGGTGACATGTTGGATCAATACGGCATGACAAGAATCATCCGACAAATTTACTGCAAAGTAATTGGGTGCAAAATGACTCAACTCAACCTTCACACTGCAGAAAACCAAACAAACAGGCAACCTACAGGCAACAGTTTGTATATGTCAGATGCTGCTTAAGGTAGCTTGCGCAGTACTAATAGAGTCGTTTTAAAGGGAGATGGGGGGAAAAAAAGTGAGGTTCCTGTTATTATGAGTATGACCTGAGGCATTGCTATAACCCTCTATGCACCTTGAGGGTGTATAAATAGAATAACAAAACACACAATTGCTAAAGGTAGTCTTAAATATTAATATTTTTCTTCCTGTCTGTGTTGAGATGACAAATAAAATAAACTGGGAACATATTTTTTTCTCTCTTAGCATAAACAATGGACTTTTCATCTAATAGGTTTCTTACCTCTCACTCCTCTTATTTTTTGATAAAGGAAGGTGTAATAAGTCACTTCTACTAAGAAACTATTTGCCCACATTACACAGGGCTATTGAATGCAAATCATTGGCTACCATTAGAATTAACCATCCCCGCTTACTGCTAAACCTGAAAAGTCACTCAGAGAAGACTCTTCAGCGCATTAATTTGTTGACAACAAATTTGATGCTTGATTTGTCCCCACTCAACAACCTTTAATCTTGAGTTTCTCTGAGGGGAAAGTCGAGAGCTTATTTTTCTGAGAAATTTGGGCTCTCGCCAAGGCTAAAAGAGAAGCTGGTATACTGACTGCACACTTTGGAAATGTCACAGAGATTGATTGTGTTTTAATTGTACATTCATTCTGGAGTGAGAGAGGAGAGAGATGAGTGGAAAGCCACAGTCAAGGAGAAAGATGCCATTCATGTTTGCATCCCCTCCCAGATGGGTTGAGCTGTAGCAGAGACCACTTTTTTGCTGGTGGTGGCTTTGTGAGTCCGTGGAAGTGATGGGAAAGCTTCACTCCTGCCCCATCCCTGATGCTGCTGGAGCACAGGGAGTCCCACTGCAGACCCCGGGGCCCGGCGCTGGTACATTAGCATTGCTGACTCCAGCATCCACATAATTTATGGTAATCTGAAAATGCAGGAAAGCAGACAAACTCAGCAGCTGAGCTTTATTGATGGACTGACGCCACTGGATAAAGCAGTGTGCCGTATTGTTGCCGCTTGTCTGCAGCAAGCTCCGTTCGGTTGCTGGCTGGCCTGAGGCTATCCGCACCCCAGGGCCATTGAGCACTGACACCAATGTGAGGATGCAACAAATGGCGTTTATTTAACTGCGCAACAGCCTTATATAGTCGTCTTGTCCCGTACGAACTCGCACGATAATGACACATCCTGCTCCTTTCGCCACGCCTACCTTCCGTTACAGCCCGAGATTTTCCGGTCGCCGTACCCTAATCTACCTACATTTCCCCCTCCCCATGCTTCAAGTCATGCGAAGTAAAGCGTATCGCTGATTCTGGAGCCTTGCGTCAAAGCGTAAGCGTAGCTGGCGGATACAACATCCCGAGCCCAGGTTCTCCAGTAAGATTCCCCTGCAACTCCTGAGATGCAAAGCAAAAGCAAGCTAATTGTGAGCGCATTGTTTAAAGCTTTTGTTTCACTCAGCAACGGCCGCCGTTCCTCATCTTTCTTGGCACCCCGCCGCTTTACCAGACTCTCTGTACTGTCATGACTCCTCACGTCTGAAGGTCGAGGCTGGTGCTGTTTCGGCTTCCCCCACAGGTACTCCTGCAAAACATAAAGCTCGGACAGCGTACATATTACTTCGGGTTAGGATTTTGTTTTAAATCAGGGCGCAAACAGCGTGTAGGGACCCACTGTATAACATCATCCCGTTTGATGGCGGCATACCCCCTCCCGTGATGTAGCAGCTCCCAACCTGTTTCCCACTCCGCTGTCCCAGGGAACCGAACCTTGACTGGGGGGCCCACTTCTGGCACCCCTGGACCCCAATGTCGCTCAATTGGGGCACGCTCTTGGTCTCCCCGGGCAAAATGATTTAAAGAATAAAGAGGGCGATGTAAAATGTGAGATTGGTAGTTGACAGGAATTACGTCTGGGAATCCTTCCCCCTCCCCAAGAATCTTAATTCTGTGTTTTTGTTTCTTACTCAAACCTGGTTCCCTGTGTCTCGCAGAGCCCAGTCAGAGAATCCCAGCCTTGGTTACCCATAAATCCTGCTCTCTGTTGTTGAGCCACAAAGGTTGTATTGACCATTCGTTGCACAGTTATCTGCAAACATGGAAACAAACAGGGTAACACAAGTAGGATAATGCCTATTATAAACATTCCCATAAGCAGACTCTATCTACAAAACATGCAGTTTACTTCAGAACATACTGTTATTCTCTGTTATTCTAGCTGAAAGGAAAACTACTGACAGGAAAGCTGATTCTGTTTAAAGGTAACACAGATCAGGCCTTTTAGAGCCTACTCTGAGGCCTACTCTTGCTAAACCGTTGCTAAACCATCCGGTATCAATTTCCCCCTTTGGAAGTAGTTAGATTTATTATCTCACTACTTCCATATACTATTCTCAATGATTGCCTCAACACAACCCACGCAGATCCCTATGATAATTATAATCACAACTATATAAACTATTCCCTCTAATAATGTGGCTAACCATCCTTTTAGAAACAATCCACCGTACTCCTGCGCCTGTAGAGACAGAAACATAACCTCGACCCATTAGTAATAGTTCCCCTGGTCCCAACCACTCGTTAGTACCTGGTTCCCTATACCACACTTTGCCTTTGTTTTGCACATAGCTTGCTCCCTGTCGAACTGCCTCCCAATGTATTACAATTGGGGGTCGCTCCTTATCTCCTGCTAAAGTTAAATGGTTAAGTACATAAACAGCTTTTGCAAGTCTCTCAGAAGGTTCAGTCTCCTCTCCCCCTTTTTGTTTTTGCAGAAGCTGTTTCAATGTACTATGAGCACGTTCCACAATCGCCTGACCCGTAGGCGAATGAGGAATCCCGGTGACATGTGTAATACCCCATAGTTGACAAAATTGACGAAAAATTTATGAACAGTATGCTGGTCCATTATCAGTCTTAAGTTGTTGTGGAACCCCAAGACTTGTAAAGCAAGCAAGTAAATGTCATTTGACATGATGACCTGTTTCCCCAGTTTGTGCTGTTGCCCATATTATATGTGAAAACGTATCAACAGATACATGAACATATTTGAGCCTTCCAAATTCTGCAATGTGCGTAACGTCCATTTGCCACAGTTGCAACGCACTCAACCCTCGAGGATTTACCCCTATTCCAATTCCCATGCCAATTTTCTGACAACTAGGACAAACACTAACTAGTTCACGTGCTTGTGCCATGGTGAGGTGAAATTGTTTCGCTAACATTTTCGCTGATTGATGAAAGAATTGATGGGATAGACGAGCTTGTTCAAATAAATTTGGTGATATTTGCGTATAGGATACAAGTGTGTCTGCTTTATTATTTCCAATGCTCAAATTTTGATCAAATTGATGACTACGAATGTGGGTGACAAAATAAGGTATCTCTCTGAGGTTTATTGCTTGATGCAACTGTAGCAAAATAGTGTAAAGTCGCATATTTCTTATTGGTCCATTTTACAAAAACCTGATATATCGCAAAAAATTCAAGTGTCTGCAATGAGTCCTCAGTAAATTCCTGAGAATTTACAATGTTTCCATTGTCCATCCTCTTGCCAGGTAATAACTGCTGAATGTGATCGCTTTCCTGCATCAGTAAAAACAGTTAGTCCAGTCACAGGTATCTCTGATCTGATAGGTTGTTCTTCCCAATCCTGTTTTCAAATAAACTGTAGCTTTTTATCTTTTGGCAAATGTGTTAACAATTGTCCAGTAAAGTCCTGTAAGGCCATTTGAAAAAGAGTTGACTGATTTGTTAACCACTGTAGATATTCCTTTCTGATAGGTAAATAGATAGCATCTGAGTCTAGTCCGGTAATGTCTGTAATTCTTTTACGCACTTTGACAAGCAATTGTGCTATTGCTTCCACTCTGGTACAGATTGTTGTTTTAGGATGAAAAACCAAAGAGTCCACTCGAGCATTGCCTTCTGCAATAAACCCAGGCAAATTAGTATGATTTCTTACATGTAAAACATAAAACAATGCAGTTCGGATTTGAATTTCTTGCCACAGAGCTCACAGCAATTCAAAAACACACTGATTACATATATGCTCTATAACAGATCTATCCAATTGCTTTATAATGCCAGCTACATATGCTGAATCAGCAATCAAATTAAAGGGAATGGGAAAATTCTGAAATATTTTTAATACAGCTCGTAATTCTACCACCTGAGGTGAACCCTTTTGTTGTATTACCACAGATTCCCACTTGCCATCAGAATACCAGACAAGGCCCGCCTTGCCTCTGTTCCCAGATCCATCCGTAAAAATGGTAGTTCCATCCACAGGAGTGTCTGCGCACCACACTCCTGTGGCAATTGGAAGTTCCACACTCAATTTTATAACAGGATGGGAGGGCAAGTGGTAAACAACCTGTCCCGAGAAATTCTCCATGGCTGTTTGCAAAGCAAAGCTATTAGCCATACACCACTCAAAATATTGAGCTGCAAAATAGGAACGGTTAGTGATGCAGGGATCTCTGGCCACAAGCTCCCGACATCGCATCCGTCCTTTGATGAATAATCTGTGCCAATAGCTCTGTAACGAATCTGATCATTCTGAATTCCATTGACCAATTATTGCATACGGAATTTGCCTATCAAACAAAGTGATAATTTGTATTTCCTGATTCAAATCAATACGATGTACAAATTTGGAATGTAGCCTGCTTTCTATTTCTGTAATCAGTTGCTGTACCTCTGAAGTAGTGTGTCGTGGCGCTGTTAAAGTTGTGTCCCCTGCTAACAATTGGAATAGAGGCTGCAATTGTGACGACGTAAGCCCCAAGTACGGCCGCAGCCATAACTTGAGCCTTATGTTCCACAGTACCCACTTTTGCACATGCCTTTATCATAGCATTCAAATCTGTTTTTCCAGGTAAAGCTTCAATGATCTTTTGACAATCAGCATTAGCATTATCCCTGTTTGCCACAGGTCCAAGGCTTGGCAGCCGCACAGGTTAACCCCGTGTGGAAACACCAGTCCTGCGCTCCCTGCGGTTTGGGCTGCGAGTTAACTGCATAGGCCTGGAACTGGTTGGGAAGATTCATTTGTGTCAGCATACGGTTCCCCCCTCCGCGTTCTTTCTCCAGTTTCCCTGTATTCTGCAGCTGGTTGTTATCAGCTGACCTTGAGCATTATACTGAGACCTGCACAGCTTCACAAAATGCCCTAGCTTCCCACAGCAATGACACATCAAAACAGAGTTATCTCTCCCACTCAGCTTCAACTTCTTAAGGCAGTTTTTCTTAAAGTGACCTTCCTGTTCGCATGTATAACAACGATGAACTACCTTAATTGCCGCCGCAAAAGTTTTTGCTAAATGCTCCATCTGAAATGTGGTGGTTCCTACTTTCTCACAAGCATCCATTAGCTCAGTTAAGGTGGCATTACGATTTGCCATCCCTGCAACAACTTTTCTGCAGTCCTCACCTGTGTTGTCTTTTGCTAAGTATAGTGGTAATGCTTCTTTTACAATTTTCCAATCTAACAGTTGCCAAATATTTCTTCCCTCAGGACCCGCACCCACAATCACCGGATATGCCCGTGGAATCACAACTCCTTCTAATAACGCATCTCGAATGACCCCTTTCCATTTCACTCCTCCCTCACCTCCCCCCACTTCCCCTGTATACGCGGGCGGAAGCTGACCCTCTCCCTCACCTCCCACATTACCAGATGGACGCAAACCTCCCCCCCCGCCCTGATCTAAAGGTGGAGTAGGGAGTTGTAAAGGAGGTTGAGGTGGCCCTAATACTTGTCCCGAACACAGAGGGGGGTTTTGGGGGGAGACATAGTCACGTGTCCCGAGGCGTTGGCTGAACGATGCTGCTGCAATTCCGTCTTTAATTCTTCCAGTCGTCTACCAAGCTCTGTCATGTCAAGTTCGTGTCCATTTCGTGATGGTAACAGTCCTTTAAGTCCTTGTGACTCTGGTACTGCTGACTCCGTAAATGGCGAATCCGGTAAAGGTGGGTACAAAGCATGTTTACCCTCCTTCTTGTCCTCCTGCTCAGCCTCATCCGTAGAGAGATCAATGAGAGGGAGGGGGTTTTGGAGGGGGTTTCTGCCAAGTCTCCTGTTCAGCGTCTGAATCAATTAGTTCAAATCGAGTTCGTGTTTTAGGGCGCACTACCGGTTCTAATGGATCTGTATCTATTTTACTCGCTCCCCGCTCCTCAGCTTTTTTCGGAGCCGTCCATACCCACGGTGATAAAGGAGCTGCCACCGGTACAGCCACCGGGGCCATGGGAGGTGTTGGTCCCGCAAACAGTGAGGGGGTAGTAGGCGCCTGTGGTCCTAAAGCCATAAAAGCTGTATGTGTGACTTCTCTCTCTGCTTTTATTCCTTTTAACGCTTCACTAACCAGCCTCCATGTAGCAGACAATTTAAAGGCTTCCTTATCACCACTTGACACCGCATTCCAGAGAGAGTCACCAATCTTCTCCCATAAAGGCACTTCAAAGACATCATTAAAGGTTGTAAAATGTCCTTTATCTTTTGCCCAAAGCAGTAACTGCTTTAACGCAGCTTCGTCATATTTAATTCCTCTCTCAGAGAGTATATGTTGGAGGAGTTTCACCACTGCCACTTCTGTCTTGGTCAGGGTAGACCCCATGTAAACACGTCCGAGCCGCATCCCATGTCGCCCAGTCCTCCCGCGCAGTCCGTAGCAGCCACAAGATAACTCCCCATGTTTTTAATTCTTTGGCAGAACCTGCTGCCATAGCTCGCTCAGCGAGCTGCATCGAGCACCGCTCCCAGGTATTCGGCTGTAAACAATCAGCCGGTCCTGCCACCGCCCCCCCCTTTAACGAGACGGTCCACACACTGGGCTACGTCTTTCGATTTCACAGAAATCTTAAATTCCCCGCCCAGTAATGAAATCACCTTTATCAAGGTTTCCATGGTTCGCGAACCCACTCCGACTGACCGCGGTCCGCCAGCCCAGCAATCACGTCGGGGTCACCACTTGTTGCCGCTTGTCTGCAGCAAGCTCCGTTCGGTTGCTGGCTGGCCTGAGGCTATCCGCACCCCAGGGCCATAGAGCACTGACACCAATGTGAGGATGCAACAAATGGCGTTTATTTAACTGCGCAACAGCCTTATATAGTCGTCTTGTCCCGTACGAACTCGCACGATAATGACACATCCTGCTCCTTTCGCCACGCCTACCTTCCGTTACAGCCCGAGATTTTCCGGTCGCCGTACCCTAATCTACCTACACCGTATTGGTAAGCTTTGGGCACACTGAGAATTTAATGGATGTCAAGATTTGGACAGGGGAAAAATAGGAAGATTGAGATAGAAGATTTGTGCCAGGAATGGGATTAGTGTGAAGAATTATGAGTGCAGTCAGTAGTTATGTTAAAAAAAAAATCATATATCTAGTATATAGCAATTTGCCCCTGACTGCCATATTGGGGTTCCTGTGCCAGCCCTCCCCCTTTGCCTGCCGACCAGCTCAAGTTTATCCCACCATGTAATTGAAAGGGAAACATACCCCTTTTTTACCCAACAGTGGTCTGGGATGCCCTTAGAGCTCAGTACACTGAAGATACAGGGTCTGCAAGCAGACAGCTGCCTCCAGGCTTAAGAACAAGGCTATTCGCTTACCGGAGGATTTCTTTGTCTTCCAAGAACTTAAAAACTTCCAATTTTAAAAATGAGCCAGAAAGTAGGAACCATCTTAACATGTATGATTAGGGAGATCATTCTGTAAACCTGGCATTTCTAGTGGGATATTTTTCTCCCCTCACTCTGGCTGAATCATAGAGGAGTCACAGCAGAATATTATCACTGGAGAGCCTTGACTGGAGGAAGAGACGTGACACGAGACAGCTGCTGGGGGGCTAAAATGAGTTCAAAAGTTTCAAAATAGATCTTGTGTCTCTTCTTTGAAAGGTATCTTGAGGTCTCTTTACTGTTTGAGGGGTTTTTTTTGCTGGTTTATCATATTTTTTGCTTGTTTTCTTATAGGAGGCATTTGCATCAAAGCCAACTGTGGTGGTGGAGGGAATCCCAAGGGACAGTTTGAAAACTGGGAAAGTAAAAATGCAAGGATTTTTTGTTCAAATTTTTTTGAGAATCTTTGGATTATAAAATTGTTGTTAACATAAGACATTGAGGTGCTGAAGCGAGTCCAGAAAAGGGCAACGAAGCTGGTGAAGGGTCTGGAGCACAAGTCTGATGAGTAGTGGCTGAGGGAACTGAGGGTGTTTAGCCTGGAGAAAAGGAGGCTGAGGGGAGACCTTATCGCTCTCTACAACTACCTGAAAGGAGGTTGTAGTGAGGTCTCTTCTCCCAAGTAACAAGTGATAGGATGAGAGGAAATGGCCTCAAGTTCTGCCAGGGAAGGTTTAGACTGGATATCAGGAAAAATTTCTTCATGGAAAGGGTTGTCAAGCATTGGAACAGGCTGCCCAGGGCAGTGGTGGAGTCACCATCCCTGGTGGTATTTAAAAGCCATGTAGATGTGGTGCTGAGGGACATGGTTTAGTGGTGGACTTGGCAGTGCCGGGTTAACGGTTGGACTTGATGATCTTAAAGGTCCTTTCCAACCAAAACGATTCTATGATTCTATAACTCCAGTGCCTTGTGTACTCTCAGCAGTAGTTCCTCTTGGTAAGGCTGAAAAACATGTGTTGCTCTGTTGCAACACATCTCCCAGCAATATCACGTGAGACAATGTGTTATTTCCAAAGCACAAAGGAAAGAAATAAGTTCCACCATGCGGCGGGCGGCAAGGAAGGCACAGACTCTGAGATCGAGGATGCAAGGGTCTGAAGCCGAAAGTCCTAAGGCTTTTTTTTGTTATTTTACTACCCTATTTAACTGCTACAATGCAGGAGCCAGACTAGGCAGTTCAAGATAACATCAACATTCACACGCTAAGCACTCATCACCCATTCTGGGAAGAGCCACAGTGTCCTGGGCTCAAAACATCAACAACCATTCCCTGTTTTCAGCTCTGTGTTCAGAACTGACCTTCCACACATGTTTACTTCTTTCATGCCTCAAAAAGCCCTGTGAACTGGTCTCGGCTCCTTTATCTCAGAAGCAAGCAAAAACTATTCTCAGTGCAGTGTTCCCAAGCAAATCTTATGCTCCCCAAGTAAAGCACAGCTGTTTGCAGGCTGAGGGTCTTCCACATTTCCCCCTTTTTTGTTTATTCGATGACAAGGGTGGTCATGATGTGGGCTTCGGCTTTTCAGAGTCCTCTGATTGCAGACCAGGTAAAGTGAAGGACTCGCAAACCGAGAGATCTCTGAAGCAGCACTCGGGGCAAAGGCATGCAAGCAGGGACGCAGGCACCGCGGAGCTCGGTTCCTGCTAGAGAGAGAGCAAGAGAGATTCCGGGCCTGCTGCCTTCGCCTGTATATTAGGGGTTTCTTGCAGGCGGCAGTTTTCCACTGTGCTTTGATCTTTCTCACAGCAGGGCAGGAATCTCAGGCATGAACAATTAGGTGCTCTGAGTCTTATCACAGGCCTATGTTATCTGAATGCAGATGTTCTACTTGTCCAGCACACAAGACTAAACAACAGTTACTAGTATGATATACGTGTTTTTTGACACCCCAGGTGCAAGTCACTTGAGCGTGTTTACAATCCTCCTCGCCAATCTTCCGTTATATTCCCATATTCCACCCCCTCGCTCAAGAGACCACTTCTCCTGGGGAGTACAAAGCTGGACGTGTACATTTGGCTTGCGGGGTGTAGAGCAGAGTAATATACAGAGGTACGCAATAAATACATATAGAAAAAGGAATAAACATAGATATCTATACAATAATGCTGTAGCATCACTAATTACAAAGAAGGGCCAAAGATAAACAAGACTGTGAACAACATCCCTGTAGTGTCCAAATTTACTTGATTCACACACTCTAGAAGAGATAAGTGCTGTGAGAACCAAAACAGTATCTTCTCCTCAGAGCCACCTGCATGTGTCAACAGAAAGGCCTTAACCACGCTTGCGCGGAAGCGAGGTCACACAGCAGACAGTACAACTATGGGGGGACCACGACCACCAGAGACCACCCAAGACCCTTCACAGCATGCTACTTGCGTGCTCATCCAGTCATTTCAGCATTCCCCAAGTAATGCCTGGTGTCGGGTTGACTGTTCTACGTCGCTTGCGTGGTCCTTGTACTTTCAGCGTCTGCATTTCTGGTACCGGGTTCTGGTTGTGGTTTCTCCAGCTCATGGTATGGCTTCACGCATCTCGCAGGTAGCCAACGAGGACCTGTTGGGAGTAAAACACAAGCATATCCCCTCCCCCATGTCAACAATTCTACTGGTCCATGCCAATCAGTTGGGCCTGGCAGATCTTTATACCAAACCTTAGGATTTTGTGTAAAGGGTACTTTACCCTGAAAATGTCGTTCCACTGCCGTGGTATCTAATCGAGATGATGACCGATTTAGAAAATTTAAAGTGAACACAGCCATATCTAATTGTTCTTGAGGAGTTGTGGCTACACTCCCCCTTTTTTGTTTTTGCAACATGTGTTTCAAGTTTTGATGTGTCCATTCAATTATGGCTTGTCCGGTGGGGGTGTGCGGGATACCTGTAATGTGAGACAAACCCCACTGTTGTAGGAATAAGGCCGCTGCTTGAGATACATAAGCGGGTCCATTGTCTGTTTTTATTTGTTTAGGGAGGCCCATAAGTGCAAAGCACCTTGTCCAATGTTTCTTAACATCCTGAGTCCGTTCCCCTGTAGCTGCAGAAGCAACAACATAACCAGAAAAGGTATCCACAGTAACGTGAACATACTTTTGCCTGCCAAAAGGTGGATAATGTGTAACATCTATTTGCCAAATTTCATTAGCCTTCAGTCCCCTGACATTTACACCATCATGATAAGTTGCAGTATTATATAGTTGACAATCGTTACATGCCCGAATAATATCACGAGCCTGCGTTTTTGTCAGAGCAAATTCTTTCTGTAAACTGCGAGCATTTTGATGGAAAAAGGAGTGAGATAATTGTGCATGTTGAAATCGTTGAGTAAGGGAGGATGATGTTATGGGCAAAACAGCTACCGCATTCCCTTCTACCAGAGGTCCTGGCAAGCGAGTGTGAGACCGAATATGAACAATAAAGCAAGGATGCTGTCGTTGCTGAAGCAGAGTTGCAATAGCAAGGAAAAGTTTATACAGCTCTTGATTGCTAATTTCTTTGATAAATGCAGCTTCTAAGCGGTTAATAGCGCCAACAGCATATAGTGAATCTGATACAATATTAATAGGTTCGCTTGCAAACAATGTCAAAGCTAAATGTATTGCAGACAATTCAACAATCTGAGTGGACGCTTCCACAGTAACTGATGTGTGTTGCCATTGTGCCTCTTCCTTCCAGGCCACTACGGCCTTCTTTGTTTTACCTGAGCCGTCTGTAAAAACCGTTTTTGCATTTGGTATAGGGTGAGGCACCATCACTCTCTGTGGTTGTAAACAGAGGGAAGGTAAGGCTTGCAAGATTTTATTCTGTGGCAAAGTAAAATGGATATCACTCAAATAATCAGCCAGAGCAGCCTGAAATTCAAGGCTGTCCCTCATCAGAGTAATGTGGGTTTCCTTATGAAGGGGTAGGTAAATAATGTCAGGGTCTCGACCTGTCAGCTGCTGTATCCTGAACCGTCCTTTCTGAATCACCATAATGACCATCTCCAAAGGGGTCATAATTGTTTTTGTAAAGGTGTGTGATAAGAAAATCCATTCCAGGGTAACTAATTGCTGTGATTCTGTCAATTGAGCAAATAGCCCATAAGGCTGGAATTTCATGTGAATCACAAAAAATAAAAGAGGCAAATGTAAGATTATACGTCCTGCTTGGGAAGTTGTAAGTTTTTGAATTACCAATGCCAATTCCTGTTTTGCTTTGTCAGAAAGGATTCGAGGCGAAGTTAAATCTGAATCCCCCTTCAAGGTGTTAAACAGGGTACTTAACTCTTCACTAGAAATACCCAGCACAGGATGAATCCAATTAATTGTCCCTAGTAGTTGCTGCAAATCATTTAATATAGAGATATTGTTTACCAAACGAAGTTGTTGTGGCCGTAAGGTTCTGGTAAACAGTACCCATCCCAAATACTTCCAGGGCGGTTCTGTTTGTATTTTTTCTGGGGAAATATGAAGTCCAAATTGTTGTAAAGAGTCTTTTAGATGATTTACAGTTTTCATCAGTTCTGTCTGTGTCAAAGCTGCAATGAGAATGTCATCCATATAATGGTAAACAAGAGACTGTTTAAAAATACTTCGAGTCGGCTCTATCGCAGCAGAGACCACTAACTGACAAATTGTGGGACTGTTCATCATGCCCTGTGGGAGAACCATCCATTGATACGTTTTCATAGGTGCCTGATTATTAATGGAAGGTACAGAGAAAGCAAAACGTGGCTGATCATCAGGATGGAGAGGTGTAGTAAACAAGCAGTCCTTCAAATCAATTATATATAACTGCCAATCAGAAGGGATCATTGCTGGACTGGGTGCACCTGGCTGTAAAGCTCCCATAGGCTGCATTACTGCATTGACAGCTCTAAGATCCTACAATAATCGCCATTTGCCAGATTTCTTTGGTATCACAAATACAGGGGTATTCCAAGGACTAGTTGAGGGTACGATATGTCCAGCCCTTAATTGTTCATTTACTAATTCCTCTGCCCATTTTTGTTTCTCCCCGTTAAGGGGCCACTGATTTACCCAAACCGGTTTTGTTGTTAGCCAAGTCAGTTTGAGCCAGGGTAAGAGATCAGGGACCCTTGGGTTAAATGCACCATCATAGCTGACAATACAATTCCCCACTGAGCTAAAAGATCATGTCCCCACAGTGTAAAAGGAACAGAAAGAACAAAAGGAACTAAGGTTGCTGTTTTTCCTTCAGGGCCCACCACACACAGAGTACGTCCACTTTGCAATGGAATTTGCAACCCTCCTACTCCATTCACAGCAGCAGCTACTTGTTTAAGAGGCCAATGTGACGGCCAGTCATTTTTGCTGATGATGGACACGTCTGCTCCGGTATCTAACAGTCCTGTGAATAACCGTCCATCAATTTTTATTGTGAGCATAGGCCGATCATTAGTTACCTTTTGATTCCACAACACCTGTGGTGTATTAGTACTGCCAAATCCTCCTGTGCCACGTGGATGTGGATTAGCCGCTAGCACAGTATATGGCATCAATAGCAACTGCACCACACACTGACCTTTAGATATAAAACAGGGTGGTTCTGATGTCCATAACATGATTTTAATTTGGCCCATATAATATGTATCAATAACTCCTGGTATGACAAATATATTTTGATTTCCCACAGAAGAACGCCCAAAAATTAATCCTACCAGTCCAGAAGGGAGAGGCCCATATACATTGGTATCTATGATCTTAGTCCTTTTATCATTCAATTCTGTATCGGTGGCTGAGGCCAGATCCAACCCGGCGCTGCCGGCTGTGCTGGCAACGAGTTCTGAGACTGTCCGTTTATCGGATTCTCGGGCTGAGCATGTGCACAACAGACCCTGTTGTATTGGGGGGCACCGGGCCTCGCGCCCCTCCTCCAGTTTCCCTGCATGGGGTTTCCATCCTTATCAAACCTTGATCGACACTGATTGCTCCAATGATAGCCCTTTTCACACTTAGGACATAATCCTATAGGTGTTCTAGGTCTTTTTGATCCTCTCTGCTCATCTTTTTTCTTTACTGCCAGCTTTGGGCAGTTCTTTCTAATATGTCCCATTTGATTACACTCAAAACATTTAATTTCTGCTTGTCCCACAACGAGTTGCCGAGCCAAGGCACTTGCAAGTAAAGTAGCTTTATGCTCTTCAGAACCCATGTTCTGACAGGCTTTAATAAATTCTGCTATACTTTTGTAAGAGTTTTTTAGAGGGCCCAAAATTTTTTGACAATCTGCATTTGCATTTTCATAAGCCAATTGTAATAACAGCGTTTCTACTGTATTTTCATCATCAATCTGCCTGCTCAATGCAGTTTGTAAACAATCAATAAATGTAACATAGGGTTCTTGAGCTCCTTGCCTGACTGCCGCAAAAGAGGGCTGGCGTTTCCCTGCCTCCGGAACGTGTTTCAGGCACTTTAAAGCCAATGCAGAGATTTGTTGTAAACGCTGCCGAGGTAGCCGTGCCTGTACCTCTGGTGTCGCATACTGATTAATTCCCAAATATTCTTGCCTATTTTCCAAAGTGTCTGCAGAAGCAGCCTCCTGGTACTCTGCCAGCCACACTGAATATTGTGCAGGTGTTAAAATCATCCGTAAAAGTGACTTCCAATCATGTGGAGTCATAGTATAGGATTCCCCAATGACTGTTACTAAATTTAAAGTATAGTTACTGTGCAAACCATAGTCTCTCACCGCATCCCGTACTTCCTTAATCATTTCATAACTAAGGTATTGATACTCAGGAGAATGATTTGGGCGATAGATTACCGGCATCGCTGTTAGCGTGGTAAAATCTCCTTTACGAGCAGCTTCCTCTCTACATTTTTCTGCCAGCGTTTTGTATTTCATTACACGAGACTCTGGTACCTTTTCAGCAAAGCCAATAGGTGGCTCGGCAGACGCAGGATATGGAGGAGCTGTTGGTGTTAACTGTGCTCTGGCCGTAGCCGCTGCCACTGCTGCTGCCGGCTGCGAGACTCCCCGTACCGAAGGGACGGCCGCAGCTGTTTCTTTTACCGATGTTAATGGTGGGTATAAATTGGACTGTATGTCTGGATCTGTGAAATCAAGATCGTAAGGATCGTCTGATTCTCCAGAGACTGTTTCATATACAGGCTCCTGTTGCTCCTTCACATCCACCAAGGTGTTAATAGGAGTGGATGCCAGAGATTGCAAATACTCCTCTGCAGGCTGGAGTGCAGAGAGTGCTGTAAAAACAACCCTCCACGTTGCTTCTAAATCCTTTAGAATATCAGACTGCAACGTGTTCCGTTTTTGCATTTCTACCCCCACTTTCGCCCAGATCTTTGCATCATAAGTCCCTGATAGAAGGAACCAGGTACAGTTGTCTTTGATTCACACTAATAACTGCACCAATTTTGCTAATTGGACCTTATAGCCCTGTTTGCGTAATATACGCTGTAATACCTCAGTGTAGAGCTTATGCTCTTGGGAACTAGCCTGTCCCATGTTTATTGCGATCGCGGAACTCACTGATCCTGGGGACTCTCCGGTCCTGGGGACTCACTCTCCAGTCCTGAGGATTCTCCAGTCCTGAGGATTCTCCGATCCTGGGGACTCTCCGATCCTGGGGACTCACTCTCCGGTCCTGGGGACTCTCCGGTCCTGGCGCGCGCTAGCCCCTGACAATCGTTCAGAGTCGCCGCTGCTTCTTCGTTAATCTTCAACCTTGTTCGGGCGCCATTTGCGGCGGGCGGCAAGGAAGGCACAGACTCTGAGATCGAGGATGCAAGGGCCTGAAGCCGAAAGTCCTAAGGCTTTTTTTTGTTATTTTACTACCCTATTTAACTGCTACAATGCAGGACCTGGACTAGGCAGTTCAAGATAACATCAACATTCACACACTAAGCACTCATCACCCATTCTGGGAAGAGCCACAGTGTCCTGGGCTCAAAACATCAACAACCATTCCCTGTTTTCAGCTCTGTGTTCAGAACTGACCTTCAACACGTGTTTACTTCTTTCATGCCTCAAAAGGCCCTGTGAACTGGTCTCGGCTCCTTTATCTTAGAAGCAAGCAAAAGCTATTCTCAGTGCAGTGTTCCCAAGCAAATCTTATGCTCCCCAAGTAAAGCACAGCTGTTTGCAGGCTGAGGGTCTTCCACACCACCAGTGTTGACAGACATTTTAGATTTTTGCATCTATATTTGTAGATGCGTATCTGCCTCCATATCCTTCTCTCCTTTGAAGCACCACGCACATCTGAAAAAGCACCTCTACACCTGAGAGAGGAGTCCGGGATGTTCATGTCTCATTAATTAAAGTGGGAATTAGATATCCAGTCTCTCAGGTTGCTGTGCAAACAACACCTTGCGGGAATCACACTTTGCAGGTCACAAATGGAGAGCTGACAGACTGGGGGCACCCATGTCCATTAAGGACACGGCTCTACAGTGTGTTACCACCTGAAGCGTGGTGGAAAAGCCCAAACCATCAGATCTTTGCATTAATTTTGCTGAATCTGTTATCCCCAAACTGAACACAACTGATTTTCTGCCTTTGAATGATATTGATTTTCAGTGTTGCTCTAATTTATTCCTTATCGTCTTTGTTTACTTGTAATAATTATTCCATTGTTAATTGATATTTCTGTTGTGTTCCTTAAGTGCCTGATTGAAAACCAGTTCAAATCAATGGTAAAACTGTCACTGATTTCAGTGCATTTTCAGGTTATAATTGTTATTTTTCCCCTTTTTTAGTATACCAAAAGGAGAAAAAAACCCAAATAAAACAGTCCTTTAAGCTGTGTAGCTCTTTCTGGAAATATTCTGTACGTATGGTACCTTCCCTAAATCCTAAATGCTTTGATTGTCTTTGGGTTATCAGTCACACCGGTTATTTTCTGTTCCGACTTAAGAGGATTATTGGGACTGGATTTTGTACTTTGTCAGTATTACAGAGTGACACCTCCGCACTTGCGGCTGGGTTGCAGCCTGGCAGTGAGCCTGCCTGTCTTCCTTCTCACTGAAATCATTTGCAGCTGGTGCCGAGCTTGCAAAATTTGTGCCGGTGATAGCGTCCAGGAAAACTGTCCACCCCAAGCAGAAAATTCAAATTAAAGCCCCTGGGAGGTAGGGAAAGGGAGAGAGAAACAGATTTCAACCTGAGGAGCAAGTGGTTTTCCTTCTTGGGATCCTGGCAGAAACCAGGTGCCTACAGCACAGCAGCTTTGATAGCATCTTAACTCACGTGAGTAGGATGAAAGCAAAAAGGTATTTCATTGTGTCTCGAACCAAGGAGTGAATTTGACCCTGTTACTCCTCCATAGAGGAGTTCGTGGGGCTGTTTTTCAAAGAAACATCTTGTTTTAAAGTTTTCTCTTCTATGTAGGTAAGTCCACATTTCCTTTCCAGTTGTCTCTGATCTTGTTTTATTTACCTGTAGGGTAAATTTATTTATTTATTTATTTATGTATTTATTGCTTACTTAAGAGGGAAACAACCTAGGGCCAAACACAACAGACAAAGGTCCCTTCCAACCCCAACCAGTCTGTGATTCTGTGATCAAGTGCTCTTTGGCTGTTGTGTTTGGCCCTAGGTTGTTTCCCTCTTAAGTAAGCAGGAGCAGAAGAGGCATGGATGTGGCTCTGGGAATATCTCCATGGGGCACCTTGCAGCCCTCTAAATGCTCCCTTTCTTCCAAGTGAAGCAGAGCTGGGCTGCTTCTGAGCCCCTTTAAAACTCCCTATCCATCAGGTACTTTCACCAAGACCTGATGGTGCCAAGCACATCTGCAGGTCTGGTCCATCAGCCCAGGATCTCCACTTACCTGGAACAAATATTGCAGCTTTTGCTATTTAAAAACATCCTGCCATGGCTGGGACTGCCATGTTAATTGAGCTGCAATTGCCACGCCCTGAAAGGCAGCAGGATATGGATATATTTTGTTTAGGGTTGCTATTAGCTTTTTCTGGGTTGCAGAGAAGCCTTGCATGGAAATTGAGCCCATTATATATTTGGGTCTTGCTTAACAAGATGCAGTGCAAAAGGCAGTCCATTACTTTGGAACTAGAGGCTTTGCCTCTTTTCCAAGATTGATTTTTATTTCACAAATTATTACTGCATGGATTAATGATCTCTCTGCATGCAAACGCTCTCGGCTGCTACTCAGGTGCGTTAACCTTTCATAGAACAAAGAATTCCTCCTTTTCAATGTTGTTTTGACCAAAGCATTTATCTTTTAGATGCTGAATGTTAAATACACAGGCATCGCTACCTTGCTGTTACCAACAGAAGAGAAGCTGGATTCAAAAATCGTAGGCCCATGTGTGAACCTGTGATCTCCTTCAAGTGTTCTCCACTGAGCCACTACAGACTCACAATGCTCAAAGGCAGACTTCCAGCCCCTAATTAATAAAATAATACTGTTTACAAAACGTTTTTGGTGCATGAGTGCAGCAAGCAGGCATCCCAAAACAGGCAAAAGTTACTACTACCAGTTTATAGGCAAGTAAAATAGGACTTAGAGGTTTTCCTGGTTTCATTGGGATTTTGTTTCAGTTTGTAGCCAGCCATGGTGATAAAGGCCATTAGCAGTTAAATGTAGGGCAGCTGACCCAGGCTGGCCCACAGGTGTATTCTATATCATTAACAATCAAGTTCACTATAAAAGGGAGGGCTTGGTAGGGAGAGGTAGGCCTGTTTTTGCTCTCCTCTCTTCTGGCCTCCCCCTCTCATCATTGCTGATGATTGGTATTCCTGGGCAACCTGCAGCTAAGTATACTTTTGTGTGTTTTGTGTTAGCATTTATATTGGTTTGTTTATTTTATTAAATCTGTTTAATTTGAACCCACAAGTCTCCCTCTTTTTCCCCAGTTTCCTTTCTCAGTTGGCAAAGGGACATTGGGTGAGAGAAAAACTGTTATTGTTTAGCCCCGGGTGTGGGCTAAAAGAAGACAGTTTATTTGATGTCCAACATAAATAGATTATCTGGGAGAACTGTAGACTCTTTGCTCTAAGAGTCTTGGAGGGTTGAAGTTTTCACAGATTTGACTGGTTTTGTTATGAGCATTCATTATGTTGGTGTCAGTAGCAGGGTCACTGGGTGGAATTCTCTGGGGTTTGGTTTTACAGTTGCTTTTGGGGTGGCTAATCAAATGTGTGGCTTTGCTGCTGTTTGTTATTGGTTTTGTGCAGTTTATTACTTCTGGGCGTGGACTTAAAGGTATCACTCTGCTATGTTGTTTGGCATTGGCTTATGGTATTATAAATTCTTTTGGAACTGTGACTGTTTCTGATTTCTATAGAATGGGAGCGGGTGACATGTACTCTCCTTTTCCCTTGAGGCTGATCTCGCTGGCTTTTGAGAATTTTGAATACCCGTGGGATATCTCAACCACTATGCTCATATTGTCAGGCCTTTTGAATGTCTTTCAGTTCTTGGTCTTGCTGAAATATGGGTATAAGGGTGGATACAGCACAGATGCTGCAACCCCTGTAACAAGCACCACAGCAGCTCCAGCCCCTATGACAGACATGGCAGCTGCCCCAGCACCCACAGATACTCAGACCCTGCCAGTCCCTACAGCAGACATCCAGGCTACTCCAGAGGCTATTCAGATGTCTGCACTGGGTATTGTGATTGCCCAACTCCAGGAAGCACTTGCTGTGATGACCCAGACCTTGGCAACAAGGGCTGCAGCTAATCAGCCCCCAGTGATGGGTGATGTAGCTAACCTAGGGACTCAACCAGTGCTGATATCGGCTGCCTCTATACAGAAAACAAAAACCACAAAAAGAGCAAGTCATGATGGCCAACCAGGGACAGCACAGGAGGCTGAGCCAGAAGTAATAACTCGATCCCTATCCCTGAGTGAGCTGTGAGACATATGTAGAGATTACAGCCATCATGATGGTGAGCAGCTTGTTACTTGTCTGTTCTGCTGCTGGGATAACAGAGACAATGGTTTTGAGTTAGATGGTAGTGAAGCCAAGCAGCTGGGACCAATGATTAGAGAAGCAGGTATTGATAGGGGTCTTGCAAGTGGTGCAGAGCCCCTCACTCTCTGGCAGTGACTCCTGCAAAGCATAAGGAACAGGTATCCCTTTAGGGATGATGTCATGTACCACTCAGGCTAGTGGACAACCATTGAGAGGCACGTTAAGAATCTCAGGGAAATAGCTGTGCGGGAGCTGATTTTTGCTGACCTGGATGACCCACAGACACGAGTAGATCCAGATGCACTCAAAGTTACTGGACCCATGTGGTGCAAGTGGGTACTGAGCATGCCACTGTCGTATGGCAACACATTAGCATTATTTAGCTGGGCAGATGCTGATGCACCAATGGCGGGCAACATAGATAATCGGATGTGGCAGTATGCAGACAATCTCTTCTTTTCCCCATGGGCCAATGTCTCAGCTGGGGAAAAACCATCTGACAAATCCACAGAACTGCTCGGTAAGGTGTTGGACAAATTGTCCCAGATGGAAGACAGACCCTGCTCCCCACCAGCACCGAAGAATGTCTCTGCCATCAGGAGACAGCATCCCCCTGCAAGACCTACTCCGGAGAGACGGTATACATCACGAGGCACCCTGTGGTTTTTCCTGTGTGACCATGGAGAGGAGATGGAAAACCTACCTTGCTTTTATGGACGCGCGTATATGAGTTGCAAGGTGAACCGATTAGGAACGGGGCTTCTTCCAGGAGATTTGTTGCTCCAGTTTCCAATGGGAAGCTCTCCAGAGAGCGTAGATGGACTTAAGATCCCTGTCTACCAAATGTGAATAATGGGGATCAAATCTACATGAGCTGCTCGAACCAAGATGTCGATAATGAAAACTATGTTCAGGATTAGAGGGGCCCTGCCTCCAGCCAGGTGGAGGAGAGGGACAACCGTGTTCTTTGGACTGTGTGGATTTGATGGCCTGGCACATCAGAACCACAGCAGTATAAGGCTTTAGTGGACACTGGTGCACAAGGCACCATAATACCATGAAACTATAAAGGGACAGAATTGATTTTTCTCTCTGGTGTGACAGGGGGCTCCCAAGAGCTGACTGTACTGGAAGCTGAAGTGAGTCTGACTGGGACTGAGTGGCAGAGGCACCCTATTGAGACTGGCCCAGATGCCCCATGCATTCTTGGTATAGATTACCGGAGAAGAGGGTATTTCAAGGACCTGAGGGGGTACTGGTGGGCATTTGGTGTAACAGCTGTGGAGACGGAAGAAATTAGACAGCTGTCTACCCTGCCCGGTTTATCAGAGGACCTTTCTATTGTGGGGCTGCTGAGGGTCAAGGAGCAAAAGGTGCCCACCATGCTACTACAATGGTCCACTGACAGCAGTATCGGACTAACAGAGACTCACTGATCCCCATCCATGAGCTGATCTGTTAATTGGAGAACCAAGGAGTGATCAGCAAAATGCGCTCTCCCTTCAACAGTCCCATATGGCCAGTGTGGAAGTCCAGTGGGGAATGGAGACTAATTGTGGACTATTGTGGCCTGAATGAAGTCACACCACCACTGAGTGCTGCTGTACTGGACATGTTAGAACTCCATTATGAACTGGAGTCAAAGGCAGCCAAGTGGTATGCCATGATTGACATTGCAAATGCATTTTTCTCTATTCCTTTGGCAGTGGAGTGTAGGCAACAGTTTGCTTTCACCTGGAGGGACATCTAGTACATGTGGAATTGACTGCCCCAGGGGTGTAAACATAGCCCCAACATTTGCCATGGTCTGGTCCAGACTGCACTGGAGAAGGGTGGAGCTCTGGAACACCTGCATTACATTGATGATATCATTGTATGGGGTGATACAGCAGGAGAAGTTTTTGAGAAAGGGGGAAAAAGTCATTCGAATCCTTCTAGAAGCTGGTTTTGCCATCAAATGCAGAAAGGTCAAGGGACCTGCAAAAGAGATCCAGTTTTTAGGGATCAAGTGGCAGGATGGTTGCTGTCAGATCCCAATGGATGTGATCAACAAAATAACAGCCATGTCTCTGCCAACTAACAAAAAGGAGAAACAAGCTTTCCTAGGTGTAGTAGGCAAGTTCCCCATTACAGTCAGATTGTGAGCCCTCTCTATGAAGTGACTTGGAAGAAGAATGACTTTATATGGGGCCCTGAGCAACAACAGGCTTTTGAGCAAATTAAACAAGAGATAGTCCATGCAGTGGCCCTTGGACCAGTCTGTATGGGACCAGATGTAAAGAATGTCCTCTATACTGCAGCTGGGGAGAATGGTCCTACCTGGAGCCTCTGGCAAAAGGCACCAGGGGTGACTCAAGGTTGCTCCCTGGGGTTTTGGAGCTGGGGATACAGAGGATCAGAGGACCGTTATACTACAACAGAAAGAGATACTGGCAGCCTATGAAGGAGTTGGAGCTGCCTCAGAAGTAATTGGCACTGAGGCACAGCTCCTCCTGGCACCCAGATTGCCAGTGTTGAACTGGATGTTTAAAGGGCAGACCCCCTCTACACATCAGGCAACTGATGCCATGTGGAGTAAGTGGGTTGCATTGATTACTCAGCAGGCCCAAATAGGGAACCTCAATTGCCCAGGGATTCTGGAAGTAACCATGGACTGGCCAGAAGGCAAAGATTTTGGAATGTTGCCGGAGGAGGATGAGGTCATGTGTGCTGAAGAGGCCCCACCATACAATAAACTATCAGAGGATGAGAAGCATCATGCCTTGTTCACTGATGGATCTTGTCATATTGTAGGAAGACAGGGAAGGTGGAAAGCTGCTGTGTGGAGTCCCACGTGATGAGTGGCAGAAGCAGCTGAGGGAGAAAGTGAGTAGAGTTGGTTTGCAGAAGTAAAAGCCATCCAGCTGGCTCTAGACATTACTGAGTGAGAAAAATGGTCAGTACTCTACCTGTATACTGACTCATGGATGGTAGCAAATGCCCTGTGGGGATGGCTGAAGCACTGGAAGAAAAACAACTGGCAGAGCAGAGGCAAACCCATCTGGGCAGCCGAATTATGGCAGGATATTGCTACCCGATTGGAGAAGCTGGTTGTGAAGGTATGTCACGTAGATGCTCACATCCCCAAGAGTTGAGCCACTGAAGAATATCAAAACACCCAGCAGGTGGATCAAGCTGCTAAGATCAAAGTGGTTCAAGTAGATCTGGACTGGCAGCATAAAGGTGAACTATTTTTAGCTCGGTGGGCCCATAATACATCAGGCCATCAAGGCAGAGATGCTACATACAGATGGGCCTGTGACCGAGGGGTGGATTTGACCATGGACACCATCACACAGCTCATCCATGAATGTGAAACATGCACTGCAATTAAACAAGCCAAATGGCTGAAACCCCTGTGGTATGGAGGATGATGGCTGAAATATAAGTATGGGGAGGCCTGGCAGACTGATTACATCTCACTTCCATGAGCCTGCTAAGGCAAGCGCTACCTGCTCACGATGGTGGAAGCAAGTACTGGCTGGTTGGAAACATACCCTGTGCCTCATGCCACTGCCCGTAACAGTATTGTGGGCCTTGAAAAGCAGATTTTGTGGTGACATGGCACTCTGGAAAGAATAGAGTTAGACAAGGGGACTCATTTCTGAAATAGCCTCATAGACACCTGGGCTAAAGGGGATGGTATTGAATGGATATATCGCATTCCCTACTATGCACCAGCTGCTGGGAAAGTGGAAGGATGTAATGGACTGTTGAAGACTACCCTGAAAGCAGTGGGTGATGGGACTTTCAAAAATTGGGATGAACGCTTAGCAAAGGCCACCTGGTTAGTTAATATCAGGGGATCTATCAACTGGGCTGGTCCTGCTCGATCTGAGCTGTTGCACACTGCAGAGGAGCATAAAGTCCCTGTGGTTCATGGAAGAAATATGTTGGGGAATGCAGTTTGGATTACTCTTGCTTTTGAGCAAAAGCAAACCCACTGGTGGTATTGCTTTTGCTCAAGGACCTGGGTGCACCTGGTGGATGATGCAGGAGGACGGGGAAGTTAAATGTGTACCCCAAGGAGATTTAATTCTGGGTGAGAATAGCCAATAACTGTATGATGCTAAGTGTCATTTATCACAGAATGTTAGGGATTGGAAGGGACCTCGAAAGATCATCTAGTCCAATCCCCCTGCCGGAGCAGGATTGCCTAGACCATATCACACAGGAATGCGTCCAGGTGGGTTTTGAATGTCTCCAGAGAAGGCGACTCCACAACCTCTCTGGGCAGCCTGTTCCAGTGTTCGGTCACCATCACCGTAAAGAAGTTTTTCCTCATATTTATGTGGAACCTCCTGTGTTCCAGCTTGCACCCATTGCCCCTTGTCCTGTCAAGGGATGTCACCGAGAAGAGCCTGGCTCCATCCTCATGACACTTGCCCTTTACATATTTATAAACATTAATGAGGTCCCCCCTCAGTCTCCTCTTCTCCAAGCTAAAGAGACCCAGCTCCCTCAGCTTCTCCTCATAAGGGAGATGTTCCACTCCCTTAATCATCTTCGTGGCTCTGCGCTGGACTCTCTCTAGCAGTTCCCTGTCCTTCTTGAACTGAGGGGCCCCGAACTGGACACAGTATTCCAGATGCGGCCTCACCAGGGCAGAGTAGAGGGGGAGGAGAACCTCTCTTGACCTGCTAACCACACCCCTTCTAATACACCCCAGGATGCCATTGGCCTTCTTGGCCACAAGGGCACACTGCTGGCTCATGGTCATCCTGCTGTCCACTAGGACCCCCAGGTCCCTTTCCCCTACGCTGCTCTCCAACAGGTCTGTCCCCAACTTGTACTGGTACATGGGGTTGTTCTTGCCCAGATGCAGGACTCTACACTTGCCCTTGTTATATTTCATTAAGTTTCTCCCCGCCCAACTCTCCAGCCTGTCCAGGTCCCTCTGAATGGCTGCGCAGCCTTCTGGTGCGTCAGCCACTCCTCCCAGTTTTGTGTCATCAGTGAACTTGCTGACAGTGCACTCTATTCCCTCATCCAAGTCATTAATGAATATATTGAATAGAACTGGTCCCAGTAGTGACCCTTGAGGGACTCCGCTAGACACAGGCCTCCAACTGGACTCTGTCCCATTGACCACCACTCTCTGGCTTCTTTCCTTCAGCCAGTTCACAATCCACCTCACTACCCGATCATCCAGACCACACTTCCTCAGTTTAGCTGCGAGGATGCTGTGGGAGACTGTGTCAAATGCTTTACTGAAATCGAGATAGACCACATCCACAGCTTTACCATCATCTATCCACCAGGTTATGTCCTCATAAAAGGCTATCAAGTTGGTTAAGCATGACTTCCCCTTGGTGAAGCCATGCTGAGTGCCCCTAATGATCCCCCTATCCTTGATGTGCCTAGAGACAGCACCAAGGACAAGTTGTTCCATCACCTTTCTGGGGATGGAGGTGAGGCTGACTGGTCTATAGTTACCCGAGTCCTCCTTCTTGCCCTTTTTGAAGACTGGAGTGACATTTGCTTTCCTCCAGTCCTCAGGCACCTCTCCCGTTGCCCACGACTTAGCAAAGATGATGGAGAGCGGCCTAGCAATGACTTCCGCCAGCTCCCTCAGCACCCGCGGGTGCATCCCATCAGGGCCCATGGATTTATGGATGTCCAGATTGCTTAATTGGTCCCTGACCCAGCCCTCATCAACCAAGACAGATTCCTCCTCTATCCTGACTTCTTCTGGGGCCTCAGGGGTCCGGGGCTCCTCAGGACAGCCTCCAGCAGTATAGACAGAGGCAAAGAAGGCATTCAGTAACTCCGCCTTCTTTTTATCCTCTGTCTCCAGGGCCCCCACCTCATTCATCAGTGGGCCTACATTGCCTCTAGTGTTGGCTTTACCTGCAATGTATTTGAAGAAGCCCTTTCTGTTGTCCTTGACCTCTCTTGCAAGGTTTAATTCCAAGGAGGCCTTAGCTTTCCTAGTTGCCTCCCTACATCCTCTGACAACAGACTTATATTCCTCCCAAGTGGCCAGCCCCTCCTTCCATGATCTGTACACCCTCTTCTTCCACTTGAGTTTGCCCAGCAGTTCCCTGTTTAACCATGCAGGTCTCCTGGTACCCTTCCTTGACTTCCTACCTGCTGGGATGCTCTGATCTTGAGCTCGGAAGAAGCAGTCCTTGAATGCTAACCAACTATCTTGGGCCCCCTTACCTTCTAGTACCCTGTCCCATGGGATTTCCCCTAGCAATTGCTTGAAAAGGCCAAAGTTGGCCCTCCTGAAGTCCAGGGTTGTGCTTCTGCTAGCTATTCTGTTCCTGCCACATGAGATCATGAACTCTACCATCTCATGGTCACTACAACCAAGGCTGCCCTCAACCTTCACCTCTTCAACCAGACCCTCCTTGTTAGTAAGGATAAGATCCAGCAGCGCTCCTTTCCTAGTTGGCTCATCCACCATTTGCATCAGAAAGTTATCATCAATGCACTGGAGGAACCTCCTGGACTGAGGATGGCTGGCTGAGTAGGCCTCCCAGCAAATATCAGGGTAGTTGAAATCCCCCATGACAACCAGACCCTGTAATTGAGAGACTGCTCTCAGCTGCCTGTAGAAGGCCTCATCACCCTCCTCATCCTGATCTGGTGGCCTGTAATAGACACCCACAACAGTATCACCCCTGCCAGCCTGCCCCTTAATTCGCACCCACAAACTCTCAACTCACTCCTGATCTGCTCCTGGACAGAACTCAATACATTCTAGCTGCTCACTCACATAAAGAGCAACTCCACCACCTCTCCTTAGCGGCCTGTCTTTCCTGAACAGGACATAGCCATCCATGACCACGTTCCAGTCATGCGAGGCGTCCCACCAAGTCTCTGTAATTGCCACTAAATCATAGCCCCCCGACCGAGCACGGATTTCTAACTCCTCCTGTTTATTCCCCATGCTGCGTGCATTGGTGTACAGGCATTTCAGGGAGTGAGCTGAGCACACTGATTTCCCCCTAGGGGGATGGGAGGCCTCCTGGTCTACCTCAACACTAGAGCGTTGCCCCAGTGGTGCAAGCCCAGCTACTACCCCATCCCCCTTCGAATCTAGCTTAAAGCTCTCCGAATGAGCCCTGCTAATTCCTGTCCCAGAACCCTTTTGCCCCTATGACATAAACCTTTCCCATGTATTACGGTCACTATATAATATAATAAATTACTATTTATTATAGTAAGAGTCACCCCAGACCTTGAACATGGGCTGCAGCAGATACATGCACTGCAAGATCAAGATGCAATACACCATCCTGCTGAGCCCAACTTCAACAGTCCATAACACTGTACTGAGGCCTGGTCCTGAGCTCCTAACTGAGTGGATCCCACACCAACGTTTTTTCCTGCCCTGAGAGACTATGATGAGGAATGGAACCCATGGTTTTAGACTGAATTGATTTAATAGACTTCTTGGAGAGATGGCCCATGGACTGGAGAGAGTATCTGTGTGGATGTGTATGTATGTTGAGGGATGGGGAAAATAGTAGTGACTTGATGTAAATGATATAGAATAAGGGGTGGAATCCTGTCCTGGTTTCGCTGGGATTTTGTTTCAGTTTGTGGCCAGCCATGGTGATCAGGGCCATTAGCAGTTAAATGCAGGGCAGCTGACCCTGGCTGGCCCCCAGGTGTATTCTATATCATTAACAATCAAGTTCACTATAAAAGGGAGGGTTTGCTGAGCAGAGGTGGGCATGTTTTTGCTCTCCTCTCTTCTGGTCTTCTTTTTTTCCTCATTGCTGACAATGGCTGTTCCTGGACAACCTGCTGCAACCTGTAGCTAAGTATACTTTTGGGTGTTTTGTGTTGGCATTTATATTGGTTTCTTTATTTTATTAAATCTGTTTAACCCATGAGTCTCCATCTTTTTCCCAATTTCCTCCCTCAGTTGGGAAAGGGACATTGGATTAGAGAAAAACTGTTATTGTTTAGCCCCGGTTGTGGGCTAAACAAAGACAGAGGTGGAACAAAATGTGGATTTGAAGGTCCCAGAGTGAAGACTCTAGACTCTTTTAGCTTGTCTCCACTTTTGCAAGATAAGCAACACAGTTTTGTTAACACAAACTCCTCCATTGAACTCCAATGTTTGAAAACCTGCACAAGGATGTGCTCAACACATAAACTTGTAATTAAGGGGCCAACCTTGCAACAGCTTCTGCAATGAGGCTGACCATATGTACCAAGAGTATATTTAAGCTATTGCAGGACTGGGGACTCTTTCCTAATTTAGGTTGACAGACATCCTTAATCCAGTCCCCTCCTGGTCATTCTGTCCTGGCAGTGTGATTGTTTAGATGTGAAAATTTTTCTCTGCTGCCTATGCTCAGTAAATAGCATGAAATGTAGCCAGCTTTGCTGTATTTGTGAAACTTTCCCCAAAGCTCTAATTATGCCTGGGTAGTACTAACATTTAGTCAGCTTAAATTATTAAATTCTTGCAGCCCCCACAGGTAAAAACCTGTTTAATTAATGACTGATTAGTTAAATCATTATGTGTGCTGATATAAATCACAACTTTTATAGTCCATATTATCATTATAAAGGCATGTTAATTTATTGAAGGAGTCCTTTTTCCTAAAAGGAACAGAAATAGGTGTATCTTAGGGTTTAGGAGAAACCACCTCCATTTTAAGGATATAACGTACCAGCACATATCTAATGTAGAAAGATATTCCCTGGACAGTCCCAAATGCTCTTTAATCAATCTGGAAGCTGGAGACGCTCAGGTCCTAGAGAAAGAGTCCTTCAGATCTGGACATTTATGCATTTAAACTTGCTTTTTTAGTTAATTCACATGTTTTGGGGCAAATGCTGGCACAATTGCACCATCTTCAGTAGATGGCTGAAATCTGGTCATGGGCCAAGTGTTAGTGGTTACAGCTGTGACAGAAGAATAAATAACTAATGAAAAAACACCACTTTTTCTCAAGGGTCTACATGACACATAGCTCCTGCTAGTTCTGACACACTGTTGCCCCCAGACCATCTGCAGGTGATCAGACACCTGAAATCCCGGACTTACCGCTGAAGGTAGTATCAGACACCAGAAAGTTCTACATGTTGTCTGTGACAACAATGATTTATGTAAGAATTACTGATTTGTTTAAAATACTTCTTTTTGTCTCAGCTTTGCCATCTCACAGCAAAATGGTGGTGGCAATATCTGTAATACTTTGGCCTCTGAGCCAAACTTGCTGTGATAGAGAGAAACTGCTTTTCCAGGAAACAAAGATATTTGACTATTGGGAAGCAGAGATGTACAAGAAGTTGTACATCAAATTTGGATTGTGTTCTCCAAACAAGAAAGGCTTCGTCCACATTCTTTTCCAGGAGCTGAGAGAAATGTCCATTTTCTTTTTGAGTGGAAACAGTGGGTGTAAATGGCAAGCTTCCCATCTGCAAAACTCCATGTCCCCCACCAAGTACCTGAAATCACCCACTGACAGTATTATTTTCTGAGGCACAGCTTCTTTTAGAAGTTGGGTTCAGCCTCTCACTTGAACTTTGATAGGTCAGGTTGTCTTCAGCAGAGCAAAGCAAAGACCCTCCAACACGGTGGCCTCAGAAGGACCTTTGGAGGTGGCCTGCAAGTAGGGTGCACACTTTAACAGGAGGTGGCTGTAGGGTTGGCTATAAAGACATGTGAATTTGGAGGTGGTCCCTTTTTTCAGCTCTTTGCCCAGCTGAAGGCCTCTGTGCCCTCCCAGCAGGAGCATAGAGCTCCCCAGGGAGCCAGCAGGAAGAGTCAGCTCTTGCTGCCATCCATGGTGACAGGCTGGGTGGATGTACTTAATGATATAGATAATGTAGTGTTGTCTCACTGCAGAAGTCTAGGACATTACTTGCAAAAAGGAAAGAAGAAGAAACGAAGGTTATTTTGAGCTAAATACTCACACAGAAGCATAATTCACTGCAAACCATTGTTCACTTTCCTCCAGTTTGCCGAAGCACTGCAGTTGTGGTTTGCAACAAATGCACTGCAAAGAGAAGAGATGGCATTTTTTTGTAGCTCTCCCTCTTTCCTATCATATTGAATCATCAGGGTGTGAAATATAATAAAACACTGTACCATTCTATCTGTTGGCTGTACCTTACAGGTGTACTCCAGGTAAATATCCCCTTGGCTGATGAAAAATGAGCTTACCTGAAACAGATGACTTTGATGAACTTCAGTAGCTGGGCCTCTATCACTCTTTTCCAATTGGCTTCCCCAGCAAAGCATGGTTACCCAACACAAATTTGTCTTACTGAAGGAAAGATATTCTCTAATTCACTTTGTTCCCAGCATCTTGCCCCCTTGCTGATGCCTTCACTTCATCTGGTGTTTCATAAAAGTATAAATGGCATGGCTTGTTATCCCTTCCACTGGGTGTCTCTGGAAAAGAAATTAATTATTTACCAGCCTATCGCATGCCCCATTGCTTTGATAAAACTGGAATATAAGTAAAAATGGCCATGTATTAAAAGGTGCTGTTGCCTGGATGCAGCAGTGGCAGGTATAATATCACAGAAAAAGCTACTGCTTCCCCCCCACTGCCCTCCACAAGCGGTCCCTGCTCATCGCCACGCAAGTGGCAGGGGCTAATAGCAGAAACAAAGCAGACACCTATGCAGATGAGATCCCTGTACCTGCAAGGGCTTTCACTGCTCACCATTTTAATTTTAGATAAGTGTGGAATGCCTCTTTATTCTCAAAGATGAGGATGTCTAGAAGATTAAGTCCTGCCTGACTAGCAATAATCCAGGGAAGCCATTCCAGGAGGTTTGGAAGTTTGTTTTCTTCTCTTTGCTGTTTGCTTTTTTCTAATTTTATTAATTTGGGTTTTATTCCTTTCTTGGGACAGAACTCTCAAGAGGAGCAGGGAAAGGGCAGGAGAAGTTTTGGAGGTGCCTTGGGTCAGAGAGATGCTGTGGTGTGCAGCAGCATTGGCTGAATCCTCAGTGGAAAGGTCACATCCTGCTCCTTCTGCAAGCCCAGCAAGTGCAGGCCAGGGTGTAGAGTGAGGCATTTCTCCCATTCTTTCCTTCAGCAACTCGTTTGGGTGAAAGCCATGCTGTGATTGCTTGAGTAAGGCTGTGATTTTGGGAATACAGGTGATTGTTTCCTTTTTTGTCTGAGTTTTTTTTAAAAAATCTGTTTGAACAGTTCAAAAAAACCCACATGTTACAAGAGGAATTGGCTTGTCAAGTGGTAGGAATCGACCTTTTCACTGAAGAACTGTTTTGTGCATCATTAATTGTCATTTGCAGTAATAAGCACTGTTTTTTCTCTTTAAATGAATTACAAAATTTAACTACTACATCCTTAGAGGCCTTTAACAGGTGTATATATATAATATTCCCTTTAGTCGACTGGAGAAGGCGAAGGTGATGAAGAGACCTGTCCACAATCATGAAACCAAGAGTTTTAAACCCTTGAGTAACTGCACTGATCATAAAGCCCACCCTGACTCTGTGACTGCATTTCCCTCTGAATGCCGTGTTGGTACTGTCAGATCTCATCTCCCACAGAATAAATAGACTATGAATTTCACTTGTGCATCTGTCTCTCCCACATGGATAAGAGAAGAAACTTGAAGCTGCGAGTACCTCAGTTTGCTTCTTTCCCAGACTGGAAGATTTGGGACACTGAGATGAATTTTCCCTGGTGATGCAGAGATGCTAAGAGAACTGGACAGGTTGGGAGATCTTTTTTTTTCCCCCCTTCTCTGAATTTGCAAAAAAAAAAAAACAAAGACTGTTTCACTAAGTGGTTGAAAAGGCAGAGCAATGAGGCTGTCAGTGGGACCCCACATGAGCTTGTGCATGAAGACAGCAAGTTGCTTTGGAAGATACAGCAAAGGCAGGATGCCAAAGGATGCCCACAGGAGAACTTCCTAAAATCGTCAGAGCATAAGCAAGGTCATTATATCTACTTAAAAGTTAAGTGATCTGTAAGGTGGCCAGAGACCATATTTCCCGTCCCTTTATAAACTTGTGCAAAGCCCCAGTAGACCCAAACCATTAAACAGTGCTTCCCCAGGACCAGCAATAACCTTACTAATGGCAGAAACCTTCCTTCTCGCTGAATCCAGTGCCATCATGAGCGTACCTCAATATCTTCCTTCATGTCTTAATTGTTTTTCATTCTGCAAAGCAATGGGCAGGGAAAAGAAGCCCTTCACTCGCCACAAACTCTATTCAAACTTGCAGGATTACAGCAAAACTGTGTTCTAGTTTGTTTTTTTTTTTCTCAGCCATCAGGGAATGTATTAATCTGAAACCACAGCCCAACCTAGGATATGTTTTAAAAGTCTTCAAAGCAGAATTGCACTCATGTTCAGTGGCTCAGCTTTTGTTTCAGGCCAGGTTTTATTTGTGTCTTCCTCCTCCTTCATCCTTTTTTTCTAAATGGTACCACCAAGTAGTAAAAGTACCATCCATGTCTCAGATGCATGCAAAATAAACTACAGAGGAAAGTGGCAGATAAATTTAACAAGCATTAAAGTTATATATAATTTAAATATGTATAAAATTATTTGGTATATCGATTAGAAAATGGGCTGTTGACCATTTAAAGGCAACAATCAATTCCATAGTACACAGGTCAGGTCAAGTTTCGTTCTAATGATCTGAAAAAGCAAATAGCATTAGGAGATAATGAACTCCACAGGATTACAGATGTGATCTATAGCTCTGTTGTGGCACAAGACCCAGCAAATGAGAGAGGGCATCATCTGAAGTGCCCTGGCCTCCACAGACTAAAACCATGTTTTTATATCTTGGCAAGGTGTCAATTTATTATGTAATCAAAGGCAGCCGATGGAATTACTTTGCTCCTAAAACACCCCATGGTTAGGCTTAATGTCATCAATGAGCAAGAGAGGTAGATCCCCATTAATGTGGTCTACAAAGTTATCTCTCCTATTCTGGTAAGTGAATGTCAAGCCTGCCCATCCTGTTAATCAAAGGGAGTTGATAGCTTGCTCTGCTTCCACTGAGGGGTTGGGTTACACGAGGCAAATACTGCAGGGCTACAATCGGATTGTTTTCTGGTGCGCTGTTGTACAACAGAGAAGTGGCTTCACTAAATTTTAGCGAGGAAAGGAAGAAAAAGAAATCTGTGCATATAGAGAGAGGATGAATTTGTACCCATATCCATGTAAATATATGCATATTTGTGTGTGCATGTGTATGGATAAGCATATTTTAATTGGGACATGGAAGAGAGAATTAGGCTGTTTGAACTTTTAATAAGAGAAGGAAGGGGCAGTGACTTTTGAAAAGGCTGCTATATATTTTGAGGATATTTAGGTGTTATTTTGTGAAAATTGATGTAATGTTTTCTGAAGAGCCATCAGCTTTTAGCCTGGGCCTTAAACATTGAAATCTTCAGTCCATATTTTCTGGACCATATGATCCATATTTTTGAGACCCTACTTGTTGCTTTGCCTCAGAGCTTGAACCGAATATCATATCCATTTAGATATGGGCTTGGGATGGGCTGGGTTTAAATCCAAGCATCCTCCTATGATATTTATGCAGTGTTAACTTCCCATTTCCACTTCTGGCTTGGATGCAGAAGAAATTTGGCAGTTTCTGAGTGGAGGTCTGAAATGTGAGAAAAACTTGCAGAAGGACCAGGCAAGATTCCTCTGAGCATCCATTAGAGGGGAGCAAGGGAGCAAACTCCACCTTTGACAAGAGGGACATTAGAAAGATTTTCCACCTTTCACCTTTACTCATGAAGGTGCTTTGAACACACTTGAACATCTTGAACAGCAGCAAGTGCCTGCATTTCAACAGCTAAGTCCCACTCTAAGTGTTTTGCAGTTCCTATCGACTGGGCATATGATTTTTCTGTCTTTGTGCAGTGTAGCAACCTACATCGCTGCCTTGAGCTTCTTTAAGCAGCGTTCCCTTCCACACTGCTGTGTCTTCTCAGCTGTTTTGGTGTTAATGGGCTTACATGGATTATTAATTGGGCTCATTAGACTTATTTTCTTCTTTAATATAATGAGTGTGTAAGCACTAAACTAAGAGGCATAAGACTTTGATAAATGAGAAAACTGGATAATTGCACAGCATCAGTACTGTGCTCGTAGGAGCCGCCTTTAAAAAATGGAGGAGGGAGAAAGACAGATTGAGAGCAGGTAAAACAGAGAAAGAAAAGTAATCTAGACTGATGCTTGAGCAGCATCATGTGCTCTTTTTGCATATCAGAATGAGTCAGCTTGGCTGGGATTCAGGTCCCTGAAGTAACACCCCAAGGCATTTCAACCCGGTTTCTACCTCTCCTCCATGTCAGTGGCAACAACAGGTAGACTACGGCTGCAGATTTAGGCTCTAGTTCAGCACATCACATAAGTGTATCTTGACTAAGTAAGCACAGGCAGACTCATATTAAGTGAGTACCCCACTACTGAATAGAATAGGGGCAAATTCAGCATGTCTCATACATCCAAAATTCCCATAGACTCTCGGATAAGCAAATGGATAAATGAAGAATCAGGCCCAAGGCTTTATGCTTACAAAATTCAGCAATATAAACCAACAGTAATCCCAAAGGCAGAGAGAAAGTAAGGAAACCGAAGGTGGTAAACCTACAAGGAAAGATACTTTTCAAAAGTGATGTGTCTATGAATGATCCTACCAAAAATCTTCCATACACAAATGTATTTTAGCTTATTACAGCACAACGGCAAAAAACAGTCCCGCGAAGCTGTGCTGTTCATTGCAGTCCAGGATCATTGCTTATCTATTTTAATAGGCAAGAAATATAACAGCTAGATTATAATTATATACTGTACACAGCAGTGTTAACAAAATATCATGATGTTTGGTACATTTCCCATCATCTTCTTAGGAGGTACAGCGAGCTGCAGGTTTGTAACAATCTTCTGTTTCTTCACCTCATTAATCTCCCGAAGAGGAGAGAGAGCAATACAAGCAGAGGGAGCCCAGAAATGTACGTACATTACTGAATTAACCAGGCATGTAATTAGTGCTCAGGTGCTTAGTCAAGGAAGAAACATGCAGGATTATTTAGATTTGGATTTAACACCCCAAAGTTTGAACAGTGGCGGTACATAGAATCATAGAATGGTTTGGGTTGGAAGGGACCTTAAAGATCATCTAGTTCCAACCCCCCTGCCACAGGCAGGGACACCTTTCCTCTAGACCAGGTTGCTCAAAGCCTCATCCAACCTGGCCCTAAACACTGCCAGGGAGGGGGCAGCCACAGCTGCTCTGGGCATTGTATGAGCTTTTCAATCAACCACTCCAGTTGCCTTAGAAATAGAGATTCGTGCCCCTGTTTCTGCCTGTGGCATGGTGGTGTTTTCTGAGCTTGGTATTATTTATGGGAATATATGAAAGTGTGAGGATGCAGTATGTCATGGTCCCCCCCTAGGAATGGGGAGACAGAGCCGGTGCAATGCCAGGAGCACCTCTGTCCACCAAGGAACATCAACAGTGCTGCTCACCCCAATACGGGAGCCTGGCACAACCCACAATACCTGCAATACCTGCGTCCTTCTTTCCTGACTTGCAATAAGAAATGCAGCACAGGTGAGGGTGGGGTTTGCTTTCTCATGCTTTCGAGGGCTGCTGCTTTGCCAGAGTGAATCATCTCTGTTGCGGTGCCTTCTGATTGACACTGCCTGAATATCTCATGCTTAAAGTGCATTTAGTGTCCGTGGAATCCTGAAGGCAGATGAGTTCTGCATATCCCACAGGGCACCCACAACATTTCCAAGGTGTCCCCTGGGGTGCTGGATGTGTGATCCAGCTTGACCCTGGGCTTGCCCTGCTGTGAAGTGCATTTCAGGCTCTGCAACACCCTCTCTTTCTACCTCACATCTGGCGAACCTTTTGCCATCCTAATCTGAACCACACTGAGTAGAGCTGGCCAAAGTGCACATCCCAATCAACAGAAACCACCAAAAGTGGGGAACGATCAACTGTGCCCCATAACTCACCTCCAACCATTTTCAAGCCCAACTTTCACTACTTCCAAGCCATCCCCTCAATCCATCCCCTTGATCCCCATATATCTACACTATCCCATCACAGGCACAGGGCTCTGCATGCGTTTTCATGCTGGTCTGGATAAGCACAGCAAGAGGCTGGATTGCAAATGGTAGCCTTTGTCACGGTTTAAAGCTGGGCTGGCTATTAAACCTGTGGCAGATGCTCTCTGTTAACCTGTAGAGGGTTTTTTGGAGGAGAATGATCATGTAATGAGCCAGAAGTATGAGAGTATGGAGTGAGGGCCTAGCTGCGTGACAAGAGTCATGTAGTTAGTGTCATTGAACTGACCTTGGAGAGAAGAAATGAGGAAAACCAGCAGTTGAGCAAACAAGAATTGAGGAAGTAGCCGAGGGGAGCCGAACACGGAGGAGAAGAAACAAGAACTGATGGAGCCAATTAAGGAAGGACCAGTGGCAGAGCAGTGACCAATCAACACATCAAAGAAGAGTGTGCTTGAAGCGTAGACAGTAATATTAACCAATAGTAATGCACATGCTTACAGCCAGGGAAAGTACAAAATGTATAAAAGGGACAGCTTATGCTTAATAAAGTGTCTTCACTTTGATTCACATTGGATTTTTGTGGAGTCGTGTTTCTTCTCCTCAGATGGTGACCCCGACGTGATACTGATTTAGTAAATCGACGACAAGTTCGGGGAACAGCCCAGAAGGAGGTACACCGGCTGGAGTACGGCTCAGCGGGACTGAAGACCGGGGCAGGCTGGAGGACGACTCGCAAGAAAAGAAAAGTACATTGCAACGGGACACCCAGTGAGGTGAGCAGCTGGGGAAAAGGAGATGGGCCAAAATATTTCTAAAGAAGAAAGTGCGATAGTAAGGCTTCTCCTACCTATCCTCTCTAAGAGAGGGGTAAAATACGATGAGCATTTGCTCCGGAGACTATTGATGTAAATAATTGGTGTAAATAATTGTAAATTATGGTGTAAAAAGAATAATTTGCCAGCTACAGCGCAGACTGCTTTCAAAGTTAGTACGTGGCAAAGCGCTGGAACTTCTCCGTTTGAGGCTGCCTCAAGGGGGGACAAGATCGCCACTGCTTCATTGACGACGTGGAGATTAGTTATAGACTCACTGGAGCAATTGAAGGCGGACAGAGAGGCAAAGGCGGCGGCTGAGGCGGCTACAGCTCCTTTCACAGTGACTTTGCCCTCCGCACTGCCAGAGCCCCCCCCCCCCCTCCTCCATGCTGCCAGAGCTCCCCCCCCCACCGCCCTCCGCACTGCCAGAGCCCCCCCCACCGCCCAGGGAACAGCAGCAGAACATTGATCCTTCAACCGTCCCGTTACCCGAATCTGAGACTGAGCCACCCTTAATAGACCTTTCTGAAGAGGTGGAAGCGGGACATAGTTGCTGCAGAGCCTGAGGGTCGGGAAAGTCAGGCGGTAGCGTGGAGGAGTTATTCACGCTGCAGCCAGTCCAGGTTACTGTGTCTGGCCCGGACCCAGCCAGGTTCTGGAGAAGATTAAGAGAGCACGCACTTGCGGACGGTGATTTCGGGGCCATGGCTGCTATGGGTGGCGGGGTATTAGCTTGCCTGGTATATCGAGGGGATGGAAACGGCCCACCCGAATGGGAGCCATTCAACTGGGGAGTGATTTGCCTTAGACAAACAAATACAAAACGGGGCTGCTAAAGAAGCGTTGTCGTTACAGTTAGCGAAGGACAACGCAAACGAGGATTGCAGGAAAGTTATTGCAGGGATGGCAAATCGTAACCCCACCTTAACCGAGCTAATGGATGCTTGCGGGAAAGTGGGAACCACCACGTTTCAGATGGAGCATTTAGCAAAAACATTTGCGGCAGCAGTTAAGGTAGCTCATCATTGTTATACATGCGGGCAAGAAGGTCACTTTAAGAAAAACTGCCTTAAGAAGTCGAAGCTGAGTGGGAGAGGTAACTGTTTTGATGTGTCATTGCTGTGGGAAGCTGGGGCATTTTGTGAAGCAGTGCAGGTCTCAGTATAATGCTCAAGGTCAGCTGATAACAACCAGCTGCAGAGTGCAGGGAAACTGGAGAAAGAACGCGGGGGGGAACCGTGTGCTGACACAAATGAATCTTCCCAACCAGTTCCAGGCCTATGCAGTCAACTCGCAGCCCAAACCGCAGGGAGTGCCAGACTGGATGTTACCACAGCAGCTGCAATCACAACAGAGAATAGCAGAGTGCATAAGGTTCCATTGAATGCCGTGGGACCCATTGGAAACGGGTTAAGTGCACTATTACTCAGACATCCTAGTGTAACCTTGCAAGGTCTATTTGTTTTACCAGGAGTTATTGATGCAGACTATACATTTTGGTTATTGATCTGAAAGATTGGGTTTTTTTTCACCATCCCTTTACATGAAACTGACAAATGCTAATTTGCTTTTTCAATACCTAGTAGGAACAACATGGTGCCTTGTCAACGATATCAGTGGATGGTATTACCGCAAGGCATGAAAAACAGTCCCACAATATGTCAATGGTATGCAGCAGAAAAAGGTACATCGTGTGGATTTAGAGACACCAGTAAATTTATATGTAGCCATTGCCAACTATCATCCCATGGGATTACTGGGCCAGTGGAATGAGCGCAGGCAGGATCCGCTACATGTTCTAGAGTGGCTGTTTTTATCCGTTCAACCACGAAAAACAGTGAGCACTCAGACTGAGCTGATATCGAAAATAATCATGAAAGGACGCACACGATGCGTTCAACTCACAGGCCGAGACCCCAGTCGACTGATAATTCCCATTGAACACGATTATGTGAGCTGGTGTATGGCAAACAGTTTACCATTTCAATTGGCCCTGGAAGGATTTGAAGGGCAGGTATCTTATCATCTTCCCAGTCACAAATTATTACAAGCTCATTCAGAGTTACAAGTGATTCAAAAGCCGCTGGCAGCGGATAGCCCAGTACAAGGCCCTACCGTCTTTACTGACGGCTCTGGAAAATCGGGAAAAGCAGTAGTTACCTGGTATGACGGAAGGCAATGGCAGGAATTGGTGCATTTAGCACAGGGATCACTTGCTAGTGATTTGTGGATAAGTATACTTTTGCCTGTTTTGTGTTGTCATTTATATTTATTTTCTTCATTTCATTAAAACTGGTTAACTTCATCCCACGAGTCTCCCTCTCTTTTTCCCAATTCCCTTCCTCATTGGGGAAGGAACATTGGGTGAGAGAAAAACTGCTCTTGTTTAGCCCTGGGTGCGGGCTGATCGAAGACAGCTTCACAGCTGGGAATTCAGTTACATAGTTGGGAAAAAGTTCTGTTCATGTCAAATCTCAAAGCAAACTTTAATCCATGCAGACCTTCTCTGGTGCAGGATTTGTTACAGACTTCACATGCATCAGATGATCTGCGCACACACACAAGCATGTACATATATGCATTCTCCATAGTGACCTGATTGAAATCCTTTAAAGCACCTAGATTAAATAAGGCCTAAAGAAAATAATATTTTATGTGAATATGGCTAAACTTCCACAATCTATGACTTTGTTTACAACCGCAGAAAAGCAAATTTCCTTCACTTGTCTCATATTAAAAATAATATTTCAGCTGAAGTAAGGTCTAATTTTTATTTTTATTTCTTATGGAGACATGAGGCAGTGGAAGGCTCTTAGGGTGTAATTCCAGGGCAAAATGCCTGCCTCGTGCTTATGCCCTCAAATCTTGTCTACTCTGCTGGTAAAACAAGCAGGATTAGCACATGATAAGACCAGTGGAGATAGTAATTACACTGGCTATGAGCAAACTGCAGAGCCACTGAATAAATCCCCAAACAATTATTAAAATGGCTCAATGCATTACACAAATTGGAAAAGACTAGGACGTTTTGGGAGGGGTGAAGGGAGGTAAGACACATTATTTAAGTGTTCTTGTAAGCCTTCTAAGATATTAATGTTGCAAAGCTTATGAATATTTAAAAACATAAAATGGAGATACGCTTCAGCCCAGTATTACCGCAGAAGCCTGTAATACAGTAGAGTCCACTTAAGAAGGCAATATCTGACATCCATGACATTTAAACATGATAAGGCAAGGGTGGTGGTTATAGTTGAAAAGTGCATGCAAACTAGTTAAATATTGCTGCAGTTAGTTCTATTATAGTTTTTTTTATGTATTGATACATGCATTTATAACATTTCCTTAAAGATGCAACTTTGCCTCCAGGTGTGTGTACTTTTGGAAGCACTTTTTAAAAAATAATTATTATTGAATTATTTGATGTTTTCTGGAGAAAGGACAGGTACCTTAGTGCTAAGAAGGAAGTAAGTTTTATTTCTTGCTCTTTAAGCGGGTGCCTGGGAGATATTCCCTAAAGTTGGTACCTGACACAGATCAGTTTTTACTAGGACTAGTTTCAACAAAACTTTTCATGGGAAATAGCTTTACTTGGGTAAAAGGGATGGGGGCAGAAATCTTTTCTTCAGAGACGCCATAAAGTTTATAAAACTTAAGACAAAAGCTTTTCACCTCAGAGCTGTTTTTTTTTCCTCAGTTCTTAGTGAAAATATTTTAATTAATCAAGTTTAGTCTTTGGTTTTCTTTCCTTTTTGTCAGTATCTTCCCCAAGAGGAAAAAAAAAAACCCACATTTTTCTAACTAACTGTGATATTCATTGTGTCTGTTCAAAGTGTCTAATTTCTGTGTCTATTCAAAACAGCCATCAAGATATTCCTGTTCTTAGAGACTGATGAAAAGCTTTGTGATTATGGAGATTTCTATTCCCTCCAGCAAAAGTGATTCTAACTGTCCATGGAAAATTGAATGACTTTATTTTTAATGCAAAAAAAAAAAACCCTAAAGGATCTAAATCAGAAGTGCAGGAAGACCAATAAAGCTGTTGTATTTTACAGGAAACTTGACTGTAAGAGAGCTTTCTAAACAGCAGATGGCTCCCATATAGAAGAGGCTGAGCAATCTGAGGGAACAATAATCAACACGAAAAAGCAAAGCCGAGTTTGACACACAGGGAAATTTAAGACACTGAAATTAAAAGATATATTGGAACATACTGTAAAGAAACAAACGTCTCTGTTTTGGTCGTTTGGGTCTTGGTAGCTTGTCAGGTTGATATGAATATTTAAGTGGTGAAAATCTTCTCAGTGGTGGACCATATTTGATACCCGTACAGGTCACGGGATCTCAGGGTCCTGCTTTTATTTTGTTACCACCTATACATATACAGAAGGGAGATTATTACTAAGGAGTCATGACTTAGCATAGCCCTGGTGCTCTGGTTGGGATACAGATGTGTTGTCACCAGAGATCATCTCTCTTGTGCATGGCTACTCCAGTCATGACCCCTTCTGTCTCTATGAGGTATCAGTTTCTCCCTGTGGAAGGGCATGGATAATAGAAATAGTTTTCTTCAGTATTAAATATCTTAGTGAGAATGTAATATTAAAGTGGGTAGTTTGGTTCAGATTTTGCCCTTAGAAAAGGATGCAAAGTGCAGAAAACTTCATCTTGTCTTTTTCTCAGTGGTTCTCTCCTGTGCAGACTCATTCAGCTACTGACTAGAAATATCTTAATGGCTTCTATTTATTAAAATTTTCCAGTATTTTTTCTAAGCAAATTCCAGGTGCCAGCAGGGAGACCACATGCACAATTACTGTATACACAAAGCGAGAGAAGTCCAAGCTAGTTTCACAGTGCTCTGGTTCCCACATATTAACTGCAAGATTTACAGCACATGGATTTTTATGGTGCTTATCAAAATGGCACATAGGCAAAGAAATTAAAAAATAATTAAGAAAGGCAGAGATGGTAGGGAGGAGGAAAGGCAGAGTGGAGAAGGGAATGGGGACAGAGAGGTTGGTTTCTCCCCTTTCCAGGCTAACCTCCTGGAGGGTTGTGTAATGAACCGACTCCAGGAAAGGGTCCCAAGTGGACTCCAATTTTTCCGGGGTTTGCTGTGGATTGCATGTGATCCTTTCCTTCACATTCAGATACATGTGTCTATTAGAGCAGCCTCTGTGCTGTTGGATGAAGGATTTATTTTCCCAACATAGCAAAAAGTAGTGTTTGCAACCAGTAAAGCACTAAGGAAGCCTTCTCCTTTGGTCTGGTTGCATTCCCTGAAGATGTGACCTGCTCTTCAGGTGACCACTTTGAAACTGGATGGAGTCTCTCCTATGACTTGGTCTCTTCCAGCTTTATTATCAGACCAAAAGCTGGAAGTGATAGTGACCGAAAGAGATGTATGAGAATTGTTTCCTTCTTTTAAGCTCTGGTTCGGTTCAGTTCAGTAGGAGCAGAGTTAATTTTGTAGGACTGAAATAAATGAGATGGAAGGTCACAGAGCTAAATGTTTTCCACAGCCTCCTACCCTGCATTGCTCCATTTCACTGTGTGTCTAGGATGTTTGTTTCCTGTTTTAGCTCCTGTTTTGACTTCTTAAGTTTGTGCCACTGGGGAGCAATAGGAATCTGTATTTTGTAGCTGATATCTTGGAGAAATAATACGATTTCCCTCAAAACTTAGGGTGTATTCCAACCACAGACTACAAGGATAGCTCAACTGAACTAAAATTCTTGTGTCCATGCTTTTCTTTTATTAAGACATTCTGTAAGGTAGAAAAAGTCCATATTTGACATTTCTCCTTAAGGCTCCCCAAGATTATCAGATATTTTTACCCTCTCATTCCAGTATTTTAAGTACCTTATGTGAATACCAGGGTAACAATGCATGAAATTATTTTACTTTATTTCTTGAGCCAGTTACAGACATAAGTCTTGGAGATGATAGTGAGAAGACCGAATTAAGCCATCATAAATAACTATTTATTAAGAACAGACATTTCTTCATGTTTCCACAGGAGAGGTACCTCTTGGCCAGGTCCAGCTGGAGGCTGCTGCATAAACGTAGGTGAGGCAGGAGGTGCAAAGCATCTCTTTGCAAAGCCAAATGCCATGTCCATCAAATAATCTGAGTCAGCCTATGGGCTGCTGAAAAATATGACAGCTGCTTACTGAGACCCACATTCAGTTTAAAATATATTGATGCCTTGAAATCAAACATGCTTTCTTCTGGTCAAGCACCATATAGGGCAAACCAGAGATGAGATCGTGCCCAGATAAAGACCCCTATATGTAGGTATCCATATATGAATATATGGATACCTACCCTCACTGTAGTCAATACAATCGTTGGAGTATGTATTTGGCTGAGCATTGGAGGAGTCTGCTCTTGGGTGAGCTGAATTGCTCTCCAAATGGTCTCATGGGCTATAATGGGAGCCTGGATACCTAGCTGAGATGTAGACACACAGATATCTAAATCTGTGTGCCTTGATCTGAAGCTGACTCCAGCTTCACTTGCTTGCTGTTTTGATTCTTTGATATACAGGGTTTCCTTGAGAAAAAGGTGATCACCAGCTTTTGCTGGTTTAATAACTTTATTTAGTGTCAAACAAGAGCTAAAGAACGGGACTTAAGAAATTAATTTGGACAAAATATTTGCTTATAGTCCACTGTATGTTGTATCACCACAGGTTAGTACTGTGGGGGCCTAGTCTAGAGAAAATGAATTGATCTCACTTTTGGTACCATCCTAGTCACTCCTTGACATTTTAATCAGACACAGACAGTAATTTTTTTGTTGTGATGGCCAGATAACTCATTGGCTGGTCTGATGGTCTTTTAAAACAAGGTTAGTCAATCTTTCCCACTGTTGCTGTGTATTGGAACCTGTTGATAGAAGAAATTAGGGAACTGAAAATCTGTGTGTTTACAAAGGATTAGCATAAAAACCTCCTTTGCAGACTGAAGCATCTTCTGCTTAGAATAACAAAACTAAACAGTATTGGAGCTAGGGACCATCATGTTTCAGTGAGAGACAGGAAAAACATCTCTGGAGTTTCATCATAGAGTCCTTTACTATCTTTTGTTCACACTACACTGAGACACTCAATGTCTAGGGCTTGGAGCTCAACTGATTTACTCATTCCAAGTTTTCCCAGTTGCAAATTAGTTGTGATTTGCTTTCCAGGTTGATTATCCTCATGATGTCACCTTGGTGTCTGATCCAAGCCACACTGAAGTAAATGGGAATCTTTCCATGGACTTTAATAGGTTTTCGATGAGGCCTTAGCTGTCTGTGTAGCTATTAGGAGAGGCACAAGTTGTACAATGAAGTGCAGGTGTTTGTGTTGCTGGGAGGAAGACCTTATACTGTATTTAATGTTCCTTAATTAGTTGAGCCCCGAGGTATAGAGTGGGCTTATGTTCCCAGAAATTGCATTAGGGTAATACAGCACCTTCCATTTGCAGCAATCCAAATACAATATTAAAGTTTTATGTTTATTGAAAAAGGTCCAGGAATCCGCATGCAGGAGCACTTCACCTTCCACTGGAATGCAGCCACTTCTGGAGTGAAACATGGCAATCATTTCACAAGGATAAGCAAGCTATAGGAAGCAAAAGGTGTTAAATTCCAGTGAAAGCATCAGGTTTCTGATGTGAGCTGTCAGTAAGGGACGAATGTAATGGCCTTAACCAGAATTTTCCCAATGCCTTGACCTTGCTGAAGTAACATGTTATGAGAGCTTTGTGCAGCTACCACACCGCCTGGTTGATCCAAGAAGTCACGCTTCCAGCAGAAAAGTGTCTTCATGCTATGTTGGAAAACTTAGGCCAGGTGCCCACATTTCTGAAGTCAGATAGGCAAGACCAACCTGGCAGCCTAGGATGCCTTCCTAATCGATGGAAAGAAAGAGGTGCCTCCAGAGGGAAGATGGTTTATTTTTAAGATGGGGGATTCAATTTGGTTGAGTAAATCTGCCTCTGGAGTTGTCTCTTTCTCTTTGCTGACTGCAAGAGAGCCCAGCTGACTGGTCTGGCCTGAGACACCATTCAGGTGTGAAAGTGAGCTAAATCCCACCTTCAGCTAATGAAGCCTCATGGGAAGCCTGCCTCAAGCTCCTTTGATGCCACCAGCTCTGATGGTGGGCTGCCAGAGTGAGGAAGGATATGTGAAATGCTCTTGAAACTGAGAGTGGGAGAAGAGGTTTGGCTTTGAAAAGCTGTAGGAAAAGAGAAAATCTGCTTGCTTAAAAAGGAAGAAGCACTTTCTGCAGTGTTCAAAATCATTCACAAACTCAAAACAATGATGGCAGAAGAAGATGGCCTTGATTGACTCAATACATCTGAGAGGAAAGGAGTAATGTGCACTCCCAGAAGGAGATGACAGCCAGTGTGAGGAGGAGAGCAAAGGGGTAGGGAAATGCTAGGCACAGGATGGTGGGTGGTTAACAGATTGCTGAGAAAGCATCTGGGAGACCATGCAGACTAAACTGTGAGGTCTTAGCCCTATGCAGGAGGAGTTTGGGGTCTGGGGAAAGTAGGGAGACAGCAGACGAAGGATGACAGAGGAGTTAGTGGCATGGAGGAGGCACTCAGCAATGTGGTGAGCTGCCCCGTGACCCCGTGAGCATGGGCAAACCAGGCATTACCGAGACAAGTAGCAACAAGGAAAGGTCTTTTTGAGGCTGGCAACCTTTGTTAGAAGGAGTCCAGCCCCCACAGAGCATTTCTGCAGATGTTAATGGCTGCGTTGATGGGGAAGAGCTCAGAGCACCACATTATTGGGGTTGTGCTAAGATATATTAGAAGACCTCTTAATCGGATTATAAATGTACTTCCCTCTGCAGAACAACCCAGCCATCCCTGCTCAGTGATATTTATTGCAGTAAGTCATTAGGTGACGGAGTTCAGATTTCCAAGTGCATGTTTGGTATAGACAAGTCAATATGTTTTTGTTTTTTTTTTTCTTAATTTAACTTCTTGATTGACTTATTATATACATTGGCACTTTTAAGAGCTTCAAATAAAACACAGTGAGAGTTCAGAACAAATGTAAATGGCCTAAAAGAAAAGGAAAAAAATCCTATAATCTTTTTTAATGGCTATAAAACGTGGGAAGGATATATCATAAGCTCCCCACATGGGGTCCTTGTCTGTGTTCAATCCAGTATTGTAATTTAGACATGAATTTTTATTTAATTTCTGACTGAGAAAGGGAAATTAGAAAACAACATTATCTCAGCTGCTCTGTTATAATGAACAATATTTCACAGTGCCAGTATAAGTTACCTTAAGAACTTATTTTATGAGACAAACATTGGCTGAATTCCATGAACAACTGGGTTTCTGGTGTCTCTTGTCTGCTAAAGAACCCAAATTAAGTAAGGTTTTTAATTATAAATAAGCCCACCATTACAGTGATGTGCCTGTTACATGTGTGTATGTGTAATGTGTAGATCACCGCAGTGATGAAAGTGATAGCAGTGGGCTACAGGTTACCATTGGGGTATTATTTCCTGCTGAAGTGCAAACAGAGGCTGCTTTGTTTCATGTTAAACATTGGTTTCTCACTTTTTCTTCTAGCACGTGTACCCGTGTGTGTCTCCAGCAGTGCTAGATAGCATAGATATGATAGAGCCCCATGGAAACATTTTACTAGCTTAGTTTTTATGGATGCACAGACTCAGGACCCACAGTGTTGAAAGAGATGGAGAGAGGTCCACTGATGCTGGGGTGAGGTGGAGATACAAGTGCCTCAGACACCCTCAGGTTGTAGCCAGAGTGAATCCACTCATAGAATCATAGAATCATTTTGGTTGGAAAGGACCTTTAAGATCATCAAGTCCAACCATTAACCTAACGCTACCAAGTCCACCACTAAAACCCTCCTCCAAATATTTCCAAGGACACCAGCTCCAGGCTAGGAAGCTGCCTCAGATGAGCAACCAGCTCTGCTTGTTTGTTTCCAGACAGTAAAAACCAGCCTTCTCTGTTTTGCTGCTGTATAAATGTAGACCACAGATATAAAATATTGACTTTAATAGTTTTTCCTATGGGGAAATCCTAGATCGGGATTATGCAGCTGAATTGTTATTTAGCTGTAAATAACACATTCTCCTGTTAATCTCTGTATCTGTTTTATCAACTTTTTTAAGTCATGGAGATTTACCCAGTCTGTAATTAACCCTTTAGCATGGTGAAATGCACAATTATCTCTTTCCCCCAGCCACTAAATACATTATGTTCTGATAAATATTTAAGCAGTAATGAGGGACGTAATGCACAGTAATCCATTAGTGCCGCGTTCTGGGGGAGCGGCACGGTGCTAAAATGGATGCCGTAAGTGCTAAAATCCCAGATTGAGCAGAAGGCCTGCTGACCACTGCGGGATTTAGCTTTGAACTATGCTACAGGTTAGGAAATCCATTTGGAGGTGCAGACGTGCTTTATTTACCTGCTAAGAAAAGCTTCCTTAAAAAAAAAAAACGAACCAAAACCCCACAACAATAACAAAACCAGCCATCTCTGTGAAGGGTGCAGCCAAATATTCCCTAATAAAAAGACTACCAAAGGCCAAGAGCGGGAAGGCAGAGCCTGAACCAGTGATGCACTAAAGGTGGTGTTGGAGGTATGACTACAACTGGTCCCGCTAACATCTAAAACCAAGCTAAATCAGGGTCTATGAGAACCTTCTCACTTTGGGTAGGTCTACTAGTTTTTTCTGTATTTCCCCTCCCTTTTTTTTCCCCCCACTCATTAAATCTTATTGTCTGATTACAATTATGTCTATGATAGATGTCTGCATCACAACAGTCCCTTAAAGGAGCAAATCCAGCAATAGGCAAGGTATTGGTTCCTACTTTGCTTTTCACAGCAAGGGTCTTGACGCCCACCAAGGGCAGGGAAAGGTGAGGTTTGGTACCCAGCTCTTTGTGCTACAGGGAGCAGCTGCAGCTAATGTGTGTGCTCACTTCCATGCAGAAAAATAGCAATACTCTCCCCGCTCATATGTGTACAGCGAGCAAAGGTAAGTGGCTCTGAAGAGATGTCCCCCTGAAGTATATAGCTGAGCAGGATGGTGACTTAGTGCCTTAGTAGAAATCGATGGGAGTTGGTAGAAATCAATCAGCAATGTTTCTTTGAGGTCATGGAAAAGGAAGTTTTCTGGAGTATCTGTGAATTTGCACCTGGACCAATAAACATTTTTTTAAAATTGTTATTCATTTTACACCTCAATAAAGCTTAATTATAAGTAAGCAGTAAGAAAACCAGGAGACGTTCCAATAATATTGCACTTCTCCGAATCATTCCTATGGGGCTCTGGCAGTTTTGTTACCATGAAGCAGAATAAAACAAATTAAGAAAACTATTCAAAATTCATTTAAAAACATCATCCGAGGAGCATCATAAAAGTACAATGAAAGAGACAAGCTCACTTGGCTAATTTCCTTCATGTGCTGTGCATGTTTATAGTGTGTCTCTTAGTATGTTTTAATTAGCATCCCAATCATCAACAGGTAACTAACAGCACGTATGGTTCAGGTTGGGAGATGCAGGCCATCTATTTGGAGCAGAGAAGGGGCTGACAGTCTGATTTTGACTTTGGGGATGCACACGTCAGCAGAGCCTGCTGGCAAAGCAGGGCTGTAAAGCCCCATGTCTTGGCCAGAGAGAACATACTTGAGCAAGGGGCCAACTTCCAGATTCCCCACCTCTGGATCCAACTTCTACCATTCCGCTCAGTGCAGGACTGGGATGGGGCAGACAACTGTATTGATCACATTGCTCACTGCCATCCTGAAACCCGCTTTCTTTTGTTTCTTGTGGATGTAACCTGACAATGTTGTCTCCTCTTGGCCGTTTCATAAAGCATCTTCCTTGTCCATGTTTTCACCACTGGAAACAGGTCACAGAGTTTGCCTTTGACCTGCCCTTCCCTTACTGCAGCCGTTTGCTTGGCTTGGCTTTTTTTATTCTGACAATTCTTGTTTCTTTTGCCTTTTTTTTTTGCAGTGATGCTCCTGCCTCAATCTAAGCCCCTGCTGGCAGTGTGGGAACCACTTCAGGTACCTGAGGTTGAGGCTGTGGCTGAGCGAGGTGACCTGTACTTGCCAGGACAATTGAGGTGAACCTTTCTTAACAGATTCCAGAGCAGGACTGACCTGCCTCTCCCAAGACTGGGACCTGGGATGGACTATTTCACCAAGTTTGGCAAGCTGTGAGCTAGCAACTGCCTCCAAAAGGGATGAAGGAGATGAGACTATGAAGGACAGATCATGCTTAGTGACCTTGAAAAGTTTTTAGAATGCCACTGACTCTGCTTTTCTGCACTATCTCTGTCTGGAAAAGCATCGCTTCACCAGGCCTCTTGCACAAAAGCACGCTCAAGCGTTTCTCCCTTGTTAGCCCCATTTAATAGGATTTTCCACGCTTGAGTTGCTTTAGGTACAGTCTCTGGAGTAGTGGACACTGCTGCGCAACTTCTTGCAGCTATCCTGTTGGTCTTGTGGTTTGTACTCTGAAACTGTGATCTTTCTATCTGGAAAAAGAGGAGCCCATCAATATCAGCAGGTTAGTAGAAGAGGAAAAAATTTGGGCTTGTTTTCATCTTAAAATACTTTTATCTGAAGATTTGGCCCAGCCACATTTTGTTATTATTGGAGTATATTGTCTAATTCCTTAAAAAAAGCATTTCACTTCCCCTTAAGAATACGTTATGAACTGCTGCACTTTAGTACTGTGATAGTTCATAACAGAATCGAGAGGAGCATGAATTATGTCAGAGCTACATTACTAATGTATAATCTGCAGCATTGGTTAATTTGTTTTGATATTAAAGTTTTAATAGGAAATATAATTTGTTGCATTTTAAAAATAAAAACTGATTTTCTGTATTATAGAAATATATTATGAATAATAAGCAAAAAAGAGGCTAATATAGCTAGGCATTTTTATTAACAAAATGAATATCACAGAATCACAGAATCAATCAGGTTGGAAGAGACCTCTGGGATCATCGAGTCCAACCATTGCCCTGACACCACCATGTCAACTAGACCATGGCACTAAGTGCCATGTCCAGTCTTTTCTTAAACACAGCCAGAGATGGTGACTCCACTACCTCCCTGGGCAGGCCATTCCAATGTCTAATGACCCTTTCTGAGAAGAAATTCTTCCTAATGTCCAACCTGAACCTCCCCTGGTAAAGCCTGAGGCTGTGTCCTCTTGTCCTATCGCTGGTTGCCTGGGAGAAGAGGCCGACTCCCACTCCACTACAACCTCCCTTCAGGCAGTTGTAGACTGCAATAAGGTCACCTCGGAGCCTCCTCTTCTCCAGGCTAAACAACCCCAGCTCCCTCAGCCGTTCCTCATAGGTCAGACCCTCCAGACCCTTCACCAGCTTGGTCGCCCTCCTCTGGACTTGCTCCAACACCTCAACATCTTTCTTGAAGTGCGGGGCCCAGAACTGGACACAGTATTCAAGGTGTGGCCTCACCAGTGTCGAGTAGAGAGGGATGATCACTTCCCTAGACCGGCTGGCTACACTATTCTTAATAGAGGCCAGGATGCCATTGGCCTTCTTGGCCACCTGGGCACACTGCTGGCTCATTTTTAACCGGCTGTCGATCAGCACCCCAGGTCTCTTTCCACCGGGCCGCTTTCTAACCACTCTTCCCCCAGCCTGTAGCGCTGCATGGGGTTGTTGTGGCCGAAGTGTAAGACCCAGCACTTGTTCTTGCTGAACCTCATGCCATTGGTCTCGGCCCATCTATCTAACCTGTCCAGATCCCTCTGTAGGGCCTTCCTACCCTCCAGCAGATCGACACTCCCACCCAGCTTGGTGTCATCTGCAAATTTACTGAGGGTGCACTCAATCCCTACGTCTAGATCATCTATAAAGATATTGAACAGCACCGGCCCCAGAACTGAGCCCCGGGGAACACCGCTAGTGACCGGCCACCAGTTGGACTTTGCCCCATTCACCACCACTCTCTGGGTTCGGCCATCCAGACAGTTTTTAACCCATAATATGTTTCATATGCTCTTTGTGTACTAATTCAAGTCATCTGATGCCAGTTTGAGCTGATTTAACATAAACTACAGCCTTGTTCCTTTGCTCAGACTTTTGCAACATTGCTAGCATTAACTTGAGGATGGGATCAAAGTTTTACAGTATCAGCTCCTTGCATACCAGTTGTAACTCAATTATTAGCAACTTTAGCACCCTGTACTGCACTCCCAACACACCAGCAGAGTCTGGTCTATGTTTATAGGTGTTTTCCAGCTGAACTCAGAATAATTAAAGAACCTAACTGTGACAGCGATGAGCCCTCCATCTCTTAAATCGGTGTGGGTGGCTCATGCTGGTGGCGATGTGCTAATGGCTGTGCTATTATGATTATAGGAGGGGAGTGTCATCTCAAGAAAGTTACAACACCAAGTGTGGTGAGTGCAATGGACTGATGTGAAAATGTAAGAGCACCCACACCTGGTCAAATGAAAGGTCCATATAGTCTGTTTTCAGCAGCCGTCTCCCACAGACTGGAGAAGAGGGTAAGAACGGAGTGAGCATACTTTGGCTGGTGCTTTCTAGCCTCCAACCACTGTGCATGCTGCATGGTTTTCCATATTTAACAACCTCCTGTGGGTTTCTCTACCATGCTGGAGCTGAGACTCCAGAGGGCAAACTGTTGCTGTGTTTTGGCACCTTTAATGAGCTGCTTTGCCCCTTTTAGCTCTGTCCTTATACTATATGACCTTGTTTACAGTGGTTAAAGACCTCAGGGCTTAACCTCAGTGGTTAAAGACCTTGAAGTAATGGAATGGTAAAAGCTGGCCCATAGTGAACAGCTGAAGGTACACGATCTATTCAGCTTATCAGAAAGATACAGAGGAGAATTGATGAGAGAGCGTATTTCCTTCCTGGATATCTCAGTGGGTACCAAAGGACTCCTCGGTCTAGTGGGGAAAGACATAACAAGAACAGAGGCCTGGAGACTAAAGCTGTAAGATTTCAAATTGGAAACAAAATATATTTTTCTCAGTGAGGATAATTAACCATGGATAATAACTATCAGGGGAAGAAGTAGATTTCTGCCTTCTTGATGGCTAAAAAATAAAAAAGCCTGTCTTCCTTCTTGGAAGAAATATTTTAGTCAAGTACAAGATATTGAATCAGGCCCATGTAGATGACTGACATGGTAAGGCAAGATATTTACTATACTGGATATCTAAGAGGCCCTTCAAATTTCAGAAATATCAGCATTGTGCAGGAGAATTGTGTCCAGGATCTTTGCCTGGGTAATTATATTTCACCTGCCTCAGTATTTCCTCCAGTTTCATTTACATTTCAGCTGCACCCTGTCCTTGACTGCAGATAGATCCTGTTCTAGGATGGCTCTTATTATTGATCGCAGCTTTCCTTATTCTGGTTGAAACAAGGAGATGCATTGTTGTTTCCAGGCAGGTGACCACTGAGTTTTGCTCCAGAGGTAGCACTGGGTATTGTTTGCACAATTCATCATCTTTGGAAAGGAAGCAAGATGATAGTTTTGGATGTAAAAAAGGGAGAAGAGTATTAGTGAAGCAGTCAAAGAATGCATATCTGATGAAAGTGATGTATCTTTAGTATTTTTTTCCTGTTGGTATTATTATGGTTATTATTGGTGTCATTATTTATGACCACTGCAGCAACAGAGTAAGGCTTCCATGTCATCAGCAGGAAAAATGATCCCTTGGTACTACGGGGAGGAGAAAACTGTTTAAGTTAGAGGGACACAAAACCCTTGATGAACAAATTCAGAAGTTTTCCATGTGAATATTTCTTCTCTGCTTCAACTCTTTCTTCCTGCTCTGTTTCTTGGCTGGAGCACCTTCCCAACTGACATGGATCTGTTCCCATCTTTCTGCTAATGTCTTTGAGTGCCTACGTAACATTAAACATATAATTGCCTAAGAAGGAATAAAGAGTTTCACCTCTGATGATAGGGGATTTGATTTGACAAGTGCCAACTCCTGTGGAAGAACTGAGGATAACGAATTCCTTATTCTGATGTCTCTGGGAAGAGCTTCTTTTTGGGTGAGAGAAATTCCAGCGCTTGCCATTACCTACTTACCTCCTGCTCTCACCCTTCTTTGTCACTACCGAAAAAACAAAAATCATCTCTGGCTGTAAAATGGATGTTGTCTTTGATTTTACCACTCATGGAGTGGTATTGTATGAATCTTATTTCTTTCTCTATGATGTTTTCTATTCTTTTCTGTCTCAGCACAGATCTTTTTCCAGTTCTTATCGCTCTTTATCTCTGGGAACCTGATGTCCTATGGGAAGAAAAGGGTTTGGCACCTCACCTCATCCTGGATAGAGGAACTCGCAGAGAAAGACCACTAGCATTGGGGAATGGACAGATGGAGGGATGGATATTTTATTAAGCAGCTTAATTCCTGTATTGATAGTTTTAATTTCTGTGCCTAACAGAGACGCTTTAAATTTTGTGAAGTGTGAGACTAATCCTGTCAAATCAAAAGCAATAAATACAAGCATATAAATTTAACGGAGAAGAAAGAATTATATCTTTGTTTATCCTTGTGGTACAGAAACAAGTGTATCCCATGCAATAATTCTGTGTAAAACATGGAAGAAAATAAGGCTCAAGCTCATGAGACTTCTCCAGAGGAGTCAATGAGAACGGGTGGTCCTTGGTGGAAATCTGATTGCTCCGTCTCTGAAAAGGATATTGTGGAAGAAAATACTGAACAGATTAGTGGTTGGGATAAGTTTTCCGTATCACAGGTATCTAGTACCATCAGAGATGTCTTACTGTGCCAGTCATCCACATTGGGGCACAGGAGCAAGAGCCAAAGTGTAAGCAGGACACTCAAATCTGCCCAAATAGGACTAGTGACCTATGAATAGGCAAACAAATAGTCCCTTTGCAGTTTTGCAGCCTTGAAAAGAGGCAATTGAAGGAGAATCTGATAAACATGCACATTTCTGAAAGGCACAAGGAAAAGGAACAGGAAATAGTTGTTGACGACTACTCTTCTCAGAAGAACCTGTGTATTTACCAGGCAGCAGGCTTAAAAGAAGAAAAAAAGAGCTATTTCAGGTATTGTAAGATAAGGTTTTGGAAGCTAAAGGCTATAAACGGGTTAAGAAAGTAATCAGATGAATGCATGGAAGAAGGATCCCTCCATGGCTATGAAACACCACCTCCATCTCATGACGTGTCTAACCTGTGGATGGCACAACCTGGGAGGTGCATCCCAGTAAGTCTCTTCTGAATTTGTCCTCATCTTATTTCCCTGAGCATCTGGGAGAGGTTATCTACTGTCAGGCCCTTCATCGGCCCATGTGAGAGTGCAAAAATGTGCCATGCTGGGACAAGAAGGCTGCAGAGGTCCACCTGCCCACAGCTTGGAGAAAGCACAAATGTGCTTTGCTCTCAGACTGTTGGGTAGGAAAGTGACCAGGGATAGTCATAGTCCCTGGAGTGCAGTTAATTAAGATTTTTTCCATGCAAGCATAATGAAGATGAGAGGTAAAGAATAGCAAATGGTTACTTAGAGGTACATCGTGGTGGTGTGATCAGGAATGGGGGTTGCTTCCTGCAGAGCCAACACTCTTAGCCAGCCACCGCCAGCTAGTTTATTGAGTTTGTTTCATCTCTGATGGAAAAAAGCACTGACTTCCAGAGGACCAGGCAGCTTCCTTGCAGTTCTCCTATGTTCCTTTACACACGACTCTTGTCCTCTCAGGAAATGCACCTCACACCAAGGAGCAAAGGGCAACCCACTACCCATTTCTCAGCAAGATTGAGAGGGGCCCCCAGGTGGTAATGAATTATGGTGGTTTCTCATGTCTCTCCATCAGCTTTGGGCAAGCGGAGGACAGCCTGTGCCTGGCACATTGCTCCCAGCCTGCTGCCAGCCCCTTGGACTGTCCTGACAGACTCCTTACAGTGATTGGGCTTTTTTTAAACATAAATCAAGACTAACCAGGAGCACTTCACCCCCCTCCTTTACCAGGCAGGCCCATTTCATGCAATTTATCTGTTATTACTTTTTTTTTCCTATTAACTTCCTCCTTTTTTGCCAGCCATGAGTTACAAATCAGCTATTTCTGCTCTAGCTGCCAGGTTTTTAAGCTCTGCTTTATCTATCTGAAAAGTGTTGTGCTTCTTCTTTTACATACACCATCCTTGCAATAAGGATTGTGGCACCAGAGCTAGCGGCATCTTTATCTCTAGCTATATCAGCTCTGCAGTTGTAAGACCTCCATTCCCTTTTCTTTCCATTCTCTCAACTCTGCTGAACCACCCGCTTGTCCAAAGGAAAATGAAAAGTGGCTTTTGCTTTTGAGTAGCCCTGGGTGGAGGGAGCAGGAGGAAGATGAGGAATGTCCCTGTAAAGCCAGGTAAAAGAACTGCCTTTTGTTTCACAACCTGTGGATACAGTAGTTTCATTTTCAGAGATATTTCCAAGTCCTTTTGGGAGCATGTCATACCTGAAGAGAAAGGCGAGATGAGACAGGACTTTTGGGACACTTTACTGTGCCCCAGCTTTCCCAACACCTTGAGTCACTTTGTGCTTCCAAGTGGTGCTCCATGGACCAAGAGATTATTTGACCATCACCATAAAGCACAAAAGAAACAATGGGAGAATGGCACTGCACTATAATATTTGTTATATAAATATGATAAAAATAATATGGCAAAATTATTCAGAGAAGAAATGAATAAGCCAAAAAGAAAAATAAATGGTAATGGTGACTGAACTGGTGAATTGCTGATGCATTTGGCTGTGAGAAATGGAGTGAGGAGGACAAGGTGATAAATCTGATAATACCTGAGTTATTCTCAGAAAACAGCCTGGCAGCAGAACTGATGGCAGCAATAGTTTGAAAGTACCTACAGATAATCTGCATTTGGCATCACATCTTATTTGTCGCGCTTATAATGGTGCCTAGCTGAGTTTATCATTGTCTGTACATGCATTTTAACCACACCAAGGCAATATGTGCAAGCCATGGGAATATTCCTGGAGGAGACAGGCCCAAATTCTTCGCTGTCACTCTGGGTTTTATAAATGCGTCCATTAGTTTGCAAGCTGGGCTAAACTTATTTTCCTCCAACGAACCGTGTCAAGCCAACTTGAGGGCTCTACAGCAACTCCATGGTGATGCTTAACCGAGTCATACTGGTTTACCTGTGTAGTCAGATTGCAAAGATTAATTTGGATCTACAGACTGAGTTCAGACAAAAACTTGGCTCTGAGCTTCAGAGGGCTCCACTTTTCATGAGTTAAATGAGAGCCCCAGGCCTGATCAGCCCAGCACCATGATGAAGTGTGGGTTGGGAGCTCAATGCCTGAATTATTAAGTTTGAACTTCTCTCTGCTGTGGGTTGTTCAGCAGGGCCATGCACAGCTTGATGGATTCAATTGCAAATCTGGGCTGTGTTCATGTACACTTGCCTGTGTCAGCTTCAAGCTGAGCTGAAAGTTCAGTGAAAGGAAAATAATTTAGAGTGAGACTCCAGCTAGGCTGCTGGGTTTCTCCAGCTAAACAAAAGAGGTTTTTTTTCGGTTGAAGGTAAAAACTTCTTGATATCAACAAGTTCCATGGGGAACCACATGGAAAATAAATAGGTGCAGGTAGGCTGAGCTGTAGCGAGAAACAAGTCTATGCTGAAGCTCTGCATCAAATATTAGAGCATGTCCTGTGCAGAAATGTATGGCTCCTTTCAAAGAGGCTGCACCACATCCAAGAAGGAAAAGCTACCACATCCCGACTCAGGCAGGACAGTCAGAGGATAAAAGGTGCTGCAGAAGGAAAACACACCTCAGCTCTCTTCAAAGCAGGCTGCGAAGTGAAGTCCTATGCCCAAGCCTGTCCCAGGGCTCAACGCACACTGTGTGACTACCAGCATCTTGCTTTACGCTATATCACATCCCTTGGATTATTTCACGTTTAGGTCCTTCTGAGGCAAAGACTGTGACAATGCTTTCAAAAAAACTACATTTCTTTCATCTCAAACCATGCAATATTTGCAAGGGCAAACATTTTACAGCACTCAGCCCCCTGACAAGGTGAGAAAGAGCATACAACATTAAGTTTGCATAGATGCTCTCAGTACAATTTTAGCTCAGGGCTTTCATTTCCTTCGGTACCTGCCTCACAGATCCTCCTTCTCTGTGGCATCCCTTAGTAGAAATCACAGCCTTTTTACATCTCGGACGAGGCTAAATAACACAGTAGCTGATCGCTCCCCTTTGTTCCTGCTGCAGGAATCACTCTATGAAATTCCCCGGCCTGTGTTATAATGGAATCACAGAATCACAGAATCAACCAGGTTGGAAGAGACCTCTGGGATCATCGAGTCCAACCATTGCCCTGACACCACCCTGTCAACTAGACCATGGCACTAAGTGCCATGTCCAGTCTTTTCTTAAACACGTCCAGAGATGGTGACTCCACCACCTCCCTGGGCAGCCCATTCCAATGTCTAATAACCCTTTCTGAAAAGAAATTCTTCCTAATGTCCAACCTGAACCTCCCCTGGCGAAGCTTGAGGCTGTGTCCTCTTGTCCTATTGGAGGTCAGAGCAGAGCAAAATATCCCCTCCTGGCCTTAAAATCTATGCATAATATTTTCCCTTTGAGACTCCAGCCAGGATACAGCGGGAAAAGCCTCTGTCACATCTGGGTTATGAACTCAGGCTGAGTAGGTTGGATAAAACCATCACACATGGATGGACAGATCCGGTCCATCTCCCTCCATCTGGCTGCGCATCCATCCCAGCCCCACGGGACAGTAGCATCGTGGTATCGTAGCAGAAAAGCCACTGTGAGCAGGGATGGCATCTCACATGTCTACTCTTGCTCGCTGATTTAGTATTCAGAATTTAGAATTTATTGAGGATTCTTCCTTTGTCACATCATCTATCAGAGGCAGACACCACCGAGATGGAAGGGGAAAAAAAAATTAAAAACCTGTTTATTGCTCAAATTGCTCTTAGGCATGTTTTAGTTTATTGTTCAGCTTGGTTCATTTCAGTGTTTCAATTTGAATGGTTCACTTAGTTGCTGTGGCTAAAAAAAAATAAATTAAGAAAACCATAAGAAAACCTATTTAAAAAAAAAAAAAAGAGGCAGCAGCAAAAGTTGAGATTTGTGGGGCCCCACAGCACCTCCCAATGTCAGAGGTGTCAGCGGATAATTTAAGGGCACAATCCCCTGTAGCCAGTAAAGACGTGCTCCCAATTGCCTATTCCGCGCGTGTTCGCCCGTCGAGCTGCTGTTGGCACCCCTGGGAGGAGCTCCCTGTGCCGGCGAGAGCACGCGCGCGAGACCTGCATTGCAGATACCCTGCCCAGCCCCACCATGCTTCGCTACCACGCCAGGGCTGCCATGGGTTCGGCTTTCGCTACGTAGCCCTTCGCCGGGGTGCGCAAGGACCCAACCATTGCTGCTCACTTTGCCTAAGCTCATAGATGGTGTCTGTGAAATCGCTCTTGATTTGTACCGACACACTTGGGATTGGTGTACGGGGGGAGTAAAAGGTGGTCGCATCTCTTATGGTCATCCAATGGCAGCCCTGATTCAGATCCAGTGGTTTCCTGAAAATGGCATCATCACGTACTGCCTCCCTCTAAATGCAGCAGCTCTGATTTCAGCAGTCCTAATTACTGCTCTGCTGATCCTCCAGACCTCGCCTCAGACATCTCTGCCTCCAGCGAGGTGGGGGCTTTCCAAAGAAAACAGGATCCAGCTTCTCCACGCAGCTGCTTTTAGCATTTGAAGAAACCTCCTTCTCCAGCAGCAAGTGTACTAATCTCTATGGGAGATAAGTCAATTACAGCAAATTGAGCTATTTAATTTCTGGCTGCAAATGTCTTTCAGTTACACAAGTAGACACATTAATCTAATAACTAATGATCATATATTTTACTAATCATACAGCGCTGCATGAGGTATTATATCTAATTATATTTAAGATTAAGACATCTTTATATGTGTATTTTTGCCAGTTGCCAGGCTGGTGCAGATGGATGAAAACAGAAGAAGAAAGCAGGAATATTTCCAAAAACCCTCCATAAGAAACAGGAGGTCCCTTTGAAAGATGGAAAGATGCAATTCAGAGAGGATTGGCTGGGGTTCCCTCCAGAATAGAATAGAAAAGAATAGGAAAGAAAACCTGCAATAAAATATTCTATGATATTGGCTTTTCTTTTTTTTTGGATGCAAGGGATTCAACCAAATGCTGCTAATGGCTTTGGTGCAAAAACTTAAATGAAAAAGCTCCTGCCGTTCTCATCCTCCTAATCTGGCCTTTGAGCCTACATACCTGGGAGCTGCCATGCTGATGAGATGCAACCAAGATGTTTCCCCCAGGATGGACTTACAGAAAACCCCGCTGCTGCCAGATGCTGGGCTTTTCAAAGAGCTCATTTAGAGACACTCTCAAAGCAGATCATCCAGAAGAAGCTTCAGTGTCCAACCCAGCAAACCTGCAGGGCACAGGCTCCTTCTGAGGGGCCAAGGGCCTTGTTCCATGCGGGAAATCTTGGGTTGCCACCTTGCACATGTGTGAGTCCATGGGTTACTTCAGTGAGACTTTGCACAGAAATGAGTACACTCACATGATGCTTGTGGGGTCAAAGCCTCTGAGAAAGGGCTCATAAAAAAAATCTTGCCTGCATTTGCAGCCCTGATGTTCTGCCATGAATGCCAACCTTTTCTGCTGCCCATAGCACTGGCTGAGTGCTCCCCAGTTCCTCATTAAATGGCGGTGAACCATCTCCTATGGCCGAGTGCCAGCTGATGCCTCCAGGATGGGGCAAAGGAGTGTGGCCATGAGGAGTTCATGCATGATGTTGCTCCCCCCAAGGGATTTCTGACACTTTTCCTCCAGGAGGGCATAGCTGTTTGCTCTATGTTCAAAACAATGAAGGCTGGCAGCAGCGAGGTGCCCTGTGCTTAAACTGGGATATTTCATTTTCCAGGCTCAAGGAAGCCCCCAAGAAGCCAAGAAATAGTTATCAACATAAGTACCTGAAACAGGATCTTTAATGCAATCTCTTAACACTTTTCCTGAAGGATATTAGTACGTGCTAAGATTACTCCCTGAGCCTGCCTGGGCTGTCAGTAGATGTGATAATGTGTCCTAAATGCAGTTATACAATCACTGGTTATTCTCATTGGTAAATATTTTTATTCATGTGGGTATTTTTTGCATCAGTCTAACAACGATCCATCATATGTGAAGGTCTTGTGGCAGCTGCTGTTAAAATCAATATGTGTTAGGATGCCAGAAAACTGAGCTCATTTTTCTCATCTTTGACATCGTAACTAAAGATCATAATAAGAGATAATGATAATGATGCAAGGCAATGATTAGAGATACTCCGTTAAAAGAAAGAAAGGAATCAAGCAAGCAAGAAAATAAAGGGTGGTAAAATAACAGAAAAGGACCTTACTCTTTCCCTGGGGGTAAAATGGAGTTAATTGCTAGGGAGGCACATATAGAAATCACAATTAATGTACCCTTCCTTCACCCTTACCCTATCATTCTCATGCAGATTCCTTATACCAGCATTACAGTTGTGCATCTCTGCAGCAAATCCAGAGCCTTGGGCCTTCAAACCCCAATGTGAGCAAACAGCTCTACAAAGGTGGTTGGTCCAACAGACCACCTATTTATTGGGAGGGGAAATCCCATCCCTGGTTGGTGGCGGTTGACGTGGAACATGCTCAGCTACAAGGTGTTATGAGGCTGCGCACAGCCCAGGTTTTCTGGGACTGTTCCCAGGGCTGGATCCTTGTGCCGTAACCAGCTGTGACTTATTCTGCAATGTATTTGCATGGGAAAACAGCCCTCAGAAGGAAGTCTCCCTTATTTTCAATGACGTATAGATGTATGCATGCATGTATGTTTGCACCTGTGTATCATATATCAGCACCCGCCTTCATATACATAGAGATACTGTGTGTGCATATAACCATGTATGCGCATGTGTGTGTGCACACAAACTGTATGCAAAGCTAGAAACAAGCCAGGGCTAAATTAGCACATAAATGATGAATGGATAGGAAAGGATTTGGGACGAATGAGAATATTTGTCTATTCAAGTGTAAGTGGCTTTCACTCTTCACTTGAGCAAAGCTACCACACTGCATAGGGGTCAAACAACCTGTAATATAATGAACATAACACAGTGTAGTACAGCATACGTATATAATCTGAAGGACTTGGGGGTGATGATTGACGAGAAGCTCACCATGAGCCGGCAATGTGCGCTTGTAGCCCAGAAAGCCAACCGTATCCTGGGCTGCATCAAAAGCAGCATGGCCAGCAGGTCAAGGAAGGGGATTCTGCCCCTTTACTCCACTCTCGTGAGACCCCACCTGCAGTGCTGCGTCCAGCTGTGGGGCCCCCAACACAAGAAGGACATGGAGCTGTTGGAGCGAGTCCAGAGGAGGCCACGAAGATGATCCGAGGGCTGGAGCCCCTCTCCTATGAAGAGAGGCTGAGAGAGTTGGGGCTGTTCAGCCTGGAGAAGAGAAGGCTCCGGGGAGACCTTCTAGCAGCCTTCCAGTACCTGAAGGGGCCTACAGGAAAGCTGAAGAGGGACTTTTTACAAGGGCGTGGAGTGATAGGACGAGGGGTAACGGTTTTAAACTGAAAGGGGGGAGATTTAGATTAGATCTTAGGAAGAAATTATTTCCTATGAGGGTGGTGAGACACTGGCACAGGTTGCCCAGAGAAGCTGTGGATGCCCCCTCCCTGGCAGTGTTCAAGGCCAGGTTGGATGGGGCTTTGAGCAACCTGGTCTAGTGGAAGGTGTCCCTGCCCGTGGAAGGGGGGTTGGACCTAGATGATCTTTAATGTCCCTTACAACCCAAACCATTCTGTGATTCTATGATTCTATCCCTCCAAACTATCCCCATGGACATACTAGCCATTATATGCATGCATCTCTATATGTACATAAGCACATGCATGCACTCAGGTATGTATATTAGGAATTGTTTATGTGGGAAGAATTCTACCTATAGAGGCAGCAAATTAGCTACCTCTTAGGAACTAATTAACATAAACACATGAGAATGTGTTTTCATACATCATCTTTCTGCCCAGATATACAGTACATGTGTATATTTGCCTGTCTCTGAAGTACACCAGGAATCTTCAGAGTGATGTAAAAACTGAATAATCAAAAAATACATGCATTTGTTAAACAGCAGGTATGGAAATAAGACACATGCGTAACTCTGTCACTGAAATCCTGACACCAAGTCTAAGGTAAGTCCTTCCGTGCAGCAGAAAGTTCAAGATCCTTTATAGCATCAACATAGCAATCTTAAGCCCCCAAATCCATTGCCAGAAAATCAAGCTCTGTGTCGCTACGAGCACGCTCCTTCTGCTCTGATTGCCTCCCTGTAAGCAAAGCTGTGGTGGAAACTCCATCCCGGGAGGTGGATGGCATGTTTGGATGACAGAGGGAGACTGATCCTCCCCATGCTGGTGCTTTTTGTAGTTCAGTTCCACTAATCACACTGCAGCTCTGACATCCCTCCCAATATTTAACTTTCTTGGGACCTCTGGTAGTTTATTAGCATTTTCAGGCTACAGGTACTGGTGTTTCTGCCTTCAATTACACGGCCACTTTTTGCTGTGGGAGAATTCCCTGCCCCAGGCTAAGTGATGACTGCGGTGATAGGAATAATTATTTGTGGGTGATATTTCAGCAACGCGCAGAGGGAAGTGGAAGATGATCTGTGACAAACAAAATGGATAGTATCAAAAATCAATTCCACTCTTGCTACAGGAATGAGCAAAGGAAAGAAAAAAAGGCAATTCAACAGCTTTTAGAGGGGGGAGGGCTCAAAGGGAGGAAAACAACCTGCTTAAAAGAAATATTCATTTTGCTATGGTATAAAGAAATGTGCCACTTGAAATATTTTGATTTTTTAATCTGGATTCACATGTGTCTATGAATATTTCTAGCATGACTTTTGGTGCTGGGAAATCCAGGCAGTGCCAGATCTCGGGTCCAAACCTGCTTCCTGGACCCCAGCCAGACTCTCCCACAAGGCAGCAGGTCCTTGTACATGTGTGGTGTGGATATACTTATATTTGCATGTCTAAATGTGTAGTACGTATGTACACGTGTGTGTTTCTTTTCTCTTAGCACTATAGTGCCTAGGTAGTACAGGGTCTGTGGGCTATTTAAACTCTTCTAGGTCTTCAGACAATGCAAAGAAGACTTGACCTAAAGCCATGGTCGAAGGAGCAAAACAATGTCTCTCACACCTATCAAGAGCAATTGGGTTTTTTCTTTAGTTGAGGTGTCTGCTTCGGCTATAAAAGCAGTGGACTTGTGCAGACTTGTGACTTTAATAAGTGTGGGAATGTTGAAATTACTCCGGCATTTGGAGGGCTGAGCATTACCATGAATTTCACCAAAGCATCTTCCGTCATAATTTGAAACAGTTCCTTTATGTAGGAGCAGAATATCCATCAATGAGAATGGAAAAATAGAGCAAACATGCGAACAGAAGAGAGGGAAAATGAAAACGGAGACAAGCTTTCTCCTTACCCTGGCATTCTTTCTCTCCACCTGAGTCTGAAATCATAGAAGTTAATAAAGGCTAAAACCCAGAAGCTCCAAATCCTACATTAATGGAAGTTTTTACCCTGAAAAAATAACTTTGAGAGAGGCCGGGGTGTTGATGAGGGACTTCATTATTGCTACAGAGTCTATCTGAAGGCACGTGGATGTGTAGAAGACGACATACCATTTCCATTACTGGCAAATAGGAAGAATTTGCTGTGTGAGTTATGGCACCGGCTCCTGCCAAAATGATCACAACCACCAACACTATCATTACTCTGGTTAGTAGGCTCTTTCCCATCTCTGCTCCTAAAAGCAGGCTATTTCAGATATTCACAGCTCTGATAATTAGAAAGCTGCTTCTAATTTCCAGCCTAAATTTATTCATGGCTAGTTTAGAGCCATTTGCACTTCAATAGCCCACTCCCAGAGGGAGGATGGGGTTGCAGAGCTGTAGATGGAGGTGATGGGTTTGACCCAGAGAGGAACCAGGTTCCTACAGCCTCTGCAAAAGTCCCTGGTGACTGAGTTTAGCAATGGGCATTTGCTGTCAATGAGTGGGGCTGAAACATTAACAGAATCAGGCCTGCGGGTGGTGAATTAAGAGCTGGTCATCACTTCTCAGATTAAATATTTGGTGGTTCCAAAATGGCTTTTACTTTGAGCTAAGAAATTGTCCCTTCCTTTCCCTCAATGCCTTTCATTTTTGATGAAGCTGGAAGACAGGTAAATAAAATATTTTAGTTTATTTTTCCTTAATTTATTTTTTTAAATTGTAATTTTCTACACTTTCTTCAGTGCTGAAAGAGAAGAAAAGAGTATGAGAAATGCTGACTAAGCCATTTTAGCCCTTTGTAGAAACCTGCAGAAATGAGTTTAGATTTCAAAAACTGATTCTCAAATATTTCCCCTTTATCCCAAAGAGGTCCCTGGGGGGAAATCATGTCACAGTACACCTTGTTGATCATCCCGAGCACCCTGCACTGTACAGAGGGTACGGGAAACATGGTCCTGCCTGAGTAGCTATTGAAAGTTAGGACAGAGAGAGGGTCCACGGAGAGTCTCTAGTCGGTGTGAACAGAAATAAACTGTTGGCCCTCAAAGTGCCGAGCTGACCACAGTGTATCTATCTCCCCCATCTTAAGGAAATAAAATATTTCAAAATGGATGGGTAGTGATAATGAAAATACCACTATCTCTTACTCAGAGCATTTTCTAGTCAATGTAAAAACCCTGTCTGGAAAAAGTCGTCCTTTCCACTCTCTCTGATAGGCGTGGAAAGAGATGTGCAGCATGGGAAAGCCTTGGGCAGATCGTCCTGTTGACTGATGCAAACTCAGGCTGGGGCGGGATGGGGCTCTGCAGCATCTGTCCCCCCCACATTGCTCCAGTGTCACCCGACATTACTCTGGGCTCCCTCCACACTGTTTCAGCATCCCCCTTTGTTGCTCCAGCATGCCTTCACATTGCTCCAGCATGCCTTTGCATTGCTCCAGGATCTCCCCACATTGCTCCAGCACCCACCTGCATTGCTCCAGCATCCCCCCGCATTGCTCCAGCATTTACCCTCATTGCTCCAGCATCTCCCCCCATTGCCCTTAGCTTCAGGAGATGCTGTTCCCCTCTGGGACCATGCAAGGACCAGCAGCTCACCCAGGCTGATGGGACACAGGGCTCTGGGGGAACTCACCAGCAAGGAAGAAGGACCTAACATGCCAGCACCCAGCCCCACACATGGTTCCCATCAGCCAAAAGGAGCTACTCAGCATAGCTGCTCTGTTAGCCATGCTTAATCTGCTGCTAAATAAAGTTCATAGCTGTTTAAATAAACGTATGATGAGTAAATGTTGCAGAGTTTTTTAAATAAAAGCCCATCTTTGTTAACACCCAAATTCCACTAATGATTTGAAAACAATTAGTGCTTTTCCAGGTCATGAAGAGGGTTGATCGCCTTCACCTACATTTGGTTTTATTTACAGCCTTCCCCTTTGTTGTCTTGACATTTGCCACAGGAAAGTCGGGAAAGGCTGGGGAGGGAGGGCTGAAAGGAAGCGATACCTGATCATGTAAACAATTAGACCTTTATCCATCCCACCCAAAGAGGTCCTTTATCTGATGACAACCTCTGCAGAACAGAAGAGGAGTAGGTACCTCCCTCTGGGACCATCCTAACTATTCAATCAATTCTCCTCAATTACTAACAAATCTAAATGTGATTTATCTGCCCAGGAATCATTCCAATATCAGGTGAGGATCTATCAATAAAACCCCCAAAGGCAATCTTTTTTTCAGAGCTGTCAATAGAATCTCTGAAGCACAAAGAGAGGGAGCCAACAACTGAGATATTTTGCCGTGTTTTTTTTCTTTTTTTTTTTTTTTTTAGCACTTAATTAAGTCGACAAGAAGCTGTCAAGGATAATTTTCAAAGCACACGGCCTCAGCATCTGACATTTGATAATATTACACTCCATGTTGATTGAAATTGATTTTTTCTCCTCTTTTTTTTTTTTTTTTGTTGGTGAAAGGCTGCAAAAAAGGGGGCATTTGACAACTTTCTTGCCCATAGATCCAAGGACAGCAGGCCAGTTTGTTAAGGTCAGTCATGACAAACAGTATGATGGGTTTTTAAAACCGTCTGAGTTTAACAATAGTAGGGCATGGGTATGTTATTTCAGTGTCAATAAAGCAAGCTGCTCAGCAATTAGCAAATATCTCATCAAGATCAGAGACACCAGGATTAGAAGTAATAGTAAAGTTATAGGGTCATATTCTGATCTCAGTTAATACCATTGTAAATCCAGAGAGAAATTCATTGACTTCAATAGTTTTTGATCCAGAATAGTCCAGACGTGGTCATTTTCTGAACTTGTTACCAGAGCTGCCAATTGTACCATTGCTTTGGATTTATTTGTGTTTATTTTTCACCCTGAGAGGAGCTGGGCACTTCCTTTCCCTTTCCCCCCTGTAAAAGTCACTACTGTAAATGTCTCTAGATGATCATCTGCTTAAATGCCCAAGCTACTTTGTAAACCTATACATGCAATAGCTGCCATTCCCATGCCTTTGAAATGGAAACAAGTGCAACTCTGCAAGCGTGGAGCAGAATCAGGCCCTGTCATTGCTCAGAGAGCTCAGAAAAAAAAAGTATGGACAGCAAAAATCAGGTTCCAGGTTTCTCTTGATATTTGGCTCTCTAAGCAGTGATCAGTATTTACTATTTGCTGCTTAGCACCCCATGCAGAAAACAAGGCAGACTCTCAGCAAATTGATTTGAACGGCAATATTTTATTAAAGTTCTCTACTTAGTTGCACTTGCAGCTGCAGCTGAGCAATTATGGCATTTCAAGAATAATTTATTGGTTATTGGAATCCAAGACGTTATTTCTTTTGTCTCGGCTACAGAAAAAAAGACCCTGGAGCATGGCAGTTGTGTAAGAGGCTGGGAAAACTGACGATGTTCTCCCTGGCTTCTGGGTAGAACAGCAATAACCTGCCAAAGTCGGTGGCATTAAGAGGGGGTGATTTGACAAAAGATGGGGCCCAGGATGTAAACCTCATATTTCTGCACGTGAAAATCCCAGCTTGGCTTCAGCTCATGACCACACAGAGGACAACTCATGTCACCTGCTCCAGCACATGGCACCATGGCTCAACAGGAATGGGAAGAGCTTGGCAAGTACTCACTTGGTCCCTCCTCAAAGAGGAGCTCCAGGATGAGGTCAAACCCAATCCCTCTTTTATTTATTTCTATTTCTTGCACAGGATGAGCCGGAGATGCATCAACATCATGTTGCAGCACATTTCAGAAGACCCAGTTCTGGAAGGACTGGGGCTTCAGCAGTGGAGATGGGGCTAGTCTCATCAGAAACCAGATATAAAGTAAGTGGCACGTCTGTCTTAAATGGATAGATCATTCCTCAGGAGTGTGTAATTTAGACACCGGGCAGCTTTTACCCATCAGATTGTGACAGGGAGCAAGCAAGCTGAATAAATTAATTGAATTGCCCAAGGTCATCGAGGAAATCTTTAGCAGAGGCCAATAATGGGCACAAATGCCCCCAAATTAGCATCTCCATCTCCAAAGGTGTGCTCTTAGCAGGTGCATGGGATCTGAAGGGTTAAGCTGGGCTAGATTGAAGAGAGACATAATTATCCCAGGTAAGAATTAACTTGTCAGGAATTGGGAGCAAGGCACCACCTGACTCGAGCGAAATGATCTAAATCTGTATGTCCCACGCTGATCACCCTGCGGCTCTCCTGCAAATGATGCACCAGAATTAACTGAGCGTATTTTACAGTAGGTACATTTCACCCCTTGGAGGAATACTATAAATGTTGGTCTTGCGGACACCGCTTCCACAGTACCCTGAGATGAAGAGAGAGAGGTTTAAATCCAAATCAGTGTCAGCACTGCCTCTGGAAAGCTCTCACAACAATTTAAGCAGAATTGTAATGGGTTCCCAGGAGTGACCGCAGTTTGGGTTTGAGGGGTGAGGGATCCTGGTCTCTCCACCTCATCTCAGGCAGATGAAGCATGGGTTTTATGACTTTTGGGACCTCATGGCTTGGACATCAAAGAGTGCCAGGGGTCACTGCTGGGCACTGGAATGTGACTGTAAGACAAATTATGAGCCCAGTCTGAAGGTGCTTTTGGCCAGGGGCAGCTGGCCTTCTCCCAGCCACCTCCCAGGGATGCTCTGTGGTACAGCCTGGGCCAGGCACCATCCCCAACTGCCTGTTTGAGGCTGGCCACCCTGGGTAATGGTACAGATAAGGGTATTTGTGCCAGAGAATGGTCCAGGAGGCCTGATTTTAGCTGTAGAGATGTAGCCTTTATGGCCTGTTTTCCTGGCATCTTGATCTAGGAGAGAATTTGGACCCTCAGCTGGTTACAACAAACAGTATCAAGATAAAGAAGTGGAGGTAGAAAGGCTCATCTGGTCAAACTAGCAGTGATGCTGCTCTTTGGAAGGGTCCCTAAAGGGCCAGATCCAGCCCCGTCCCCCAGTCTGCTCCCTCTGTGGCTGCCTGTACCCCAGTGCTCGTAGAGACCAGATGTGCTTCACAGCTCACCCCAGCAGAGATGCTGGCTCAGGTTTCTCTCCCAAAGGTTCAGGGTCAAGATGACATTGTGGTCATCCTTGAGCCACTCTGCAGCACCATCCCGTCCTGCACCATGGTTTGTCTGCATGCCCACAGGGCTAAACCACAGAGCTTGTGCTTGCCACTGTCCTGGAGCATGTCTGCTGGATTTCCCAGGGCTCCTTCAGTGTATAGTGAAGACTAAGCAGCACAATTATGGTCTTCAGTCACAACTTGAGCAAAATGTTGGCCCAAGAGTATGATTTTTCCTTGCTCAGGCTCCACTTGTGTGTGTGTCCTGGTTTGGCCTAAACCAGGCCGATTTTCCTTTCAGTGATTTTTACTTTCAGCTAAGTCTCCTCTAAGTAACTGCACTTTCTGAAACTAACTGCATGTTTTGCAGACAGTGTCTGCTTCCAGGACTGATAACGCTCGAAGTTTGTAGTTATCGCTGAGGCACCGGTAGGGATGTTGTGCAGTAAGGCTCTTGCTGTACTTAGTCTTAGAGAAACCAAGGTCACTGCTGAATTCCTCACTGCTTACGAGTGAAGAGCCGAAGGGGGGTCGCAGCTGCAGGGGGGAGCAGACAGGGCAGGTGACCCAAAATTGACCAACGAGGGTATTCCATCCCATACACGTCATTCTCGGTATAAAGCGGGGGGATCACGAGGGTCTCGCTCTCGGGCTCTTTTCTGCTATGGCCGGTGTCCAAGGAGGACTCCAACTGTTTTCCTGCTGCCCCCGATCCCGATCTGTGCATCCCTGAATCCAGCTCTCGACCGTCGCTAGGCCCAGCCTGGGCCTTCCCGGAGCCTGCCCTGCAGTGCCGGTGGTGACGTTGCCGACATCGGGGGAGCTCGGTCTTGGTTTTGTATATATATTTGTATATATTTGATTATTCCAATATCATTATTATACTCTTTTTCATTATTATAGGTTTATTAAAACTGTTTTAACTTTCCAACCTGTAAGTCTCTCTCCCTTTTCCCTTTCCCTTTCCCTTCGGGTGCGGGGGGGAGGGTTAACAGAGAGCGTCTGCCGCAGGTTTAGTGGCCGGCCCAGCTTTAAACCGTGACAGATTTATTGGCGCCCAACGTGGGGCTCGAGAGAAGCTCCAACAGGTTCCTCTGATAAGTCGAATCCCAGCTCCGGCGGGAGGAGACCTGGAGACCTCAGCTGAGAGAGTATCAGATTTCTTCCTTTGAGATTTACGAGGGGTTGGAAATTAAAACAGATAGCGAAGATGGTAATGTCATTTTTGAACGCTGTGTTATCTCATCTCTTTATAAAGCCTTTTACAGAGTTAAGTGTAATGATACCTTACTTGCCGTATGCGCTGTTTGTTACTGTTTATGTGCAGTTTATCACTGCTGGGCACTGGTCAATGTGCATTGTTTTGTTATGGCGTTTCATACTGATTTATGTCGTGATAAACTGGGCTGTTACTATTCTGAACGCGGTAGCAGCGATTTTATCTGCGGACTCCGGGCGTCCTTTAGCTGATTGTGTTAATGATTACACTTCCAATTTTACTTCGGGAAATAGTACCTTCTCCTTTTCTGCCAAGCTGATTCCTCTAGATTTTGTGAAATTCGGATGGTGCTGTCTAGGTGGCATATTTTTATTTTCAGTTGTCCTGAATGTGTTTCTGATGTGGGATAAGATTAAATATCGGTGCAGGGACAGTTGTAGGTGTTGTGCAGCTACCTCAGATCCTACAGCGTGTGCTGCCGCTACAGCCACTAAATCCACTGAAACCTAAGCAGCCTGCACCACAGCTGCTACACCCCCCAAGATGGCCACTGCAGCTACTCAGACTCTAATGAGCCTCAGCACTCCCACAACAGCCACTGCATCTACTCAGACCCCAGCATCTAACGAATCTGTACCAATTGCTCCTGTAACCAGGAAGAAATACCAAAAGAAATCAGCTTGTGAAGAGAAGGATGATGACTCAGAGCCTTCTAAGGCAGAGCCATCACATGACCCAGGTGAGGGCCCTTCTCAGGCAGAGTCAGGGCCTGACACAGATGGGGGTTCCCTTGATTGTCATTTTAAAGCAGACCCATCACAGAAGAAAGGTCGTTCTAAAGCAGAACTATCACAGGAGGAGGACTCTGACATAGAGATAACCTACCACTCCTTATCCCTGAAGGACCTGAGAAATATAAGGAAAGATTTCAGCCGTTATGATGGTGAGCCAATTATTACCTGGCTGCTCCGATGCTGGGATAATGGGGCAGATAGCATGCAATTAGACGGCAGAGAAGCCAGACAGTTGGGATCCCTGTCCAGAGATGGTGGTATTGATAAGGCGCTCGCAAGAAAGTCAAACACTATCAGTCTCTGGAGGCGACTTTTGTCAGCTGTAAAGAGCAGGTATCCCTATAAAGATGATGTTATGAGCCACCTGAGCAAATGGATCACTATAGAAAAAGGTATTAACTACCTTAGACAACTAGCTGTGCAAGAGATCATTTATAGACACCCACGGGAAATTATAGATCCTGTAGATCCTGATGAAGTGGAATGCAACCAATCCATGTTCCGGAAGGTTGTGAAGAATGCTCCACCGGCATATACCCATACATTGTCAATATTAGTATGGGGAGAAGATGATATGGCATGACCTACTGTGGGTGAAATGGCTAACTGTATGTGACAGTATGAAGATAGTATTTCTTCCCCACTGCAGACCCGCATCTCAGCTGTGGAAAAACTGACTAAGGAAAACAAGGACTCATTTAAACAACTGTCAGACAAACTGTCCAGGATAGAGAATAAACTTGACTCTCTACCTACACAGGCCCGCGTTGCAGCCGTTAAGAGAAAACGCCCTCCTACAGGACCAGCTCAAAGGAAACGGAACACATCACGAGGTATCCTGTGGTTTGCCCTGCGTGGTTATGGGGAAGACATGAACAGATGGCATGGACAATCTACCAGTACCCTACAGGCACGAGTATGTGAGTTGCAAGCTAAAAGAAATACCAGAGAGAATTTTTCTAGAAGGATGGCTGCTCCAGTTACCAGTGAGCAGGACCCCAGTCAGGGTAGATGGGCCTCAGGTCCCTATTTCCCAAATATGAATAGGGGAAATGAAGGTCCAGTCCCTGTGAGCTGTACGAATCCAGTCTTTAATTAGAGGGGCCCTGCCTCCAGCAAGGAGGAGGAGAGGGACAACCGAGTTTATTGGACTGTGTGGATTCGATGGCCTGGCACATTAGAACCACAAAAGTATCGAGCCCTGGTAGACACTGGTGCACAGTGCGCCCTCATGCCATCGAATCATAAAGGGACAGAATCTGTCAGTATCTCGGGAATAACAGGGGGATCTCAAGAGTTATCTGTATTGGAGGCCGAAGTGAGCCTAACTGAAAACGAATGGAAAAAGCACCCCATTGTGACTGGTCCAGATGCTCCATGCATCCTTGGCATAGACTACCTTAAGAAAGGGTATTTTAAGGACCCAAAAGGGTATAGATGGGCCTTTGGTGTAGCAGCTGTAGAGACTGAGGACATTAAACAGCTGTCTACCTTGCCTGGCCTCTCAGAGGATCCTTCTGTTGTGGGGTTGCTGAAGGTTGAAGAACAACAGGTGCCAATTGCTACTGCCACGGTGCACCGACGACAATATCGCACCAATCGAGACTCCCTGATCCCCATTCATAAACTGATTAGACAATTAGAAAATCAAGGAGTGATTAGCAAGACTCGCTCACCCTTTAATAGTCCTATATGGCCAGTGCAAAAGTCTGATGGAGAATGGAGATTAACTGTGGACTATCGTGGCCTAAATGAAGTTACACCACCGCTGAGTGCTGCTGTGCCAGACATGCTAGAACTTCAATACGAACTGGAGTCAAAGGCAGCCAAGTGGTACGCCACTATAGACATTGCTAATGCATTTTTCTCTATTCCCTTGGCACCAAAGTGCAGGCCACAGTTTGCTTTTACCTGGAGAGGTATCCAGTACACCTGGAATCGACTGCCCCAGGGGTGGAAACACAGTCCTACTATTTGCCACGGACTGATCCAGACTGCACTAGAAAAGGGTGGAGCTCCAGAACACTTGCAATATATTGATGACATCATTGTATGGGGTGATACAGCAGCAGAAGTTTTTGACAAAGGGGAGAAAATCATCCAAATTCTTCTGAAAGCTGGTTTTGCCATAAAAAGAGGCAAGGTCAAGGGACCTGCCCGGGAGATCCAGTTTTTAGGGATTAAATGGCAAGATGGGTGTTGCCAGATCCCGATAGAGGTGATCAACAAAATAACAGCTATGTCCCCACCAACTAACAAAAAGGAAACACAAGCCTTCTTAGGTGTTGTGGGTTTCTGGAGAATGCATATTCCAGATTACAGCCAGATTGTACGCCCTCTTTATCAGGTGACCAGAAAGAAAAATGATTTTCAGTGGGGCCCTGAACAACGACAGGCTTTTGAAGGGATTAAACAAGAGATTGTGCATGCAGTAGCCCTTGGACCAGTCCGTACGGGACAAGATGTTAAAAATGTGCTCTACACTGCAGCTGGGGACAATGGTCCTACCTGGAGCCTCTGGCAGAAAGTACCACGGGAGACTCGAGGTCGACCCCTAGGATTTTGGAGTCGAGGATACAAGGGCTCTGAGGCCAATTACACCCCAACTGAAAAAGAGATACTGGCAGCATATGAAGGAGTTAGAGCTGCTTCAGAGGTAATTGGTACTGAAGCACAACTTCTCCTGGCACCTCGATTACCAGTACTAGGCTGGATGTTCAAGGGTAAGGTTCCTACTACTCATCATGCAACTGATGCTACATGGAGTAAATGGATTGCATTAATTACACAGAGGGCTCGAATAGGAAACCCTAATCGCCCAGGAATCTTAGAAGTGATCATGGACTGGCCAGAAGGCAAAGACTTCGGAATGCCACCAGAAAAGGAGGTGACACGTGCTGAAGAAGCCCCACCATATAATGAACTACCAGAGGATGAGAAGCAGTATGCCCTGTTCACCGATGGATCCTGCCGTCTTGTAGGAAAGCATCGGAAGTGGAAAGCTGCTGTATGGAGTCCCATACGACGAGTCACGGAAGCCACAGAAGGACAAGGTGAATCAAGTCAATTTGCAGAGGTAAAAGCCATCCAGCTGGCTCTAGACATTGCTGAACGAGAAAAGTGGCCAAGGCTGTATCTTTATACTGACTCATGGATGGTGGCAAATGCCTTGTGGGGGTGGTTAAAGCAGTGGAAGCAAAGCAACTGGCAGCGTAAAGGTAAATCTATTTGGGCTGCTGAACTGTGGCAAGATATTGCTACTCGGCTAGAGAAACTAGTCGTGAAGGTACGTCATGTAGATGCTCACGTACCTAAAAGTCGGGCAATTGAGGAACATCGAAACAACCAACAAGCGGATCAGGCTGCTAAAGTGTTCCAAATAGATTTGGACTGGGAACATAAAGGTGAACTATTTTTAGCTCGGTGGGCTCATGACACTTCAGGTCATCAAGGAAGAGATGCAACATACAGATGGGCTCGTGACCGAGGGGTGGACTTAACTATGGACTCTATTGCACAGGTTATCCATGATTGTGAAACATGCGCCGCAATTAAGCAAGCCAAACGGTTAAAACCTTTGTGGTATGGGGGGCGGTGGTTGAAATATAAATATGGGGAGGCCTGGCAAATTGACTACATCACACTCCCTCAAACCCGCCAGGGTAAACGTTATGTGCTTACCATGGTGGAGGCGACCACCAGATGGCTGGAAACATACTCTGTGCCCCATGCCACTGCCCGGAACACTATTCTGGGCCTTGAAAAGCAAATCTTGTGGCGACACGGCACACCAGAGAGAATTGAGTCAGACAATGGTACTCATTTCAAAAACAGTCTCATAGATAACTGGGCCAAAGAGCACGGTATCGAATGGGTATATCACATCCCCTATCATGCACCAGCATCTGGGAAAGTTGAACAATACAATGGGCTGTTAAAAACTACCCTAAAAGCAATGGGGGGTGGAACCTTTAAAAACTGGGATAAGCATTTGGCACAAGCTACCTGGCTAGTTAACACCAGGGGATCTATCAATCGAGCTGGCCCTGCTCAGTCAGACCTTTTACATACAGTAGAAGGGGATAAAGTCCCTGTGGTGCATGAAAGGAATCTGTTGGGAAAAACTGTCTGGGTTCTTCCTGCTACGGGCAAAGGTAAACCCATTCGTGGGATTGCTTTTGCTCAGGGACCTGGATGTACTTGGTGCGTGATGCTGCAGGATGGTGGAGTCCGATGTGTCCCTGAAGGTGATCTGATCTTGGGTGAGAATGTGGAAGACCCTCAGTCTGCAAACAGCTGTGCTTTACTTGGGGAGCATAAGATTTGCTTGGGAACACTGCACTGAGAATAGCTTTTGCTTGCTTCTAAGATAAAGGAGCCGAGACCAGTTCACAGGGCTTTTTGAGGCATGAAAGAAGTAAACATGTGTGGAAGGTCAGTTCTGAACACAGAGCTGAAAACAAGGAATGGTTGTTGATGTTTTGAGTCCAGAACACTGGCTCTTCCCAGAATGGGTGATGAGTGCTTAGCGTGTGAATGTTGATGTTATCTTGAACTGCCTAGTCTGGCTCCTGCATTGTAGCAGTTAAATAGGGTAGTAGCATAACAATAAAAAGCCTTAGGCCTTTCGGCTTCAGGCCCTTGCATCCTCGATCTCAGAGTCTGTGCCTTCCTTGCCGCCCGCCGCAAATGGCGCCCGAACAAGGTTGAAGATTAACGAAGAAGCGGCGGCGACTCTGATCGAAGGATTGTCAGGGGCTAGCGCGCGCCAGGACCGGAGAGTCACCAGGACCGGAGAGTCCCCAGGATCAGAGAATCCCCAGGACCGGAGAGTCCCCAGGACCGGAGAGCGAGTCCCCAGGACCGGAGAGTCCCCAGGATCGGAGAATCCCCAGGATCAGAGAATCCCCAGGACCGGAGAGTCCCCAGGACCGGAGAGTGAGTCCCCAGGACCAGAGAGTCCCCAGGATCGGAGAATCCCCAGGATCGGAGAATCCCCAGGATCGGAGAGTCCCCAGAATCAGTGAGTTCCGCGATCGCAATAAACATGGGACAGGCTAGTTCCCAAGAGCATAAGCTCTACACTGAGGTATTACAGCGTATATTACGCGAACAGGGCTATAAGGTCCAATTAGCGAAATTGGTGCAGTTATTAGTATGGATCAAAGACAACTGTACCTGGTTCCCTGTATCAGGGACTTACGATGCAAAGATTTGGGCAAAAGTGGGAGTAGAAATACAAAAACGGAACGCGTTGCAGTCTGATATTCTAAAGGATTTAGAAGCAACGTGGAGGGTTGTTTTTACAGCACTCTCTGCACTCCAGCCTGCAGAGGAGTATTTGCAATCTCTGGCATCCACTCCTATTAACACCTTAGTGGATGTGACGGAGCAACAGGAGCCTGTATATGAAACAGTCTCTGGAGAATCAGACGATCCTTACGATCTTGATTTCACAGATCCAGACATACAGTCCAATTTATACCCAGCATTAACATCGGTAAAAGAAACGGCTGCAGCCGTCCCTTCGGTGCGGGGGGTCTCGCAGCCGGCAGCAGCAGCGGCAGCGGCTACGGACGGAGCACAGTTAACACCAACAGCTCCTCCGTATCCTGCGTCTGCCGAGCCACCTATTGGCTTTGCTGAAAAGGCATCAGAGTCTCATGTAACGAAATACAAAACGCTGGCAGAAAATTGTAGAGAGGAAGCTGCTCGTAAAGGAGATTTTGCCATGCTGACGGCGATGCCGGTAATCTATCGTCCATATCATTCTCCTGAGTATCAATACCTTAGTTATGAAATGATTAAGGAAGTACGGGCCGCGGTGAGAGACTATGGTTTGCACAGTAACTATACTTCAAATTTAGTAACAGTCATTGGGGAATCCTATACTATGACTCCACATGATTGGAAGTCACTTTTACGGATGATTTTAACACCTGCACAGTATTCAGTGTGGCTGGCAGAGTACCAGGAGGCTGTTTCTGCAGACACTTTGGAAAATAGGCAAGAATATTTGGGAGTTAATCAGTATGCAATACCAGAGGTACAGGCACGGTTACCTCGGCAGCGTTTACAACAGATCTCTGCATTGGCTTTAAAGTGCCTGAAACGCATTCCGGAGGCAGGGAAACGCCAGCCCTCTTTTGCGGCAGTCAGGCAAGGAGCTCAAGAACCCTATGTCACATTTATTGATCGTTTACAAACAGCACTGAGCAGGCAGATTGATGATGAAAATACAGTAGAAACGCTGTTATTACAATTGGCTTATGAAAATGCAAATGCAGATTGTCAAAGAATTTTGGGCCCTCTAAAAAACTCTTACAAAAGTATAGCAGAATTTATTAAAGCTTGTCAGAATGTGGGTTCTGAAGAGCATAAAGCTACTTTACTTGCAAGTGCCTTGGCTCAGCAACTCGTTGTGGGACGAGCAGAAATGAAATGTATTGAGTGTAATCAAATGGGGCATATTAAAAAGAACTGCCCAAAGCCGACAGTAAAGAAAAAAGATGAGCAGAAAGGAAGGTTCTCCCACAGGGCATGATGAACAGTCCCACAATTTGTCAGTTAGTGGTCTCTGCTGCAATAGAGCCGACTCGAAGTATTTTTAAACAGTCTCTTATTTACCATTATATGGATGACATTCTCATTGCAGCTTTGACACAGACAGAACTGATGAAAACTGTAAATCATCTAAAAGACTCCTTACAACAATTTGGGCTTCATATTTCCCCAGAAAAAATACAAACAGAACCGCCCTGGAAGTATTTGGGATGGGTACTGTTTACCAGAACCTTACGGTCACAACAACTTCGTTTGGTAAACAATATCTCTATATTAAATGATTTGCAGCAACTACTAGGGACAATTAATTGGATTCGTCCTGTGCTGGGTATTTCTATTGAACAGTTAAGTACCCTGTTTAACACCTTGAAGGGGGATTCAGATTTAACTTCGCCTCGAATCCTTTCTGACAAAGCAAAACAGGAATTGGCATTGGTAATTCAAAAACTTACAGCTTCCCAAGCAGGACGTATAATCTTACACTTGCCTCTTCTATTTTTTGTGATTCACACGAAATTCCAGCCTTATGGGCTATTTGCTCAATTGACAGAATCACAGCAATTAGTTACCCTGGAATGGATTTTCTTATCACACACCTTTACAAAAACAATTACGACTCCTTTGGAGATGGTCATTATGGTGATTCAGAAAGGACGGTTCAGGATACAGCAGCTGACAGGTCGAGACCCTGACATTATTTACCTACCCTTTCATAAGGAAACGCACATTACTCTGATGAGGGACAGCCTTGAATTTCAGGCTGCTCTGGCTGATTATTTGAATGATATCCATTTTACTTTGCCACGGAATAAAATCTTGCAAGCCTTACCTTCCCTCTGTTTACAGCCACAGAGAGTGATGGTGCCTCACCCTATACCAAATGCAAAAACGGTTTTTACAGACGGCTCAGGTAAAACAAAGAAGGCCGTAGTGGCCTGGAAAGAAAAGGCACAATGGCAACACACATCAGTTACTGTGGAAGCGTCCACTCAGATTGTTGAATTGTCTGCAATACATTTAGCTCTGACATTGTTTGCAAGCGAACCTATTAATATTGTATCAGATTCACTATATGCTGTTGGTGCTATTAACCGCTTAGAAGCTGCATTTATCAAAGAAATTAGCAATAAAGAGCTGTATAAACTTTTCCTTGCTATTGCAACTCTGCTTCAGCAACGACAGCATCCTTGCTTTATTGTTCATATTAGGTCTCACACTCGCTTGCCAGGACCTCTGGTAGAAGGGAATGCAGTAGCTGATAAGTACACTGTTTTGCCCATAACATCATCCTCCCTTACTCAACGATTTCAACATGCACAATTATCTCACTCCTTTTTCCATCAAAATGCTCGCAGTTTACAGAAAGAATTTGCTCTCACAAAAACGCAGGCTCGTGATATTATTCGGGCATGTAACGATTGTCAACTATATAATACTGCAACTTATCATGATGGTGTAAATGTCAGGGGACTGAAGGCTAATGAAATTTGGCAAACAGATGTTACACATTATCCACCTTTTGGCAGGCAAAAGTATGTTCATGTTACTGTGGATACCTTTTCTGGTTATGTTGTTGCTTCTGCAGCTACAGGGGAACGGACTCAGGATGTTAAGAAACATTGGACAAGGTGCTTTGCACTTATGGGCCTCCCTAAACAAATAAAAACAGACAATGGACCTGCCTATGTATCTCAAGCAGCGGCCTTATTCCTACAACAGTGGGGTGTGTCTCACGTTACAGGTATCCCGCACACCCCCACCGGACAAGCCATAATTGAACGGACACATCAAAACTTGAAACACATGTTGCAAAAACAAAAAAGGGGGAGTGTAGCCACAACTCCTCAAGAACAATTAGATATGGCTGTGTTCACTTTAAATTTTCTAAATCGGTCATCTTCTCGATTAGATACCACGGCAGTGGAACGACATTTTCAGGCTAAAGTTCCCTTTACACAAAATCCTAAGGTTTGGTATAAAGATCTGCCAGGCCCAACTGATTGGCGTGGACCAGTAGAATTGTTGACATGGGGGAGGGGATATGCTTGTGTTTTACTCCCAACAGGTCCTCGTTGGCTACCTGCGAGATGCGTGAAGCCATACCATGAGCTGGAGAAACCACAACCAGAACCCGGTACCAGAAACGCAGACGCTGAAAGCACAGGGACCACGCAAGTGACGTAGAACAGTCAACCCGACACCGGGCATTACTTGGGGAATGCTGAAATGACTGGATGAGCACGCAAGTAGCATGCTGCGAGAGGTCTTGGGTGGTCTCTGGTGGTCGTGGTCCCCCCATAGTTGTACTGTCTGCTGTGTGACTTCGCTTCCACGCAAGCGTGGTTAAGGCCTTTCTGTTGACACATGCAGGTGGCTCTGAGGAGAAGATACTGTTTTGATTCTCACAGCAGTTATCTCTTCTAGAGCGTGTGAATCAAGTAAATTTGGACACTACAGGGATGTTGTTCACAGTCTTGTTTATCTTTGGCCCTTCTTTGTAATTAGTGATGCTACAGCATTATTGTATAGATATCTATGTTTATTCCTTTTTCTATATGTATTTATTGCATGTCTCTGTATATTGCTCTGCTCTACACCCCGCAAGCCAAATGTGCACGTCCAGCTTTGCACTCCCCAGGAGAAGCAGTCTCTTGAGCGAGGGGGTAGAATGTGGGAATATAACGGAAGATGGGCGAGGAGGATTGTAAACACGCTCAAGTGACTTGCACCTGGGGTGTCAAAAAACACATATATCATACTACTAACTGTTATTTAGTCTTGTGTGCTGGACAAGTAGAGCATCTTCATTCAGATAACATAGGCCTGTGATAAGACTCAAGGGCACCTAATTGTTTATGCCTGAGATTCCTGCCCTGCTGTGAGAAAGATCAAAGCACAGTGGAAAAATGCCGCCTGGCAGAAATCCCTAATATACAGGCGAAGGCAGCAGGCCCGGAATCTCTTTCACTTTCTCTCTAGCAGGAACTGAACTCCGCGGTGCCTGCGTCCCTGCTTGTGTGCCTTTGCCCCAAGTGCTGCTTCAGAGACCTGGTCTGCAATCAGAGGACTCTGAAAAGCCGAAGCCCACATCATGACCACCCTTGTCATCAAATAAACAAAAAAGGGGGAAATGTGGAAGACCCTCAGTCTGCAAACAGCTGTGCTTTACTTGGGGAGCATAAGATTTGCTTGGGAACACTGCACTGAGAATAGTTTTTGCTTGCTTCTAAGATAAAGGAGCCGAGACCAGTTCACAGGGCTTTTTGAGGCATGAAAGAAGTAAACATGTGTGGAAGGTCAGTTCTGAACACAGAGCTGAAAACAAGGAATGGTTGTTGATGTTTTGAGTCCAGAACACTGGCTCTTCCCAGAATGGGTGATGAGTGCTTAGCGTGTGAATGTTGATGTTATCTTGAACTGCCTAGTCTGGCTCCTGCATTGTAGCAGTTAAATAGGGTAGTAGCATAACAATAAAAAGCCTTAGGCCTTTCGGCTTCAGGCCCTTGCATCCTCGATCTCAGAGTCTGTGCCTTCCTTGCCGCCCGCCGCATGAGAATACTTAATTCTGAACTGCATGATGTTAATTGCTGCATAATACTAACAGTGTTCATAAGTGTCTTTCAGGTTGAAGCAGTGGTGATGGGAATGGAGCTAGCTGCAAGTGGTGTCCAGTAACCTCCTCGAGACTGACATCTTTAACCTGCAACCCGTGGGCACGAACTGTGACAAAGCTCATACCATCTCTCCTACCCTGGGAGACTCCTAGCCAGATGGAAACCCACAATCCTGAACTAAATGAACTTGATGAACTTTTTTTTTTTCTGTATAGAAATGAATCATAAACTAATGTTATCTGTATATATTTTAAAATGAAAAGTTAGTGGTGATCTGAGTATGACGTGAATGGTATGGAATAAGGGGTGGAATGTCCTGGTTTGGCCTAAACCAGGCCGATTTTCCTTTCAGTGATTTTTACTTTCAGCTAAGTCTCCTCTAAGTAACTGCACTTTCTGAAACTAACTACATGTTTTGCAGACAGTGTCTGCTTCCAGGACTGATAACGCTCGAAGTTTGTAGTTATCGCTGAGGCACCGGTAGGGATGTTGTGCAGTAAGGCTCTTGCTGTACTTAGTCTTAGAGAAACCAAGGTCACTGCTGAATTCCTCACTGCTTATGAGTGAAGAGCCGAAGGGGGGTCGCAGCTGCAGGGGGGAGCAGACAGGGCAGGTGACCCAAAATTGACCAACGAGGGTATTCCATCCCATACACGTCATTCTCGGTATAAAGCGGGGGGATCACGAGGGTCTCGCTCTCGGGCTCTTTTCTGCTATGGCCGGTGTCCAAGGAGGACTCCAACTGTTTTCCTGCTGCCCCCGATTCCGATCCGTGCATCCCTGAATCCAGCTCTCGACCGTCGCTAGGCCCAGCCTGGGCCTTCCCGGAACCTGCCCTGCAGTGCCGGTGGTGACGTTGACGACATCGGGGGAGCTCGATCTTGGTTTTGTATATATATTTGTATATATTTGATTATTTCTATTATTATTATTATACTCTTTTTCATTATTATAGTTTATTAAAACTGTTTTAACTTTCCAACCCGTAAGTCTCTCTCCCTTTTCCCTTTCCCTTTCCCTTCGGGTGCGGGGGGAGGGTTAACAGAGAGCGTCTGCCGCAGGTTTAGTGGCCGGCCCAGCTTTAAACTGTGACAGTGTGCAAAGTGTGAGCACCAAGATTGATTCCTGGTATTTGCCTTCTGTTGTTAACTCCTCATTTCCTGAAGCCTTGGGATAGTGGAAAATTCTCATTGCTCAATGTTAGACTTGTTTCCTTATGAAATAGCTGCACGTAAGCATGGGCTGGAGTTTGCTGATCTGGGAAACCATGGAGGAGGGGCACAACTCTCACACATGGCTCCCCTTTGGCTTCATATGCTCTGCTGAATAGAGCAGGCTGGGGGCCATCCTAGAATCACAGAATCGTAGAATGGTTTTGGTTGGAAGGGACATTAAAGATCATCTAGTTCCAACCCCCCTTCCATGGGCAAGGACACCTTCCACTAGACCAGGTTGCTCAAAGCCCCATCCAATCTGCCCTTGAACACTGCCAGGGAGGGGGCATCCACAGCTTCTCTGGGCAACCTGGGCCAGTGTCTCACCACCCTCACAGGAAATAATTTTTCCCTAATATCTCATCTAAATCTCCCCTCTTTCAGTTTAAAACCGTTACCCCTCGTCCTATCACTCCATGTCCTTGTAAAAAGTCCCTCTTCAGCTTTCCTGTAGGCCCCTTCAGGTACTGGAAGGCTGCTAGAAGGTCTCCCCAGAGACTTCTCTTCTCCAGGCTGAACAGCCCCAACTCTCTCAGCCTGTCTTCATAGGAGAGGTGCTCCAGCCCTCTGATCATCTTCGTGGCCTCCTCTGGACTCGCTCCAACAGCTCCATGTCATCCATCCTTTGGTCTTAGGGTACATGACACGGTGCAGCTTGCTCCATGCAGTTAAACTCCCTTCTCTCCCCATGCCATGAGGACTTCCCCTTGCCACCTACGGGGAACGATCCCTGTCTATGGTCTCCCCCAAAATGTGTAGGAATTGTCCAGGCTGGGCTTGCTGGGATGGGATGAAACGAAGTTGGCTTGAGCATCATGACTGCCGTCAGCCCTGCAGTGTGACCAACAACCCCTCTGTTCCCTCTCCTGCGCATGGCTTGAGTTTGGTGTTTCTATATCAGAGGGAAGGAAGGTTTGCACAAGCTCGTCTGTTTTTTCCTGACTCTATGATTTGATCTAATAAAAGATACTGCCTATCCTCACAAACCCAGCTCCACCTCAGAGGCTTAAATCAAATTATAGAGCCACTCATGCAATGTGCCAGAGCAGGATTTACTGCGAGCCATCAGTCCACATCCTGCGAGCTGGGGTGGTGCAGCCATGCTGGGCTGAGTCCTTGCTACCTTGCGCTTGGAGTGGCCATTTCAACCCAGATCCAACAACTCATTTAGGCTCTGAGGACAGCATGATAATTACAGTCCAAAAAATCTTTCCCCATTGAGACTCCACCTCTGCCTGGGATTGTCCCTCTCTGGGGCACAGCAGCGGGATATCTCAGGGGTTTAGCAGCACTCTTGGGAGCTAAATGTAGCAGCACCAGGCTCACCGGAGCCCAGCTTGACCATGGCATGGTCTGGGCTTTGGTAGAATGACCCTGGGGTTTTCCTCAGGGAATCAGAGCAGGGATTTAGGTTGCCTTGGCACATTGAGGTCTTGGGGTGATGGGGACAAGTGGTGCCCAAGCAAGTTGGGCTGGTCTGCAGCCAGGCCTGGGAATGCCGGCCCTGGGATGCTGATTTCGCCTTCGATGTCTTTGCCTCTGGCAATTCACTTAATGGTACGGTTTTTCCCTCTGTGTGAAATGGATAGAATAATCACTTCCTCCCTTGCACGGGTGACACGAGGCTTAATTAATTAATTAATTAATTGTTTTAGAAGTAATTAAGTTTCTTATTTCACAAAGAGTGCTTTTTTTTTTTTTTTGAAAGTAGTTATGTTGCATAGAGCCTGGAGTGTCATCATGGGCCTGAGCTAAGGGGTGTTCCCTGGGACCGCAGCCTCAAATCATTACCCAGGAGGGAAGCAGGGCACTGGGGTCCTGCCACCCCCATCAGATTTGCATGCTGCTATCACAACGCCATGGCTGCCCTCCTGTGCCGGGTTTAAAAACCCAGTGGCAGCCGCTTTCCCATTTGGAAAGGCCAAATCCTACCAGTACTGGGCTTCTCTAACACCTGGTCACCGGGGCCAAGGCACATGAGTTGAGGTCCTTGCCCCAGGCAGACAGGCAGGGCTGGGTTTCCAGTCTCTCCAGTGTGCCCAAGCCATGGGGATGGTCCCTGGTTCCTGCTGGCAGCTCTGAGTTACGGCCCCTTGCTGAGCCGGCAGAGATCCCCCTGTGGTGGATGGGGACACGGGGGTCATCACGCAAGCAGCTCTGCTGGCAGAGGGCAGGAAGCAACGACAAGTTAGTCTGCAAGAGATGATCTGTCTTTCCCTAATGCAGCCAAGAGGCCTTTCAAATTGCAATTAAGACTATCAGGAAAGTCTCTATTCCTTAGGAAGCGTTACATAGCATATTTAAAACACATATTTTTAAGTTAATTTGGTAACAGAGCACATATATTCAGATTGTCCTTAATTAACCATTTAAGATGCCAAGTTCCATTCAAACCCTCTTGTTCGTCATCATTTTCAGAAATGTTGCAGGAAACAAGCAGTGACGGATGAGAAACTGAGCACTATCTGCTGGCAACAGACGTCTGACAAAGTGATAAGTATGGCTAATTCCCCTGGGCATTATTTGTACACAGTGCATAGATATGGGTGAATTATTGCTGTCCCTGATTGTCTAATGATTTTTTTTCCCCTCTCATATGATCTTTTTTTTCTTACCTGGTATTTTTGACATCTGAGAAATTCATATTGGCAGGTTGATCTATATTGTCTAATATAACATGGAGTGTGATCAATCACAAATCCTGCCTAGCCTTTTTCAGTAACTTCAGTTACAGTGAAATGGCAGAGGTCTATCCCAAGGTAATGAAGATTGCATGACTAATTTCCACTAAAAACTTGGCATTTAGACCAGATCCATTAAAGAAAAAAATTATTACTAAGCCCTTAAATCACTACTCAGCATTTACTACTGCAAGACCAGCTCAGCCTAGAGCATCCATTCAGAGAAAGCCAAGCTTGGATGGACCTTCGTCTGCCCTGCTTCATCCATGGGTGCTTCAGAGGTGGAGATCCTGCTGACCACAGCCAACTGGCATGGGGGGTTGTGCTTCCAGCTCAAGGACACCACAGGAAGCTCCTGAGCATAAGACTCATGAGAGGTGTTGGTGCAGTGCTGTTTTAGGAGGAAAGGACCATGGTCTTCATTAAAACATCACTCTCTTCAGAGAGACAGCCACAATTAAGGTTTGAGAAAATGATGCATGAAGAGGGATTTTCATCAAGAACTGAGAAACTTTTGAGGAGAAGCAGAAGAGGTTTTGCCAGAGCAAGACTAAGCCTTACAATCCAAATGTTTATAGAAGAGTTTTTTAAAATTAAAACTCGAGGAAAGCTGACAGAGGAGGAAAATCATAGACTTCAGGATGATGCATGCTCTTGGAGTGAAGATGCTATGAACATTTCTTGTGTTGAAATAGAGGGTAGGCCAGAAGCTGGCAAAACTCAAGAACGAAGAGGGTAAATCCAATCAACTAAAGTCTCTTTTAAACAATACACTTTAAAACAGGCAAATGGATCAGGTGTGGGATGGGGCACGCTGATAAACCAACCACGAAGCCTCAGCATGAGCACTAGTGTTGTTCCATTTCAGAAAGAGGGACCTACATAAAAATGGGACAGCCTTGTAAGAATGAAGCCAAGAAGGGCCAAGAAGAAGGGCTAAAAGGCTAGTAAGAGGTAGGGAGTTACTTAAAGATGTTATTTCAGAGACTGACAGTAAATCTCTACCCCAGATCACACTAGACTTTAGAAAGACCCCCCTGCAAATCTGGCATGAGTCAGCAATAGCGCAAAGGAGACTACGAGGAGTTAGAAGGTGTCCTTCAAAAAGCTGAAGGTATGTCCACCAAAGGAAAACAGGAAAGAACAAAAATTCTGGCAACTTAAATCTAAAAAGATAACAGGACAGAAAAAAAAAAGACTTTTAGGAAACAATTGCTGAAGGTGCAAACATTAGTAATAAATCAGAGGTAGGAGACTGCAGAGAGTTTGCAGGGCAATTACAGCACAAGAACAATTCCACTGTCAAACTAAAGTTTCCTCTAGCCTCGTACCCTGTCTCTAACAGCAGTTGATATCAGATGTTTAGGAAAGCATAGCAGAGCATTTAGTGACACTTTCCCAGTACCCCTTCTCAGCCTTCAGGGATTTGCAGCTTGATAGCTTCCAGTAGACCTCAGCAGGGACTTCAGATGTTCACAATGTAATAGGGATATTTAGAGAAGACAGGGCCCCAGTGGAGAAACTAAGTGATTTTTTTCACATCTATATTCAGTACAAAGAAGCCAGGACAGTATCCTACACTTGTAATGTCTATTTTGTGGGGTTCAGCAGAAGATAAGTCAGAAATTGAAGTTTCAGTAGAGGAGATGTGGAGCGGCTTGGTAAAGTGAATACAGCAGTTATTGGGATGGGATGATGTTCTCCTCTGAGCTGTAGAGGAACCTGGACATGAAATTTGTGACTATTAGCTGTGCCCTTGCCCGAGGTCAGTGTGACTCCTGCCCATACACACTGTTCTCGAGGGCATCTGCAGACTGACAGTGCTCGTAAGTCTGATGTCTGTACTAAGCAAACCATTAGATGTAATGATGAAGAAGATCATCAGGGCATACATGGTAAATATAACATAATGAAGAAGCCTCAACCCATCCCTCATAAAGGGAAGCCAAGCTTATAAATCTGTTAGAGATCTTTGAAGGTCTTGTTAAGCATATGGAAAAAGGCAATCTGATAATAGAGAGGTAGGTTCTCTATGAGGTCCCACACTGAAAGCTTGTACAGCAGCTAGAAGGGTAGGGCCTTTAATAAGCCTTTAATAGCTAGGTGGGGAAAAAACCCGAGGAAACAGAGCATAGGAATAGCTTTCACAAGTCACCAGTGGAATCCCAAACGTGTCTGTAGTAAGATCCATGTTGTTCAGCGTGTGCATAAATAACCCAGGAAGGAGTGTGGATAGTGAGATGACAAAGCTCAGTGATATTATTGAATTATTCAGGGTAGTAAAAACAAAAGCTGATTGATGAGATTTGCAGAAGGCTCTGCAACGCTGAGTGACTGGAAAATAAAATTGAAGGTGAAGTTCAACATTGCTAAATGCAAAGTAATGCACACACATGGACTCTGAATTGTCTGTTACCATTGGGAAAGGGAATTTGGAGTTACAACAGGTAATTCTGAGAAATTGTCGTCTCACTGCTTGGTTATGGGCAGAAAAGGAAACTGACTGCTGATAGCTACTAAGAAGAAGTGTGGGAATATAACGGAAGATTGGCGAGGAGGATTGTAAACACGCTCAAGTGACTTGCACCTGGGGTGTCAAAAAACACATATATCATACTACTAACTGTTGTTTAGTCTTGTGTGCTGGACAAGTAGAACATCTGCATTCAGATAACATAGGCCTGTGATAAGACTCAGAGCACCTAATTGTTCATGCCTGAGATTCCTGCCCTGCTGTGAGAAAGATCAAAGCGCAGTGGAAAACTGCCGCCTGCAAGAAACCCCTAATATACAGGCGAAAGCAGCAGGCACGGAATCTCTCGCTCTCTCTCTAGCAGGAACCGAGCTCCGCGGTGCCTGCATCCCCGCTTGCGTGCCTTTGCCCCGGGTGCTGCTTCGGAGATCCCCCGGTTTGCGAGGTAACGGGAATAAATTTGCTCTTTGCATTTTATCCGTGGTCTTGTGGCTGTTCCTGCGTCCTGTCTGTGTCGGCTCACACATTTTGGCGTAGTCGGCAGGATCCAGGAACAGCCATGCCATGGCTGAAAAAGAAGTCGGGGACTGGGAAGGCCATGACGGTGACTCCCCACATTCCGGGATGACCCAGTACTGAGGAATGGGCCCCCGTGGCCACTTTCCTGGCTACGCTGGCTCCGCCAGAAGCATGGCTTGAAATAGATGACGGGGTGGCGATGACCCCCCAGGCAATTGACACGGCTGTGCGCGGGTTGCCATGGAAAAGGGCATCAGATTCTTGTAAATTAGCGGGGAGATTGGGATGGTTGTTAGCTACTGGTCTTAGAGCTTTTCACCGTGAAAATGTTGCATTACGGAGTAGAGTGAGAGAATTAGAAAAGGAAGTCAGGACTTTACAGGATGCAAAGGTGATTGCACATGAAGTAATTACTATTCAAGCAGAGCGGTGCTATGAGTTGCAAGATAATGTAAAGCGGTTGGTAGTGTGTATTGCTAATAAACGAAGGGATAAATATGGAAAAAGTAAGGTTTCGATTTCCCCAAGTTCGTGCTCTCACTGCAAAACAGTCATGGGATCCTGAGGAATGGGATGGAAATATTGAGAGTGAATCCTCGGACTCTGAGATTGAGTTTGAATTTGATCCGGACTTAAAAGGCAGGGAGGTGGTGGAAGCACGACCCCTCATACAAATGATGGGACAGCAGGAACAAGCGGACGGGGGAGTGCAGGTCACATGTACTTACACTCCAAAAGAATTAAGGGAGTTTTTAGAGATCTATCAGCAGAAGAGCAGGGAAGGCATACTGGCGTGGTTTTTTCAAGCTTGGGACAGTGAGGCTGTCTCTATTCATTTATTAGCAGGTGAAAAAGATTTATTAAGCCCTATAGCCCATGATGATCAGATACAGCGGGGATATGCTCAGTTGCAAAGTGTCAGGGGCCCTGATGGGCGAGTCATTATTGCACCTATGCTGTATCAGTGGTTGTGTGCAGCAGTTTTAACAGCATATGCAGAACCTGTTGAATTAGTGTCGTCCCTTGTAAGCTGGTGCACATTGGAAGAAGGTATTAATTTGGTGCGGCAGATGGGGATGTGAGGAGAAGGAACACGCCTCCACAAAATCCAATGTGAATCAAAGTGAAGACGTTTATTAAGCATAAGCTGTCCCTTTTATACATTTTGTACTTTCCCTAGCTGTAAGCATGTGCATTGCTATTCGTTAATATTACTAAACATACTCTTCTTTGATGTGTTGATTGGTCACTGCTCTGCCACTGGTCCTTCCTTAATTGGCTCCATCAGTTCTTGTTTCTTCTCCTCCGTGTTCGGCTCCCACCGGCTACTCCCTCAATTCTTGTTTGCTCAGCTGCTGTTTTTCCTCATCTCTCGAAGGTCGGCTTGTTGACACTAGCTACATGAATCTTCTCACGCAGCTAGGCCTTCACTCCATACTCTCATACTTCTGGCTCATTACATGACCATTCTGCTCCAAAAACCCCTCTACAATTCCCCCTTTCTTTTCTTGAGCCAGAAAGGCTGTGTTTATTGTCCGCTGCAGGGCCCTTTGCAAGCAGGAGAATAAACACGGTAATACAAGGAAGATAATACAAATCACAAACAATCCCATCAATAGCATTTTAATCAATCCGACCAGCCACCCTCCAATTCCCAAATTACCCAACCAGTCATCCAGGAACCCATGCTGTTCCCGTATTTTCTGTGTGGCATCCATGAGCTCTTTGATCTGCTTATGAATTGACCTGGAATGATCGTTCAGATCCATGCAACACATCCCATCAAACTCCTGACATCCGTGACCGTGCACTAATAATAAAAAATCTATAGCAGCTCTATTTTGTAAGGTAGCATGTCGGATACTATCTACATCATTGGCTAATGTTCCTAAAATTCTAGAAGTTTGATCAGCTCTTTTTGCAACCCAGCAAGCTAAATTTCGCAATTGTGTTAGTCCTTGTGCAGCAGCCACACCCGGTGCAAAAATAGAAGAAAGAACTACTTTGGTCCTAGACCATAGTTCTACCTCATCTTTACATTCTTTCCCTAAGGTAGTGACACTTCTTTTAATCTTGTGTAGGTTAGTGTGATTTAATATGACCTTTCGTGTAGGCATTAGTAAGCTTAATTTACCTATGGTACACGGACCTCCCAGTTTTTTACTGGGCAGCCCTGGCCAAGCCCTATCTCCACAAATTAGGAATAAACCTTCTGGTAATTTTCTAGGCATGGCCAAATCCAGTGCTGGCTCTGTTCGACTGCGCCCTACGTTTGCACACCAGATAGTTTCATTTTGCCACAATGGATTACTGGGTGTGACATTTTGTAATCTCTTTATGTCGTTCTGATAAATGTTTGATCCCTCTGTGTAATTGAAAAACACACAAGATTCTGCCTCTAAAGTTCCTAGGATGTCAAGTTCTTGGGGCTCTAAGGGACTGACAGGCAAGCTATCGTCCCATAAATCCCAATGTTCGCCACATTTCATTGCATTCTCACAGAGGCTCTGTTTCAGCACATTCAACCCTGCCACTATCTCCTTACTTTCAGATCTGTTTAAGGGGACCCCCACTAGAAATGTATGAAAGGGTTGTTCAGGCTGAGCTAAGGGGGCACAAAACTGCGTCTGGTTCAAGCTCCGCATCAGAGTCACCCAAACGTTGTGACTCCCCTTCCATGGTGTAGGTGTAAGGACTATCGGTTGATGACCTTTTGTCAGGTCCAGGATCCAAAGCAGGCTTAACACAGAAAAAACAACCCCTTGCTTCATCATGACTGCGCCTTTTGCTCCCTTTTCTATACCTCCCACGCAAACCTTTTTTCACACTTCCCGCAGTCAGGGCACTGGATCTCTCGAGAGGTCAGTGTTCCGAGGCAGATCCTGAGTTGGCTCCTGTAGTTCAGGTTGTTTTTGTAGCCACGGCTTCACCCACTTAGCTGGTACCCATTTGGCTCCTGTATCTGTAACGACACATGCATACCCTCGACCCAACGTTATTAATTTCATTGGACCTTCCCACACACCAGTCACCCCATTTTTTACCATCACTTTGGCTTGTTCCTGTTCTTTCTGAAAAGCCTCCATACCTCCCTTTAACCCTGCACCATGTTTTACTGCTGGAGGTACAGAGTAGTCCTGTGGCAAGCGTAAAAAGTTTAGTACATAAAGCGCTTTACACAACCTGTCAGGAGGAGATAGCCCTGGCTCTCCCCCTTTTTGTTTTTGTAAAAGGTGTTTCAGAGTTTGATTCATGCGCTCCACAATAGCTTGTCCCGTTGGTGAATGTGGGACACCTGTTATATGTGTTATACCCCACAGTTGGAAAAAGTCCTGTGTGGCACGTGCCACATAGCCTGGGCCATTGTCCGTTTTAATCGTCTGTGGAATGCCCAGGGCCGCAATAGCAGAACGCCTGTGTCGTTGAACGTGTTTGCTGGATTCGCCTGTTTGTGCTGTAGCCCAGGTAGCAAGGGAGAAACAGTCAACACTCACGTGGACATATTTCAGCCGTCCAAATTCGGGGATGTGTGTTACATCCATTTGCCATATCTCCAACGGTCCAGTACCGCGGGGGTTGACACCAGGTGCTAAACCACCCCCAAGATGTTGACAGTCTGGACAGGACTGGACTATCCCACGTGCATCTGCACTGCGTAGCCCAAACTGATGCCGCAGTACCTTAGCAGATTGATGGAAAAAGGCATGAGATCGTTGTGCTTGAGCGAAGCGATCAATTGAAGGCGCAGCCCAGGCAGGTGCGACAAGTTTGTCTGCCCGAGCATTGCCTTCAGCTAAGCCTTCCAGGAGTCCTGTGTGACTACGGATATGTGTGATGAAATATGGATGCAGTCGCTCTGTCAGCAAAAGCCATAATTCATGAAAAAGTTGGTATAGTTGTTCATTAGCTATCTCTTTGAGCAGAGCACGCTCCATCCTCTGGACAATCCCTACGACATATAAAGAGTCACATACCACATTAACAGGTGCTGTGTTCCATCGCCTGAAGACCTCCACCACAGCTCGCAATTCTAATTGTTGTGTAGACCCTTGAATGTCAGATAAAATTACATCATGCCACTTCCCATTGTCTAACCATGTTAGTGCTGCTTTTTGAGCTTTGCCTCCAGCATCTGTAAAAACTGTGACACCACTGACCGGACGTTCTGACCTTTTTGGTAATTCCTCCCATTGACCCAATTGCAGCACAGAGAAGTATTTGTGAGGGGGTAGATGTACCTTCAACTCGCCCCTATAATCCAATAACGCAACTTGTAATGGTATGGAATTTTGTAATGCCCATTGTAGATACTCTGCAACCAGTGGAATAACCAAAAAAGCAGGTTCGACGCCTGCTATCTCTACAACCCTCTGCCTTCCTTTCATTACAAGTTGTGCTATGGCCTCTACTTTCGTAGTGATGGTACGTTTTGGTTGCATAGGCAAAAAGATCCATTCCAGCACATGTAGAGGATCCTTGTCAGTCACCCACTGCATAATTAATGCCAGGGGGTGGCGATCGTGATTGATAACCAATACTCCAATACTGTAATCTGGGTCCCAACGGTGAGTGTATGCCATAGCTATTTTGGTACTCAGGTGTTTCAATGCCTGCTCAGCTTCCTGTGTCAATGTGCGGGGGGCATCTGCACCGCCTCCTCCCTTTAGCAATTGCATCAAAGGTGCCAGTTCAACATTGGTGAGACCACACAGGGTTCGCACCCAATTGAGGTCTCCCAACAGTTTTTGTACATCATTTAAAGTACTGATATTCACACGAATTTCTAGTTTTTGGGGTCTAACAGTTGTTTTGGTAATTTCCCACCCAAGGTACTTCCAGTTTTCCTCCTGTTGTACCTTTTCTGGAGCTATTTGCAATCCACCTTTTGCTAGTTCAGTCTGCAGTGTATGAATCAATTGTTTTTTATCCAATTGTTTCCCTGCTATTAGAATGTCATCCATATAATGGTATATAATCAAATTTGGAAAATTCCTTCGCACAGGAGCAAGTGCCCAGGCCACATACATTTGACACATTGTCGGTGAATTTTTCATTCCCTGTGGTAACACAACCCAATGATAGCGTTTCATAGGTGCAGCTTTGTTCACTGATGGCACCGAAAAAGCAAATTTCTGATAGTCATCAGGGTGCAAAGGGATGGTGAAGAAACAATCTTTTAAGTCAATGATTAAAATGTCCCAGTCTTTAGGGATCATATTGGGGGATGGGAGCCCTGGTTGTAGGGTTCCCATATCATCCATGACCTCATTGATTTTTCGAAGGTCATGTAACAAACGCCATTTGCCACTTTTTTTCGGAATAGTAAATATTGGGGTGTTCCATGGGCTTGTTGTGGGCTCAATATGACCTTTTTCCAGTTGCTCCTGTACCAAGCTTTCGAGGTGGGCGATTTTTTCTGCAGACAGCGGCCATTGATCAACCCAAACTGGGGTTTCTGTTTTCCAGGTTAGTTTTAGGATTGGTCGCCCTTCATCAATGGCCGCCTCTAAAAACCCTCACTGTTAGTTACCAAGCGTGCCCCTAATTGACTTAATGCATCTCTCCCCAGTAAACAAATGGGGACAGGCATCACATATGGTCTTACTGTACAGGTACTCCCATCCTGCAATTTGCAACAAATCACATTTGTACTGATTTTAGTGGTCTGTATTCCCCCGACCCCCAAAATGGGCGTAGGGGGGATCTCCAATGGCCACGAATGAGGCCACGCTGCTTGACTGATTATTGTAACGTCTGCTCCAGTATCAATCAGCATAGTTACCACGCAAGTTTTCCCACCAGGTTCTTTTAGTGTTACCCGTTCTGTTGGTTTTGCCTTGCTGATATCCATTGCCAGATAAATGTCAGCCTGGCCTGTTGATCCAAAACCCCCAGCCCCTCTTATCTGATTCCCAGCTGTGGGCACAGCTGATTTAAAGGGGACCAGTTGTCCAATTTTTTCTCCTTTGGGTATATGAATTGGTGGCAGGGGGGTCCATACCATAATAGATATGACCCCTGTAAAATCGGCATCGATTATACCGGGTAAAACGAAAAGACCTTTTCGGGTCGTAGAGGATCGCCCGATAAGTAAGGCACTCAACCCGTGACCCAGTGGGCCTTTCATATCGGTGGGTATACATTGTACTTGCGGGTCTATCAGAGTCACCTCTACTGCTGTGGCAATGTCGACCCCAGCACTCCCTCTTGTGGCGGCGGCGACGCCATCCAGGCAGCCCGGGTGGAAGACCTGTTTTGTGTCATCGCGCTGGGTCTCCTCGCGCTCGCCCCCCCGTTTCCCAGCCGAGTTCCCTGCTTAGTGAATCTAGATCGGCATTCATCTGCACGGTGACCGTATTTCCGGCAGCGATTGCAGGTCCCTGCAAACTCGTGACTTTTTACTCGGCATTGAGCCTTAAGGTGTCCCGGTTTGCCACAGTTGTAACATTTTGGTCCCTGATCGCCTCTCCCTGATCGTACTAGAGGTTTCACCGCAGCCGCAAAGGCTGACGCCATGTATCCTGCTGTTTCTTCCGTTGTTCCTACGCGCTCACACGCATCCATCATTTCTGCCAGGCTAGAATTTTTGGGTAATGTCTGTAAAATGCGCTTACAAGTAGGATTAGCATTGTCGACTGCCAACGACATTAGCAACGCCTCTCGAGCTACATCGGTCAGCGATGCCCTTTCCAATGCTTCACGCAATCTTTCTAAAAATGTCATATAAGGCTCAGATGGACCTTGCCTTATTTTTGTATAGGCAGGAATTACTTTCCCATCTTCTGGGAGGGTTTTAAAAGCCTCTCGGGCTAAGGTGGCAGTAAGTGCCAAGGCTTCTGGTCTAAGTCGTGCCTGTCGTTGTGGCTCACTAAACTGCCCTTCTCCCACCAGTTGGTCAAATGTTATCCCTAAAAGAGGATCATTATCTCCCCTCCCCAGGTTTTCCACCGCTGCAGCCTGTGCTGCGTCATGCCACCTCGTCCGCCACAAGAGTTCCTGCATCGGGGTTAAAATCATCGCCATCAATTGCTTAAAATCAAAAGGTGTTAAAAGCATAGACATAAAGATACTATTTATAAATGCTTGGGTATAAGGTGCATGCAACCCATTTTGTTGTACCGCTTTCCGTGCCTCCTTAACAATCTCCCACTGTAATCCTACCCAGTGCGGTGGTTCTCTCCGATTTCCCAAAATAACTGGGAAAGCTGTGGGCAGAATCTCCCCCTCCACTAGCGCATTCCGTATAACTCCTCGCCACCGTAATCGTGGATCGTCTCCTCCCCCGTCCCCCATGACAGAGTGCATACCAACATTCCCATCCATATTTCTCATGCGGCTAGTCCCAGCCGCCTCAGCACCCCCCCCGGCCCCCCTGGCCCCCCCGCGTAGGCGTTCCCTTTCTTCTTCTCTCCTCTGCTCCTCCTTATGCTGTCGCTCAGTTAAGGTCGTCTGTCTTTCCAGGTCTTGTAATTTTGCTAACAATTTTTCCGCCCAAGCCACCGGATCCTTAAATTTCCCTGGACCGCCGGCAGGCGATGGGGGAGACGACGGGGGCAGAGGGGGATATTCGTATTCGGCGCGATTTGCGAGATTGGCGGCTCGCGGAGGCTTGAAGGGTGGGGGGGTGGGCTCGGGCTGATGCTCATCAACCTCCATTTCCTCCGGTTTAGGGGGCTCCCCTGTTGGTTTAGGGGGTATTTCAATTTTCTCCTGCTCTTCTGGTGGTGCGGAGGGGTTTGAAAAAACCGGTATTGGCGGCTGACCAAAAACACGAAGACCTCTCGCCCCAGGGTTAACCTCTGTTGGACGCAGAGCCGTAAAAGCCCCTGCTGCAACAGCCCTCTCTGCTTTCATTTCTTGAAGAGCAGTAAGAACAGCCCTCCATGCAGTTGCCAGTTCTATTGCCTCCTTTTCCCCACTGCTTATTGCTTCCCATAAACCCTTTCCAATATCTTCCCAAGTGTCCACCTTAAAAGCGCTCTGGGGGTCCGAAGGGAACCCATGCTCTCGACACCAAACTAACAGTCTCCGGAGCAAATGCTCATCATGTTTCACTCCTCTCTTAGAGAGGATATGTAGGAGAAGCCTTACTATCGCACTTTCTTCTTTAGAAATATTTTGGCCCATCTCCTTTTTCCCCCGGCTGCTCACCTCACTAAGTGTCCCGTTGCAACGTTCTTTTCTTTTCTTGCGAGTCGTCCTCCGTCTCGCCCCGGTCTTCAGACCTGCTGAGCCGTACTCCAGCCGGTGTACCTCCTTCTGGGCTATTCCCCGAACTTGCCGTCGATCAGCATCTCATCAGGGTCACCATCTGAGGAGAAGGAACACGCCTCCACAAAATCCAATGTGAATCAAAGTGAAGACGTTTATTAAGCATAAGCTGTCCCTTTTATACATTTTGTACTTTCCCTAGCTGTAAGCATGTGCATTGCTATTCGTTAATATTACTAAACATACTCTTCTTTGATGTGTTGATTGGTCACTGCTCTGCCACTGGTCCTTCCTTAATTGGCTCCATCAGTTCTTGTTTCTTCTCCTCCGTGTTCGGCTCCCACCGGCTACTCCCTCAATTCTTGTTTGCTCAGCTGCTGTTTTTCCTCATCTCTCGAAGGTCGGCTTGTTGACACTAGCTACATGAATCTTCTCACGCAGCTAGGCCTTCACTCCATACTCTCATACTTCTGGCTCATTACATGACCATTCTGCTCCAAAAACCCCTCTACAGGGATGGCTCATGCGTTAGTTATGGGATCTAGTCCAGACAGTACACCCGTAATGAGAAGTATCAAAATGCAGCTCTTGAGAGGAGCACCTGCCTCACTAAAGCCCCTCATTATATCATCAGTGACAAATGCTACGAGTAATATAGGCGCCCTAGCAGATACCTTAAGGGAAATTGGGGCTGTAATTTCAGGGCCATCTATTCGGGTGGTGAATAAAGGAAAGCCAGCAAAAGCAAAGGGGGTTACAGCACGGGTGACAAGAAAACAAATGTGGAATGATCTTATACAAGCTGGCATCCCACGATCAGAAATAGATGGGATCACAACATCAGAAATGTTCCGCAAATGGCAAAAGTTAGCATTTACGCGAAAAAGCTGACCATCCCCAGCCCCACCACCAACTCCGCGCCCACCCTCCGCCCCTCCTGCCACCGCAATGCACAACACTACTTGGCAAATGAACTATAAAGTGGCTGTCTTGGGGCGGGGGGGGGGTTTACATGTATTAGCTCTGGTGAATACTGGAGCTGAAGTTACTGTATTGCATAGTATTGTTAATAATAAAGATGCCACATCACAGATCTGTGGATTGGGGGGAAATCTGACCCCCGCCCTCCAAGCTAAGGTGACCTTAACAATAGAAAATGCTACACCATTTACTGCGACTGTGTTAATTGCCCCAATGAAAGAATATTTCTTGAGTATTGATATGTTGACAGGACGAACAGTTGAAACTTTAAATGGTTGCTTCTGCTTTGGAACTTCGCAAGCAGGATTTGCTATTCGATCTATAACTGTCTTGCGTGCATTCCCGAAGTGGGATCCTGTTGTGCTGCCTGTGCCTGCCAAGGTGATAACAGTAAAAACAGTATCGTATTCTAGGGGGGGGAGGAGGAAATTACCCAAACCAGATGGCACTTGGAGAATGACTGTATATTACAGAGAATTGAATAAAGTCCCCCACCCCCCCACCCCATGCAGTTACTGTACCAGACACGGTTACTCTTAAAAAAAAAAAAATCAGCAAAAGTTTACAGCCCTGGATAGTGGTGATAGACCTTGCTCATGCTTTCTTTTCGCTAGCCCTTGCTTCAGAAAGCCAAGACCAGTTTGCCTTTACCTGGCAACAAAAACAATATACTTTCCAAGTTTTTGCCTCAGGGATACAAACACAGTCCCTCCATCTGCCACCAAATGATAGCACCTGATGTTGCCCTATGGTCAGGTACTGTTACTGTTTATCATTATATTGATAATCTATTGATTATGGCAGAGTCACAACAAGAAATCGCAGCTGTGGCGGGCAGAAAAGGCGGCACAGACTCTGAGATCGAGGACGCAAGGGCCTGAAGCCAAAAGGCCTAAGGTTTTTTTAATTGTTATTCTACTACCCTATTTAACTGCTGTAATGCAGGAGCCAGACTATGCAGTTCAAGATAACAATAACCATTCCCTGTTTTCAGCTCTGTGTTCAGAACTGACCTTCAACACATGTTTACTTCTTTCATGCCTCAAAAGGCCCTGTGAACTGGTCTCAGCTCCTTTATCTTAGAAGCAAGCAAAAACTATTCTCAGTGCAGTGTTCCCAAGCAAATCTTCTGCTCCCCAAGTAAAGCACAGCTTTCTGCAGGCCAAGGGTCTTCCACAGCAGCAGCTGCTGAATCACTGAAAGTGCATTTACAGGACCAAGGCTGGGCAATTAATTCAAGAAAATACAGGGCCCTAGTACCACCATACAATTTTTGGGAATAGATTGGCATGTACTTCTCCTCTTATTTTACATCTTTTGTTGATATTGGATTCTCAAGTTCTTGTATTTCAGGCATCTTCGACAACTACCTGTACCTTATCTAGAGGAGATAGCATTGGAACAGTTTTACTGCTGTCACAAACCCAACATCGAATTGAAGTTCAATCTGAAAAAAAGCACATGCCCTGGATACGTTTCTGCAAGGCCAACATGTAAATACTTAGATTTGGTGTAACTAACTCATCTGCTTTTTATATTAAGGGAAGATCAACAGCTGCAGATCTTTTAACGATGTGTTTCATTAGCATGCCAGTAGCTGTATTATGCAATTATATTACGCTAAGTGATTGTGATATTAATGTTTTTCCTTTGCTATTTTTTCTGAGTAGGTAACGGCTGTATGCCAATGATCATTACAAAATTGTTTGACAATGGACTATTTCCTCCTCCAACACCATAAATGCAACCTCACCATCACTGATGAACCAGCCAGCACAGAGGACAACATTCAACATCTCCAGGACTTATAGCATCCAATGGAACAATCTACTGATGGTGCCTGGCTGGCTGAGTGGTTTCATTCCCTGACAGGATGACTGGGACACTTGATTTACAATATTATTCTATAGATATATATGTCTATTCCTTTTCCTATATGTATTTATTGCGTGCCTCTGTATATTACTCTGCTCTACACCCCGCAAGCCAAATGTACACGTCCAGCTTTGCACTCCCCAGGAGAAGCAGTCTCTTGAGCGAGGGGGTGGAATGTGGGAATATAACGGAAGATTGGCGAGGAGGATTGTAAACACGCTCAAGTGACTTGCACCTGGGGTGTCAAAAAACACATATATCATACTACTAACTGTTGTTTAGTCTTGTGTGCTGGACAAGTAGAACATCTGCATTCAGATAACATAGGCCTGTGATAAGACTCAGAGCACCTAATTGTTCATGCCTGAGATTCCTGCCCTGCTGTGAGAAAGATCAAAGCGCAGTGGAAAACTGCCACCTGCAAGAAACCCCTAATATATAGGCGAAAGCAGCAGGCCCGGAATCTCTCGCTCTCTGTCTAGCAGGAACCGAGCTCCGCAGTGCCTGCGTCCCTGCTTGCATGCCTTTGCCCCGGGTGCTGCTTTGGAGATCCCCCGGTTTGCGAGGTAACGGGAATAAATTTGCTCTTTGCATTTTATCCATGGTCTTGTGGCTGTTCCTGCGTCCTGCCTGTGTCGGCTCACACAAGAAGTAAAGAACAAGCCAGGAATCACAGGAATTTATCACTGTATAAATTAATGCTACACCTGCATCGTGCCTTTCCAGCCTCCCCGTCCCCTAAAGGAAAATGTAGGAAAAAGATGAGAAGGATTGTCCCAGAGAAGAATGGCTTCACACAAGGTCCAGAAAAGTCCACAAAAAAAAGGTGAGCATGGAGACAAAGGTGTATAAAGCCAAAGGAGGTACATCCTTCCTACTGCATGTGGTGGGCTCCACAGCTTATCACCAACAGATGTGGGGGATGCTGAGAGTTGTCACTGATTCAGAATGCAATGAAATAAATTCATGGAAGAGAAATCCATGAAGGCCATTGATACAGATCTACTGCTTTCACCTTGGAAAGTCCCTGTGCTGGAAATTCAGAGAATATACTTGATGCAAATGGTTTTGTACTTGCCATGTTCTTATACTTGTCTCTAGGCTTTAGCCAAGAGCGATCATTGGAGGCAGAGTACTGAGATATGTGGTCCTTTGGGTTGATGCAGCTGTTTCATTTTGTTGCTTTGGCTACTGCAAAATCCCTGAATCCCGTGGCATCTCAAAAAGCATCTCAGAGGCCCTGGGCTCTGGACAGACACCCAGAGCAGCTCACGCCTTCCTGAGCTATCTTCCCAGGCTGTCTGCGCACTCAGGCAAGTGTCACAGTTACACTGCCCTATTTCAGAGTCATTTGCTCAGAAATGAAGACTAGAAATGCATTTTTTTACATGAAGCTTGGGGTTCTCGTGCCTAATTCTGGGCCAGGACCGTTTCACAGTTGGGGGCTGTCCAAGCACAGAGGGCAGCCAATCATTATCCTCCCACTGTGGGGGAGAATGGATGGGCAGGAGGGTCCAACTATTGTTGCCCAGCTTGTATGAACAGCCCAAACAATGTCCATGTGACGAGTACGCTTGGGTCACCCAGGTGCTTTTTGAAATCTGAGCCCTGCTCCCTCCACTGAGAAGAAAGAGCGGGATCCCAGCTCGCTGCTGACAGAAATACAGCCCCCACCGACACACCGCTCCTGCCGCCACCTGCGATTACATCTCACCAACCTTCCTGCTCTACCTTAAACTGCCAGCTTTAGAGGTCCCCACTCATCAAACTCTTGTCAGGTAACAAGAGGGGGAACAAGGAGGGCTTAATTGATCAGCTTCGAAAGTAGCCTTGAGAACTTGATTCAGATATTGACTTCCAATGAGCTGGTTTAACTCCAGCTTCCAGAGCCAGCAATGGCTGAACATCAAAACTATTAACCTCTGGCCTTACCAGTTGGTGAGATATCACAGCAGCAGTAATTAGGAAGTCAATCGGAATCACATGTCTCACACTGGCATGTCAATCAATAGTGCCAGTGACAAATTCATTAGGCCAGGCCTTGCAGCACAAGCTAGTAACAACCTCATAAAATACGCTTTTGAGGCAGGGCAAAGAAAAATCTGCTAGGAGGACTTGACTAGATGACAACATGTATTGATTAGGGCTCAAGCAATTTATGAAGTTCTACTTACTTGCTCTGCAACCTTTCTGGCTCAGTGCTAAATTTTCCCAAGTAGTTGCTAAATAAAATAAAATATTAAACTTTTTAAAGCCATTTTCTGAAAGGGCATTTTTTATGTTAGGTTAGTTACAGCTAACAAATAGTATAGCAAGGTAAAATTTCAATAGTTACTTAATGGTGAAAGGTACCTTTATTTCTCTGGCCATCAGGCTTTGAAAGAAGACATCCATTTGGATGAGAAAAAAAAAATAATCTCAAACATGATTAGGAAACTCTCCTACCTTCCAGAGACAAATTTCATTTTAGCATGCCTTTCTTTAGAGCATTTTAATGGCCATTCTTTTTGGCGGGCCACAAGAAAAGTTGGTATTTCAGTTTTTAAAACTAAATTAAAAGTTTGATTTACAGAGTACAACCAGATCTCTACTGCTTGTTGCAAACACAGTGTCTTTTAAAGACAGAAACACTGTAATCGGGGATTTGCAGAAACACTCTTTGCAATGCCCTTCTTTTAATTGCATCTTTTTTCCTGCCTTTGCTCATAGCCAGTTTTTGACAGGGTTTTCCCTAAGTTCATAAGGACTCCCTGCTCACTGCTCTCTATTCACTCTGTCACTGATGGTGGGATTTATTTCCTCTTGCCCTGCATGGTGAGGGAACACCGTGCTTCAGGGTAAAGTGTCCGTGTAGGGTCCCTGCAGTGACAGCTAACTGTGAGATTTCACGTTTTGCGTGTCTTCACCCTCTCTCCAAGACAAATATCAGAACTGGCGCATCTTCATCTCACTGGCCAAAGTTGCCAAAATGAAGCCATGAGGCAGGTGGGGCAATTTTCATGGACATTAAAGAAATAAAGGATTATTCAGAGACTCTCCCAATATGTCATGAATTGCCTGTGTTTGTAATTAAAAATATACCTAGCAAGGAGGGCATCTTGCTAATGCTGAAAAAGGACTTGGGCACTTTCTTGTAGCAGAAGAATCCAGAGAGACTTTTGGCACCTAAATGTGAGCGGACAAATTCATCTTTGGTCTCACATCACTGAAACTGTTTGGCTCCACATTTTTTCAGGCCCTCTGCCAATTACATCCACTTTGCAATGTCAAAGATTGCCCAAAAGTCAAAATGAAAAGATCATCAGGTTTCAGCAACCACTAGAAAAGGGGCTCAGAAAGACACAGGAGAGAGAATCTGAGTAGCTGTGAACTCAACCTTTCCCTTCTTGCCTTGCCTTCCCCTTTTCTCTTCCCTAATGCAGCTCCTACTTCATTTTCCAGCAGATACTTCATTGTCACCAGAAAAATCTTAGCGACCAACTTTAATAATCTATGGCTTTGCACAGGAAAGCACTTAAGCATCTTCTTCATTTTTAGCTAGATGTTAAAGACACAGTGTAAATGCTTGCTGGGTTGGAGTTTAAGCACTCCTGATCATAGGGGAGATTTCTCCCTTTTTTCCAAATATCTTCAGCTCTGAGGCAGCAAAGGGGTATTTCTCAGGGTGGAAGAGCTAAATGCCTGCACTAATACCATGTCCAGAGAAGGCCCCAGTCTCTTATTTTCACATCAGATTAATAAAACCACCAAAGCAGCCACTGTGAGACAAACACCTAATATTTTGGAAGGACACTGACTGAAGGTTTGATTATTTCTCAATAACAAGAGTTTTCTGGTTAATTAATTTGGGAGCGTTATTAATGTTAATAGTACAGCTGGGCCAATAATTTATGATGATTAATTTCCTTGCCAAATTCAGATCTTTTCTGCTCTTGAATTGTCCAAGAACCGATTGTAGTTTTCTCAGATCGATTCATTGCTTTAAATTACTTGCCAGATAACTTCTGCAAATAACTCTGGGTTTGGGTCTGGTTCACAACCAGTTCACTGGTGTATATTACATGTGAAAGTTGAACTGCAGGGTTTGACAGGTAAGTCACAACAGGAGTTTGGCTTTCCAGTTTGGGGGACAAAACATTTTAACTCATTTTCATTGCCAGATGTCTGTGAGTAACATATTAAAGCGCCCTCTCTCCAATTCCCTCCAACACTCCTGACAGTAAACTCCTCTTTCCACCAAACGACCAAATTCACTAGAATAACCAAGAGAAAGGGCCATAAACAGGGTCTAAGTAGAACGAACTTGGTTTTAAATTCAGAATGAATATACATGGTCATTTTTTTTCCATTACTCTTCATTCTATACCAATTAATTCCTAAAAACTGCAATCATCTTTCCCAAAATAATCCCAGGTGGTTCAATAAAATCCAGTGGAAAGGGAAGAGTGAACTGGGTATGAGTTGTGGAGTGCTGGGGATCCTTTGAATTATTTCTAACATGGAAAGTTTTGGAAAGGAGGGGTATACGCTCCACGTACAGACTGGAAGAAGGTCACTACATATGGTTTCCTCTGTAACAGCATGTTTCACATAGTAAAATGAAAGCTTTAATGAAGAAGTAATAACTGCTTACGTTGGCAAAGAATGAAACCAGCTGTGTTTTTGTGAAAAGCAGTAAAATTAGTTTGTTTCTTCCAGTAGATTCACTTTTTGGGACTTTTGAAAGGCCCTTTGGTTTTATCCCTCAGTAAAGTTATTTTAAAGGGTCTAATGAGAAGGCCAAGTCCAGCTCATTATAAACTTCACACATGGGGAGAGGCAATCATTCTCCCTCTCCTGCAGCCTCCCCAAGAAGCCCCAGGTGAAGCTGATGGAAACCCTTGACCAGTCCCACGGCCCATCCAATCCCCCTTTGACACAAGCCCTGGTGACACTCACCCAAGGCTGAGATGGCAGCAAGAGGTAGATGTGAAGATGGTCACCCTTTCTGCCAACCCACAGGACCCTTTCTTGTAGCCGAAGCAATCCTACTGTTGCCACAGCTCAGAGCTGCTGATATGGACAAACTCTGCTGGTCACTGCCATTCTAATTGTCCAGTCTTGGCAGCCCACTTGGATGGTGTCAGATAATGTTTTTTTTCCAAGCCTGGCAAGCCCCTGAAGCTTTCCCACACTTCCACTAGCACTTTGCAGAGCTGTTTTATTCCAGTTTTATCAACTCCTAGAGCTGGAAGATGCAACTATTAAATTAATATCACAATTAAAATTCAATCAGTGCAGCTCTCTGTTGAAATCTCTGAATCAACACAACAGGTCATGAAATCAAATTATGAGATATTAGAAGGAACGGCTTGTTGCAGTCTCGTCTCAGCAAATTTAACAGGGAAAGATTTGCTATCCTATTGGTATAATGCACTGGCACAGCTGGTGTAGGAACACATGGGTCCACATGACTTTGATGGTTAAATTTCTATTCTGACCTAAGACAACTCTAAGGCAGTAGAACAAGCAGGAAATGTTCACGCATATACCAGACATATAGCATGCATATGCCTAATGGCTCTGCTTTTTGCATTTTGGAGTTTTCACTTACTGGAGGCTTTTGGTGTTGAGTCTTGAAGCACCAGTTGTTTCCTTACCATCACTTCAGGACTGAAGATGCAACAAAGTGGTTGTCCTGTAGCAGAAGGTTCATGCCTGCTGGGTAGATGGGCCTGTGTCCCTACATCCCCAATGCCTGCATCCCCGTATCCCTGCATCCATCCTGGTACCTCTGCCCTGCAACCATGGCCATGAGCCTGCAGAATCATGGAGATCAACAGCAGATCATGTGAGCCTTCAAAAATATGCAAGAAAGAGAAAAAAAGGGAAATACTTGTTTAGAAAATTGATCTTCACCTTGTGGTCAGGGTAATGGACACAAGACCCCCAATTAAAAATAAGAGCATCTCTTTAGAAAAATGTCTCAAAGTGTAAACAAGACCTGCAACCCACATATATGTTCTTTGCATAACATTGACTCCACATGTCCTCAAATATCCTGGACTTTAAACTGACATAGGATTGGGGAAGGAATCCACATTTGCCCTAAAATTGAAAGTAGATTTTGAAGTATATTTTATCAGAATATATTAATTCATAATTGTCACAGTTTAAAGCTGGGCCAGCTATTAACCAGGTGGCAGATGCTCTCTGTTAACCCTCTCCCCCCCACCCTAAGGGAAAGGGGAGAGAGACTTACGGGTTGGAAAGTTAAAACAGTTTTAATAAACTATAGTAATGAAAAAAAGAGTATAATAAGAAGAATAGAAATAATCAAATATATACAGAACCAAGATCAAGAGCTTGGAAATCCTCCTCAGGCAGAGTTGCTCCCCCAGCACAGGCAGAGGGGAAAATGCAGTACCTCCCCCCAGCACAGGCAAAGGGGAAAAGGCAGTACCTCCCCCTGCCATAACACCTGCAGGCTTTTAACTGGAGAATTGGCAAAGCTGGTACCAATCAGTGGAAGACAGGAGGGCCCCTCCCTCCTGGGCCCCACCTCCAGGAGGCAGTGGGTTAGTGATAAATAGGAAAGTGAGAATGACATGTATGGGATGGAATACCTCATTGGTCAATCTTGGGTCACCTGCCCTGTCTGCTCCTCCCTGCAGGTGCGAGCCCCCTTCGGCTCTTCAGTCATAAGCAGTGAGGAATTTAGCAGTGACCTTGGTTTCTCTAAGACTAATTGGCCTGGTTTGGGCCAAACCAGGACATTCCACCCCTTATTCCATACCATTCACATCATACTCAGATCACCACTACCTTTTCATTTTCAAATATATATACACATATCACTAGTTTATGATTCATCTTTATGCAAAAAGTTCATCAAGTTCATTTGGTTCAGGATTGTGGGTTTCCATCTGGCTAGCAGTCTCTCTTTTGTCATGGTTCGTGCCCACGGGTTGCAGGTTAAAGATGTCAGACTCGAGGAGGTTACTGGATGCCACTTGATGAAGCTAGCTCCAGTCTCATCACCACTGTCTTAACCTGAAAGACACTTATGCAGCAACAACATACAGTTCAGAATTAAGTAGTCTCACCCAGAATCAGATCACCTTCAGGGACACATTGGACTTGACCATCTTGCAACATCACCCACCAAGTACATCCAGGTCCCTGAGCAAAAGCAATCCCACGAATGGGTTTACCTTTGCCCGTAGCAGGAAGAACCCAGACAGTTTTTCCCAATAGATTCCTTTCATGCACCACAGGGACTTTATCTCCTTCTACTGTATGTAGAAGGTCTGATTGAGCAGGGCCAGCTCGATTGATAGATTCTGCCCCTTTATGATCCGATGGCATTAGGGTGCACTGTGCACCAGTGTCTACCAAGGCTCGATACCTTTGTGGTTTTGATGTGCCAGGCCATCGAATCCACACAGTCCAATAAACTCGGTTGTCCCTCTCCTCCACCTGGCTGGAGGCAGGGCCCCCCTAATCAAGAAATGGATTCGTGCTGCTCACAGGGACTGGACCTTCATTTCTCCTATTCACACTTGGGAAAAAGGAATTTGAGGCCCATCTACCCTGGCTGCGGTCCTGCTCACTGGTAACTGGAGCAGCCATCCTCCTAGAAAAATTCTCTCTGGTATTTCTTTTAGCTTGCAACTCACGTACTCGTGCCTGTAGGGTACTGGTAGGTTGTCCATGCCATCTGCTCATGTCCTCCCCATAACCACGCAGGGCAAACCACAGGATACCTCATGATGTGTTCTGTTTCCTTTGAGCTGGTCCTGTAGGAGGGCGTTTTCTCTTAACAGCTGCAACGCGGGCCTGTGTAGGTAGAGAGTCAAGTTTATTCTCTATCCTGGACAGTTTGTCTGACAGTTGTTTAAATGAGTCCTTGTTTTCCTTAGTCAGTTTTTCCACAGCTGAGATGCGGGTCTGCAGTGGGGAAGAAATACTATCTTCATACTGTCGCATATAGTTAGCCATTTCGCCCACAGTAGAATGTGCCATATCATCTTCTCCCCATACTAATATTGACAATGTATGGGTATATGTCAGTGGAGCATTCTTTACGACCTTCCGGAACACGGATCGGTTGCATTCCACTTCATCAGGATCTACAGGATCTACAATGTCCCGTGGGTGTCTATAAATGATCTCTTGCACAGCTAGTTCTCTAAGGTAGTTAATACCTTTTTCTATAGTGGTCCAGTTGCTTAGGTGACTCATAACATCATCTTTATAGGGATACCTGCTCTTTACAGCTGACAAAAGTCGCCTCCAGAGACTGATAGTGTTTGACTTTCTTGCGAGCGCCTTATCAATACCACCATCTCTGGACAGGGATCCCAACTGTCTGGCTTCTCTGCCATCTAATTGTATGCTATCTGCCCCATTATCCCAGCATTGGAGCAACCAGGTAATAATAGGTTCACCGTCATAACGGCTGAAGTCTTTCCTTATATTTCTCAGGTCCTTCAGGGATAAGAAGTGGTAGGTTATCTCTACGTCCGAGTCCTCCTCTTGTGATAGTTCTGCTTTAGAAGGACCTTTCTTCTGTGATGGGTCTGCTTTAAAATGACAATCAAGGGAACCCCCATCTGTGTCAGGCCCTAACTCTGCCTGGGAAGGGCCCTCACCTGGGTCATATGATGGCTCTGCCTTAGAAGGCTCTGAGTCATCATCCTTCTCTTCCCAAGCTGATTTCTTTTGGTATTTCTTCCTGGTTACAGGAGCAATTGGTACAGATTCGGTAGATGCTGGAGTCTGAGTAGATGCAGTGGCTGTTGTGGGAGTGCTGAGATTTGTTAGAGCCTGAGTAGCTGCAGTGGCCATCTTGGGGGGTGTAGCAGCTGTGGTGCAGGCTGACGAGGTTTCAGTGGATTTAGTGGCTGTAGCGGCAGCACACGCTGTAGGATCTGAGGTGGCTGCATAACACCTACAACTGTCCCTGCACTGATATTTAATCTTATCCCACATCAGAAACACATTCAGGACAACCAAAAATAAAAACATGCCACCTAGACAGCACCATCCTAATTTCACAAAATCTAGTGGAATCAGCTTGGCAGAAAAGGAGAAGGTACTATTTCCCGAAGTAAAACTGGAAGTGTAATCATTAACAGAATCAGCTAAAGGACGCCTGGAGCGTGCAGATGAAGTCGCTGCTACTGATTCGCGATTAAAGCTGCCCATCATTGTGTCATAGAGATAAGAGATTGGAATAGGAACTGCCCAGTTTATCACAGCATAAATCAGTATCAAACCCCATACCAAAACAATACATTTTGACCAGCGCCCACTGCTAAACTGCATGTAAACATTCATAAGAAGCAAGCAATAACACAGTGCCCACGGCAGGTAAGGCATCATTACAATACTCAATTGTGAAAGAAACTCTATAAAAAGTCGAGATAACACAGCATTCAAAAATGACATTATCATCTTAGCTGTCTGTTTTAATTTCCAACCCCTTGTAAATCTCAAAGGAAGAAATCTGTTACTCTCTCAGCTGAGCTCTCTGGGTCTCCTCCCACCAGAGCCAGGATTCAACTTACCAGAGGAACCTGTTGAAGCTTCTCTCAAGCCCCACGTTAGGCACCCATAAATCTGTCACAGTTTAAAACTGGGCCAGCTATTAAACCTGGGGCAGATGCTCTCTGTTAACCCTCTCCCCCCCACCCTAAAGGAAAGGGGAGAGAGACTTACAGGTTGGAAAATTAAAACAGTTTTAATAAACTATAGTAATGAAAAAAAGAGTATAATAAGAAGAATAGAAATAATCAAATATATACAAAACCAAGACTGAGAGCTTGGAAAGCCTCCTCAGGCAGAGTTGCTCCACTGGCAGAGGGGAAAATGCAGTACCTCCCCCTGCCATCACACCTGCAGGCTTTTAACTGGAGAATTGGCAAAGCTGGTACCAATCAGTGGAAGACAGGAGGAGCCCCTCCCTCCTGGGCCCCACCTCCAGGAGGCAGTGGGTTAGTGATAAATAGGAAAGTGAGAATGACGTGTATGGGATGGAATACCTTGTTGGTCAATCTTGGGTCACCTGCCCTGTCTGCTCCTTCTTGCAGGTGCGAGCCCCCTTCAGCTCTTCACTCATAAGTAGTGAGGAATTTAGCAGTGGCCTTGGTTTCTCTAAGACTAATTGGCCTGGTTTGGGCCAAACCAGGACAATAATTTAATCAGCCAAAGTTTTCTCAGGCTGAGATCAAACCTGTCTCTATGCTTCCAGCCCTTCTCTCCTCACCTGGGGAGGGGATTGCCTGTGGACCTTCAGTACCACCCTTTGCCTGATTGTCACTACTGAAAAAAGGGAAGCAAATAAGGGGAAAAAGGGGCAGTGAGGGCACCAGTCGCTCACCTGTCTGATAAACAGAGCTCTCCAACTAGGGCAAACTTCTCCAGCCCTTGTGATGGTGGTTTTTCCATCATCTTCTTCAAATTTTCACCATAAAACTCCAGTCAGTCTAAAATCTTGGATGTAGGAAAAGATCCACATTCCTCTTCCTGATCAACACGCCTCTAACCGTACAGCTGGTGTAGCCTGTTTGCGAAGTATAATGTGAAACTGTCTTGGAAAAGGAAAAACTTACCAAATTATCCTCTTAGACACCTGTGGGCTTCTGGATCTGTGCTGGATAACATAAGGAAAGAGGTCCTGGTAAAGGCATCGCCCAACATAATCAAATTATACGTCATAAGTGATATTCACTGAGTGATTCATTCTTTTGTGAAATTCAGAGTATTCCCTGGGGAACAGCAAAGATCGACAGTCTCATAAAGAGAGGGGTTAAATTGACGAATCTGCTGTGGTGTCAAAGAATAATAATAATAAAAAGGAATCTAGAGGAAATAAAAATCTTCTGCAAGATGTTTTCTAGTGTCCTGTCCAGCTTGGTTTTGCCTATTTCTAGTAAAGAGGATTTTAAGTTCCTGTTCTGAAATTTTTCCGCAGTCCACCTGAGAACCTGAAATCAGAGCATGCTTTCCACCCAAAACTCAGATTTTTTTTTCCTCGCTACACGACATTTCTCCATCAGCTACTGTCTCCCATAACCTTTGGAAGGTTGGATGCTGTAAGGACCTTCATGACTTTTCAAATGAGATGTTTTACCTTAACACCTTATGAAGACAGGTCAGACAAGACACTCCATTTTGGGGTCTAAAACTTATTTTTGGAGATCTGCTGGATTTTTAAATGGGAAATGCTCTTGGATTTTATCTGATGCAATGACTGCAGTTGAAGATTTTCATATTTTTTTTAGCCAAAATGATTTTTTTTGGGAAAGCAATCTAGGTTGATCTGTGTTTAATTTGCAGAATAGGTTAAGACAGAAAAAAAATCTTTTAGCTGAAAAATCTAGAATAAAACACTTCAATATTTTGTTCTAAAAGTAAATTCAATTTTGAAATTTTCCTAATAGCTTGTGTTTGAAATGGTTTAAAAATAAGAAAGAAAATGTTTCATTATAGCATGAACATTTTGACTAATTTTTTGCTTAACTTTTCATTTCTATAAAAAATCACAGAATCACAGAAAAAATAAACAAGAAACAATTTGCAGCTAACACTGAACAGTCCCCTTCCTCCTCTTCAGGTTTCCATTCCCAAAATACTATTTTTTTCTCCTAGAACTTGGTAAAAAAAAAAAAGATTATTCCTATTTTTTTCGGAAAAGCTGGCATCTGTGCTTACAGCTACAGTTTGATTTTGGCTGTGCTGCTGGTTTGCATATTGCATGGAAAGCCAGTCCATATTAAAACTATTTAATGTGCATGGTCTTCGGTGGCAGTCTGGCATCCACAAGGCACACAAATAATAAATATGGCATCCATATGAGACACCAAATTAATAAATAAATACTCCAAAGGTTTATTTATTGTACCCATAGAGCTATGGAGCACTGTGGTCGTCTTGGTGTACTCAGTACATGCAAAGTTTAAAGTTTCCTATTTGCGCACTCTCCACCGCACAAATACCTCCTTTATCACATAAATGGCCCATGTTACCACCTTACCATAATACTGCCAAGAGGTCCTAATAAAAAAGGGCTCAGTAATCCAACTGCCAAATGGTGAAGCAGAAACATGGGCAGAAAATCCCTCCAGTAAGGTGTTCTTCCAGTTGGCACTGGTGTGCTTGGGCCAGAAGGAAGAGGAATTCCCCTCACCCATCCCTGCTTAACAGAAAAAAGTTTTTGGTCTTTTTAAGACTCTGCAGGCCCATGGACAGACGCCCGGCTCTTGCTGTGGCTGTATAAGGCACGAGGGGCAGATGGACCCTTGGGAAGACCATAGTCCACCACAATGCCAGCCAGGCAGGTGGTAATTTCCATCTCAGCATGTGCAAGAGGCTTCATAACCAGCTCTGTATCTGTCACTTGGCTTTACTCTGTACTCATTAAATATGATATAAAGTTAGATTTGAAGCTCCTCAAGAGTGAGATGGTGCTCTGGCTCCAATACCAACTGTCTCACCCGATTAGGTTTCAAGCCTAATGATCCTCAACAAAACAATACCCAAGAGAAAGGCAGTAAAAAGCAAAATTTGCTAACAGAGGTAGAAGAATTCAAGGCTGAGGCCTTATTTCCATGTCAGGAGGACATAGTGAAAATCCCAGACTCCAGGTTCCCCCTGGGTTTTGTGTCACTGCTTTGTTTTTCATCTGTGTGGATGGGTCCAGGATGCATCAGCGCATTGTCACCAGCGTCCTGGGCTCTGCAGGGACAGGGAACAAAAAACACAAGGAGCCCAGCACTATAATTGCTTTCTCCTGTTAATGAAGGAATGAGTAGGGAAACGCAACCTCTTGGGTCCCTACCGTAGGTGACAGGTTTATACTCCTATTCCATCAGTACCAGATTCATCAGCATTTCCCAGCAAAAATTTTATAAGGATCTTAATTTTGGCTTTATCTGCTGTAACCAAAATAAACCTGCTTTTCTTGGGGCAACTTCCTTAACCCCTTTTCTGTGTTTTCTTCACAACTTCAACACTGTTTCCACTTCTAGGCTCATGCAAACACCGAGAGTAAATTTGATACAGAGGTTTTTCTCTAGAGAATAATGTTAGGGACAACAGGAGCAATTTTTGTCTATGCAGGGGGATTTCTGGTGGCTTGTTGAAAGACGAACGGCAGAAAGACTGTCACTTAAAAACAGCAAAGCAATGCCGAGTAGCAAACCAATAGCCATGTGGTTTCACCTCCTGTTGCAACTATTTTTAGCACCACTTTATGCTTCATTGACCAATGGAATTTTTTTTTCAGCTTTACACTTTTATATATATTATCCATACACCCCCCCCCCCATTATTTTTATCTTCATCATTACACAGTGCTGCTTTTTGTGCCATTTAGATATGAACCTCATTTGAACCCTAAAACCCCATTTGTGACACACAAAACTACTGTCATTTACATTCTGTGCCAAAGTATTATATAAAAAGCATCAAATGGGAGGAGAGGCAGGAAGCTGGGAGTAAAGATATATAGTCAGCAAAGTATATAACTTCTGGCATATTACTGCTTAATCCTAACATAATTATTCTCATCCTTTTATTTGATTAACTTCTAATGGTTCCTCTTGGTGTTAAAGGTCCCAGTTTGATCATTTGATTTTAGTGTCTGCTATAATTACCGATAATGTTCTTTGCAAGACAATTTAATGATAACCGCATAATGGCCTATATGAAGAAAGCTGCAGGGTTTCAATGCTTTTGAGTAATATAAAATACATTAGACTAACACAAGCTATCAACATGACAGGGAATGTTTGATTTACACCAAGGACTACGTTATAGAGTTGTGGATTTTTTTTTTCCCTTCTTCTTCCTATTTTTTTTTCAACCGTTTACAATAAATGACAGAACAGTTGGACAATCTGCAACTTGCTGAGAGCAATAAAACATAGCACAAAGTTAGAAGTGACATGGAGCCGGGCCCGAAGAGCTGCACTGAAGCATCCTGCCAGACTGATGTGGCAGCAGGGCTTGCTCTGCCTGCACCGAAGGATGTCACCAAGAGAGACTCCTCAACGTCTTTTAAAACCAAACTTAGGCAAAGTTTCCAACATCCCTTATCTTTTCTGGGTAAATGTGTGGTTTAGATTTCCAGGGGACTTTTTCACTGTATTTAAAATCCCTGAACAACAAACAACTTGCCCCAATATTTATTTTCAGGTCTTTACCTCCATTTCCCAAACCTGATGTAAAAAGAAATTCGATTTCAGCCCAGCCAGCCTGTCATTCACATCCATGTTTTGCTTCACACCATCGTATTTTCACAGCTAAATATTGCACTGAGCTAAGTGGTTCAAGCTTAGCAAACGCTCCCTCGCTCGAAATTGAGCAATTGCTCATGGTTCTGGCAAAATGCAGCATAATTTATGGTGTGCACGTAGGAAAGAAAATTTCCTGTCAAAAAAATGTTAGCAGTGGACATATTACATTTGCTGTTCTTTTTTATTCCAGGATAATGGCATTTGGACAAAAGTAGGCCTGTCCTGTTTATAGTGCTTTATGCCCCATTAGTATTATTGCAAGTCTCTGGACTCACATGTTAAAGCACTTAATCAAAGGTAATGGGTTGAAAATCATGTCCCAGCACTTCTCATATTTAATTCGTTCCTCCCAGATAGAAAGAAGTAAAAAACACATTACTAGCACCAAAAGAGCACATGCATTATCTGCTAAGCAGTTGAGGTTTCTATAGCAGTTGCTACCATTGGGTTTTATCCCTTTGGGTACTAGGACGGACAGGAATTTTCCCCGCTCATCCATTCAGAGACCTGAGACTGCTATTTTTGATTTTTCACCCTTTGACAGACAATCCTTTCATTTTCCATAGATCTCTATTTTAAAGACACCTTCATGTCACTTATTTTAATTGCAGGCTGCAGGCATCAAACCTAAAAAAAAAGAAAGAAAAGCTTTAGAAAGACAATATTTGAAGTAGCGGTACTTTTATGAAGATCCTCCAAGGATTTTCTCTGAGACAAACCTAATAATGTGAGAGGAACGTATCTTAAGGGGAGAATTAATTTATACATTTAATTACTTAGAATCCACTTCCCGACGATGCATTTCGATTCTCCACGAGCGCCCTGGCTACAGCAGTTTGTCAGCCCTGATGGGGATCAAGGGAGCTGGCAAAAGGGGTGTCCAGGGCAAGTCCCATCCAGGGCTGCTGCAGTGTTACATTATTGATCCAGGTGCATCTGGTTGCAGCTCAGAGAGGTGCCAGTGGGTTTTTTCCTCCCCTTCTCCAAAGACAAGCATGATGCTAAACCCACGTCCAGTGAATTTACAACTTGCAGTCGTGTCACGCAGCCTGAGCACAAAGGAGGGTAATAAAGCAGTACGGGAAGGAGGCAGCTGAACGTGATCAGTTGAGTGAGGTGGGGTGGGTGCCCGCACGGTGCGGGCAGCAGACCTCTGCCAGATTCCAGGGAAGAGGCGATGGCAATTATGGCACCCTTACTACTATTCTCAAACCATGAATTCTATTTTATTTAGGCATTGCTCAAACAGAAGGATTGAAACCTGCCCAGATGCTCTGCAGAAGCAGAATGAACTCTGGGCTCGTTGGGGCTGTAACTTCTGACTTCAGTAGAAGCGATCATGATTTGCAGCATGAAAAAATTAGACTGTACCCAGGTAAAAAGAGGAAGAAATAATCCAGAAAAATCCACAAAAGCTATGGATGCTTCCAGGCCCGTGGCTGACACAGAACAATTTTTAGTTCAAGGGCCAAAATAACTTGATAATACTTACCTCTGCACTTTCTTTTCTGGACAGCCCCAGCCCCACAGTGGGTTTTGCAGAGTAATTTCTTTCATGAAGAGCAAAAATCCTTGGGCAGGAGCTTTGCTATCAAATGTGTTGAGGTTCCTGTACATCACCAAGCACATTTTGGTTTGTAAATAAAATACAAATTACTAGAGCTCATCAGCGAAAGCTCCTGGTTTGATTTGTACAAGCCCATCACTCTATTTTTGTTTTCATTTATGAGATGAAGAACAAAGAACATATGAAAATTTGACCCTTCCATTTTCCTCCTCAGTGAACTATTTTGTGGTTCACTCTGTAGTGCTGTGAGCTCCAGGATCTTGTTCCATACCAATGAAACTCAAAGCACAGACTACTACCCTCTATTAGTATTCCAGGTGGGTAGGGATGAGATTGAAGGGAGAAGTCCCAGGGCAATCAAAAGGGACTTCAGGGCCCTGGGGCGTTTGGTGAAGGGGGTAGGTGCACAGGTTATATTCTCCTCAATTCCTTTGGTGTTAGGTGAAAATAGGGAAAGGACTATGAAAACACAACAGATGATTAATACGTGGCTAAGAGACTGGTGGCGTAGGTGGGATTTTGGGTTCTTTGACCACGGGGCGGCTTTCATGGCACTGGGCCTGCTTATGCCGGATGGGGAACAGCTGAATCAGAAGGGGAAAAGGGTTATGGCCCAGAAGTTGGCAGGGCTGGTCAAGAGGTCTTTAAACTAGGTTCGATGGGGGAGGGGGATAAGACCAGGGCAACCACAAATGAACCTAGGGGCGACAGGCCTGCGTCGGGGGCAAGATCGTTAGCCCAGCTGAAGTGCATTTACACCAATGCACGCAGTATGGGCAACAAACAGGAAGAGCTAGAAGCCACTGTACAGCAGGAAGGTTATGATGTGGTTGCCATAACAGAAATGTGGTGGGATGACTCTCATGACTGGAGTGCTGCTATGGATGGCTATAAGCTCTTTAAGAGAGACAGGCGAAGCAGGAGAGGCGGTGGGGTAGCGTTGTATGTTAGGGAGTGCTTGGATTGTGTTGAAATTGAGGAAGATGGTGAGGATGACAAGGTTGAATGTCTATGGGTAAAGATCAGGGGGAAGGTCGGCAGGGCGGACATTACGGTGGGAGTCTGTTATAGACCACCCAACCAGGATGAGCAGGCGGACGAGGCATTTTACAAGCAGCTGTCAGAAGCCGCCCGCTCGCCGGCCCTTGTACTCGTGGGCGACTTCAACTTGCCGGATGTCTGCTGGAAATACAACACGGCAGAGAGGAAGCAATCTAGGAGGTTCCTCGAATGTGTGGAGGACAACTTCCTCATGCAAGTGGTAAATGACCCCCCACTAGAGGAGGGGCCCTGCTTGACCTGTTGTTTGTGAACAGAGAAGGACTAGTGGGAGGTGTTAGGGTCGGTGGCCGTCTTGGGAGTAGCGACCACGAAATGTTAGAGTTTTCGATAGTGGGGGAAGTAAGGAGGGGCAAGAGTAGAACTCCTGCCTTAGATTTCCGGCAGGCTGACTTTAGCCTGTTTAAGAAGTTGGTGGACCGAGTCCCTTGGGAATCGGTCCTGGAGGGCAAAGGAGTCCAGGAAGGCTGGACATGCTTCAAAAGGGAATTGCTAAATATTCAGGAGCAGGCTGTCCCAGTCTGTAGGAAGGCAAGCCGTCGGGGAAAAAGACCGTCCTGGTTAAACAGGGAACTTAGGCTAGAACTTAAGGAAAAAAAGAGAGCCTACTTGCTCTGGAAGAAGGGTCGGGTAACTTGGGAGGTCTATAGGGACGTGGCCAGGTCGTGTAGGGAGAAGATTAGAAGGGCCAAAGCTCAATTAGAGCTCGATTTGGCTGCTACAGTCAAAGACAACAAAAAAAGCTTTTACAAATACATCAACAGCAAAAGGAGGGTCAAGGAGAGCCTCCACCACTTGCTGAATGAGGAGGGTAGTGTAGTGTCAGGGGATGAGGAAAAGGCAGAGGTGCTCAATGCCTTCTTTGCCTCGGTCTTTAATGTCAAGAACGGTTGTCCTCAGGAGACTCAGCCCCCAGAGCCTGAAGTTAGGGACAGGGGGCTGTGTGAACCTCCCAGGATCCAGGAGGAGACGGTTAGTGACCTGCTGTGCCAATTGGGCACCCACAAGGCTATGGGCCCAGATGGGATTCACCCCACAGTAATGAAGGAACTGGCAAATGAACTTGCCAAACCACTCTCGATTATCTACCGGCAGTCCTGGTTAACTGGAGAAGTTCCAGCTGACTGGAAATTAGCAAATGTAACACCCATCTACAAGAAGGGCCGGAAGGATGATCCAGGGAACTATAGGCCTGTCAGCCTGACCTCGGTTCCAGGCAAGGTGATGGAACAGATCATCCTGAGTGCCATTACACGGCACATGCAGGACAATCGGGGCATCGGGGCCAGCCAACGTGGATTCATGAAAGGCAGGTCCTGCTTGACCAACCTGGTCTCCTTCTATGACAAAGTGACCCGCTTAGTAGATGAGGGCAGGGCTGTGGATGTAGTCTATCTAGACTTCAGTAAGGCATTCGACACTGTCTCCCACAGCATCCTCCTAGACAAACTGGCTGCCTGGGGCTTGGATGGGTGGACTCTTAAATGGGTTAAAAACTGCCTGGATGGCCAAGCCCAGAGAGTGGTGGTGAATGGGGCAAAGTCCAACTGGCGGCTGGTCACTAGCAGTGTTCCCCAGGGCTCAGTTCAGGGGCCAGTGCTGTTCAATATCTTTATAGATGATCTAGACGTAGGGATTGAGTGCACCCTCAGCAAATTTGCAGATGACACCAAGCTGGGTGGGAGTGTCGATCTGCTGGAGGGTAGGAAGGCCCTACAGAGGGATCTGGGCAGGTTAGATAGATGGGCTGAGACCAACGGCATGAGGTTCAACAAGAACAAGTGCCGGGTCTTACACTTTGGCCACAACAACCCCATGCAGTGCTACAGGCTGGGGGAAGAGTGGTTAGAAAGCGGCCTGGCGGAAAGAGACCTGGGGGAGCTGATCGACAGCCGGCTAAACATGAGCCAGCAGTGTGCCCAGGTGGCCAAGAAGGCCAATGGCATCCTGGCCTCTATTAAGAATAGTGTAGCCAGCCGGTCTAGGGAAGTGATCATCCCTCTGTACTCGGCACTGGTGAGGCCGCACCTTGAATACTGTGTCCAGTTCTGGGCCCCGCACTTCAAGAAAGATGTTGAGGTGTTGGAGCATGTCCAGAGGAGGGTGACCAAGCTGGTGAAGGGTCTGGAGGGTCTGACCTATGAGGAACGGCTGAGGGAGCTGGGGTTGTTTAGCCTGGAGAAGAGGAGGCTCCGAGGTGACCTTATTGCAGCCTACAACTACCTGAAGGGAGGTTGTAGTGAAGTGGGAGTCGGCCTCTTCTCCCAAGCAACTAGTGATAGGACAAGAGGACATAGCCTCAAGCTTCGCCAGGGGAAGTTCAGGTTGGACATTAGGGAGCATTTCTTCTCAGAAAGGGTCATTAGACATTGGAACGTCTCCCCAGAGAGGTGGTGGAGTCACCATCTCTGGCTATGTTTAAGAAAAGACTGGACATGGCACTTAGTGCCATGGTCTAGTTGACATGGTGGTGTCAGGGCAATGGTTGGACTCGATGATCCCAGAGGTCTCTTCCAACCTGGTTGATTCTGTGATTCTGTGAAACTTGATAATTTATTTAAGGTATGTAATAGTTACAGGTTTCTTGCTTCTTTCTGTCAATACCTAAAGCAATGCTCTGTGAACAGATAAAAGAAAAATTATTTTCCTGGAGATTTAAAGGTCCGTCATCCTCTTTTCACTTCGTGAGCAGATGAAGTGCCCAGACCACTTGTCTGAGGATGTGGAAGGAGTTTTCCAGCAAAACAGGGAGTCCCTGATTTCAGAGTCCAGATGATTTCAACATTTTCCCCTGTTACCTTGAGGCAGAAACTTCTGCACCCAGAACCTATGGTCTGTATGTGAGGCACTCTCTGGACAAGGACCATTAGCTGTTTACTCTGATCTATGTGTGCTAAGCTCACCCTTTGGTTGACACTGGCATTTCCTTTGAGGTCCCCCCATTCCTGAAATCCCCGTGGTGTTGACAATCTCTCTTCCTTGCCCTGCTCTGGACAGCCCCAATTTTGGGCCAGCTGGCAACGAAATGAAAGCTGCATTTAAAGCACAGGCTCAATCATTTGTGCATGCAGCACAGCCACAGCCTTATGTTTGCTCTTTATTCTCTCTCCCCTCCTAACACAGCCTAATGCCTTATTTACTTTTTTGACCTCTGCTGCACATTGAGCTGTCAGTAGCAATGCCTAAATCTTGTCCCTGTGAGTTACAACTAATTCAGAACCCATCAGCATGTACAAGTAGTTTAAACTGTTTTCCTTCCAGTGTGCATTACCTACACACTGCCTATGTTTCTCATCTGCCATTGAACTGACCAATTATAATTTGGCAGGGCCTTCCAGCAATCCTCTTTTGTCTTTACAAGCCTTAGCAACTCTGGGTGGTCAGCACAGGAATCCAAGAAGAAGAAGGAAGAGCTTATTGATGCCAACAAAGAGGATTTTTCTCCTCTTAACAGTGCTCTGACACAGCTTTCTGGCACGGCTGGGATCTAATCATTTAATCTCCTTGTAGTTCAATATCCCACCTGGGTGTATGAGGGTTGTCTTGGTTTCATCTCTGGCTATTGAATTATGACCTGGATGGAGCAGTCTCTGATGCCAAAATGACGTGCGTATCTAAGAGGTCAGCACATGCAGTTGTAAAGTTATCGTCAGCTGCGTTGGTCCAAGTTTGCTGCTCTTCAGGAATGTCATTAAGGCTGCTTGGGAACTGGAGGGTTGCCTTCTTACTTCTGTTGATGTCTTTGCACCTCTCTGTTCTCCCCAGAAATGCATTTTATTTTCCATTCACTCTTTGCAGTGTGGTGGGTCCTAAAACCCACTCGTGATTCAGGTTTGCTCTGGATCTAGCAGTCAAGGCTCCCACTGTAAGCAGACTGATTTAGAGGGTGATTCATCCCCTTGAAGAGAGATGTCTAAGATGAAGGGAGGAACAGCTAGCTCTCCAAGGAGGTTTCTTCTCTTCACTGGCTGGAGGAGAAATCTAAATAACCACATTTTCTGACAGAGGTGGCTAAGGCCAGATGAGGACTTCTCTATTTGTTGATAACAGAGGATCACCTTCCTACACTTATTTTTCATTCACTATCTCTTTCTAATTGCCCCTTACCCTTTATAAGGTTTCTTATCTGCAGTTAACTTCAAGATGAATGTTGAGAAATCATTTCACTGAAAAAGTCCCCAAGATAGATAGTCAGTCTGAGACACACGGCTGCAAAGAGGGCTTGAGCAAATGAGCTTGTTTGGTCCAGCAAAGAGGAATTTAAAGGAGAAAACAAACTGAATATTAAGGCTACTTGAAAGGTTATTACAAAGAGTTGGTAATGACGAATGGGGAAACAAGTTGCACCTGAGGAGGTTTTGGGTTGGGAAGTAGAAAAAAATATTTCCAGGAAAATGGTGAAGCCTCGGGCAGTAGTGCCCAAACTGTTGGATGTATCCCACTTAGACACTTCTCTGACAGGTTGAGCAGGTCTTAAAGCATCCTGACACTTCCAATGCCTTAGCTGAGGAAATCCAGGTTTCTCTTCTCCCTTGGTGGCAAAGCACCCTCTGGAGATACAGAGACAACTGAGCAACCCTCTGCATAGCCTGGATGGTTATTCAGACATGAGATCATTAAGAGATTCCCTACACATATCCTAATTAACAACTCTGCAATGCAAATAGCAAGATAAAGGGATTTCTGACAATAAGCAGGATGAAGTGCCACTCGAGCACTAATTAAATATGATGGCAGTTAATCAACATGGAGTGTCTTGCAACACTTTGGCAATTATGAAGGTGGATTGACCTTGAAGGCTCTGGGAAATGTTTTTCAGAATTTCCTTCAAATGTACCAATAAAGTTGCTGAAAGTAGGCAGCACTCAATAAAAATGATTTTTTTCTTTATAGGATTTATAATAGGGTTTATCAGGTCTTCAGATCCCAGGTTCATTTGAAGGCTTAGCACCATCCAGAAAATTGGCTTCTTTGTTCATCCTGGGAAGATGACTCTTGGTTTACCCCTTTTGCTCTTTGCTCGTCCTGAAAGGTGGATGATGATTTGCTGGTTACACATTAAAAGCTGATCTTCAAAAAGCTTCAGTACTATCTGAAAGGGAAACTGGACATCAGGATGGTCCCAGTACCTGCAGCACAGTACAAAGATGAGGTTTCATTGTGAATTCCTTATTGCAAAATGATGCTTAAAGGGGTCTGACGTCTGAAAGAGGAATCAGCAATCAGGGGTGAGGGCACAGTGGGAATTTGGCATGAAACCCCCTTGATTTACAAATAGAAAAAGAGATAAAACATTTGAGTGCTCAGGTTAAAATCTGTATGGAGTAACCGGTGGTGCCAGTATTTATATTGCAGCTTCATCAATCAATAACTTTAACAACAGGCAATTAATCAATACCTTTAACAGCCCTGGGAGAGGATGACATCTCTAGTAAATCTGAATGTTATGCTGTAGATCCATGCCTTAAATACTCATCCCTCTCTCACAGCTGAAGTATTTGATCGAATCCTGGAAGGTACTGAGCACCTGCAGTTTTCAGGAGATGTCTGCGCTCTCTGAAATCTCTGTTTTACTGCTAGTAGATATATGTGTGTGTTTTTCATATGGGAAAATACAATGCAAACAGATTTTGTGACTGTGATGGCCTCTTCCCGGTGCTGTCCTGCCAGGTATCCCAGTGGCACCGGACTTCAGAGACACCATCTCTGATGAGCAGAGTTGCCTTCTCTGCTCTAACTCTATATACCAGGCACTTGCCAAAGAGAGTCTATATTAAGTTTACTTCACAAATAGATCTGTAGATGTTTCCCTGCTGGAATCTGACCATTTCAGCATCTTTAAGGAGGAAGGGCAGCTGCCCCCGGGCTGTTCTCAGCACCGCTTGTAGCTTGTTGCTAATTCAGAAAACGACCCACAACATCAACCAGCAACAGCATCCCGATTAATCCAAGTTCTCTATCAAAACGCTCTGTACTGTGCAAAAATCTTACTGAACAGTCTTGTACACCACATAAGCCCATTAAAATGATGGTCTGATTCTCTAAAGGTTTGGCTATATGGCTTCCCATAAAAAGTTTCATAAACCACCCACAATCAGCCACCTTAATCCTCAATTCCTAAAAGCATATTGTGCACAGAGTGACACGTTGAAAAATGAGAGGAGTTCTCTGGGCACAGCACCAGAACTCGACTGCTAATTGTGGAAATAAATAACAACAGCTCCTAGAGGCCCAGTGGTTGGGTTGTTTGGTTGGTTGTTTGTTTATCCTCCCTACCAGCAAGATTTCTCCATGGGTGGAATATGGAAGTATGAAATGAAACAAACCAACCAAGCCACCTTCTACTGCATAAGTTTGATTAAATGCAATATGTTGTGTGTGTTTGTTTTTTTTTTTTTTCTCCGGGAGGGTCATCAGGAAATGGAAAAATCAGGCTGTTCTGAAATTGAAATTCTCTCTTCTACAGCCATCCAACAGCAGTCAGCAGCTTGATTTCTCTGCTAAATATGAGGCCCAAGGGCGACAGAACATCGCAAATGATGCATGGCTGACAAGGAGATGTTCTGCAATTCAAGTTGACGTAAAATCCTTCTCCATTCATTTCCTAGACCTTGTTTTAGCTCCAGCTAGCTGCTGAATGGTCATCTCGATGAAGCCCGCTGGCGCTCTGATACTTATCTTCTGCAGGTTTGTCAAATCTTCAGGCTTTGCTATGAGTGTCAGGAATAACCTTCAGTGCAATTCCTGGGTTCCAGGTGGAGCGCGGTATGTCTGCATGGGATCTGCTAGGGCTGTCCCACTGCAGGGGCTGCATGGGCACAGGACCCCTCGTGGGGATGGATGGATGGATGGATCTCCTGATGCTTCCCGGCGGGTGCTGTGTGCTCCATGTAGTCTCCAGACCTCAGAAACTCATTGCTAATACATAGCCTGGGTGACTCTAAGCTGCACCAAGGTGAGTCCAGAGGACCCCAGTGAAAGGCCATATCTTTCCACTCTGTTGGGAAAATGGGATCTGGATGTAAAAATTCTTGCCTATCAAGCTCCACTGTTAGGATTAGCTATATTAATGTATTAATTGGGATTTGTATAAAAGTCTATATGGGTCCAGACATAGCTTAAAATTATATTGCGCACTGAGAGACTATATGCCTCTTTCCCTTTGGGTATATCCCCTCCTTTCAATGGTAGCAGCAGGGAATGTACAGAGTCCTAATTGCCATCAAATCACATTCTGGTTTGATCCACCAGTGTTTAACTGGATATGGGTTGCTGGGAAGTGTGCAGCAGACAAGACAGCAGCACGCAAAGCTGATGGTTTCTGAAGCCTCTTTGCTTGAACATCTGTTCCAAGTGTCTGGTGCATGCAGGTGGGTGAAGCTGGAGACATGGATCATTCCAGCTACTTATTGTCTCAAGATGAAAAGCAAGATCTGCTGCAACTAATTCTTGATGTAGCCCCTTTGCGTAGACCTGCAGGCTTGTAGCATGGGGAGAGTCTCAAGACAAAAGTACAACTGCATCCCCATGCCCTGCGTAGGGGTAATAAGGCTGGAAACAAAGACATTAGCTGATGATCCATTTTACTACTGGCCACAAACTGCAGTCTCAAAGACCATAACTGAGAAGGGAAAGCTTTAATTTTGGATGTCAATGGTTGGCACTGTTAATAAAAACCAACTTGCCCAGCAGCAAAAATCAGCTAACAAGTAGCATATGCCTTGGAAAAGAGCAATAATTTTCCACACACCAAATTAACTACTGACCATTGAAGTGTTTGTTTATGTCAGTGGGATCAGTCACCAGATTTTAACTTTTTTACTTCTATCTTATGTGAATAAACAGAGGGTCTGACATTACACAACATGCAGTGAAATCTTGGTGAGATCCAGTTTGCAGTTACTCATAACCTTTTCAGATACTGACTTTTGAAGTGGCAATTTTCAGAAGATGTGCCCGAGGCTCATCTGGCATGGTTAAGAAATCCAGTTAGTTCTGTACTTTCTCTCTGCCAGTGGGCAATGAAGGATGCTTAGGGAAGAAGTCCAGAAGAGGAGGTCTAGAGAGTGTTTCTTCCTTTGGCATCTCCTTCAAACTTCTGGCAAGGAGCTGTCAAGGGACTGCTTGAGTTGAGAGTGCATCTGGACTACTGATACAGTAACCGTAGAAGTACTTTCCCTCTGTGAATTTATTTACTCTCTTTTTAAACCCTTTTGAACTTTTAGCCTCCAAAATATCCTGGGGCAACAAGTTCAGAAATTTAATTAAGTTCTTTGTGGAAACTATTTACTTAACCTAATACTGTCAGACAGCTATACAGACCTCACAAGCTATGACAATTAAAAGACCATAAAATTTTCAGAAGAATGTAATAAATAGCTTTCAAGCCTTCCACTGTAGCTTTCAAAGCTTTCTGTATCCTTGAGAAGTAAGCTGTGAAAGTTGTGACCGTGGATTAGCAGTAAAGCAGCACAGCTCCAGAACCTGGTTCTATCCTGCATCCGAGCATCCTTCTCTCCAAGGGTACAGTCTGAAAGGCTTACTGCTTTTCATATCTGTGCCTCCCACACTGTGAAGGCACATAGTATCTTCACAACTTCACCTCTGAGTACATCCAAGAAAACTTTGCCATGAAAAAGAGCAGCCAATTCCTATGACAAACTGAGTTTGAGCTACCGCAAAAGATAAATAATTAAAAAAAATATTAAACCACTCAAATTTTCCATTTAAACACATCCCTTGTAGAGTCCAAATGTCAGTGTAAAGCAGATCTTGGGAACTATATATTATTTCCCTCTTAGTTCCAAGTACTAGAACCTTGTTCTACATGGAAGAGAATATCATGAATAGGCCAGGTTACATTAGTGAGTGGGTCCCATCTGTCCCCTGGTACAACTCAGTTTGATTTCATTCATTCTCTTTTGTCTCTTTCACTTTGGAGCAGATTTTTGAGAATCTCACAACAGGCACCAGGGCAACTGCTTAGTACTAGAAATTGCTATTAAGACTCCACAGGGATATCTCACAAACAATAGGACTGGCCACTTTCTCCAGGTATCATTTCATCAGGCTCTTTAGAACCCCAAAATAGAAGGCAAAGACATTTCAAATAGTTATTTAATGAGGTTAAAATATCTGTACAGCTTGCATCTGGCCAGTGTCAATGGGATTGTAAGGGCTTCTTTAAGCTTTTACTTGTTCTTTTCTTGCGACAATAGTAAGAGGGTATAGATATAGAGGGAGCTATTCTGCCTTTGTTTAAATTTTAAATAGGCCATAGAAATGCTGCTCTGTAGAATTTGATTAAAAATGAACTGAATAAAAAGCTCCTTCCATTTTTACTTATGTAGACTGGCATTGCATGCCATATAATAGACGTATCATTTTTGTAATACTCTATCATCTGCAACATGCATATTCAGAAATGTCGATTAAAAATCAGCTTTTCACTGACACAATTTTAAAGTTCCAGCATCAGCTCCCCTTTTTATGGTGATATCAAGTAACTCCATCTCCATTTCTCTGTACATTACCACCAGCAAGTAACACAGAAAGTTGATTCTTAATGTGGAGAACACAAATTGCAAAGACCGAGAGTGAAGTCATGTTCTACTGAAATCCATGGCAAAATCCCCATAGGTTTCAAGTAAGCCCATATTTCTCCATAAATGCATCACTTTGGTACTCACTGTCCAAGCTGCTCCGTGGCCTTTCCTAAGCCAGGGAATGAACCCTATGTTGGCCATATCTTCTTCAACACTGCTGCAAGGAGATACACAATATAATTCATCCCCATGAAGTCCATGTACATGATGGCAACTTCTTCCCTGATGTTAAAACCTGTCCCAGGACCCTTCCACCTGCAGCCTCACTCCAGGCCATCTCCTGCACTACCTCTTGGAGATTTCTGAACTCCTCAAGGACTTCTGCCTTGCCTGCATGTGCTGGTACAATGGCCTAGCATTACCCCACCACACTTTCAACACCTAATTGAGGAGCTCCAGCTAGAAGCCGAGTCAGACCATGATCCCTCAGCTTGCAGTGGAAAAAGATGGGCCCATGACTCGGGTTCCTCCAGCCCAGCCAAAGTCTGAGACGCCCTCAGAGAAACCTGTGTCCTTGCTGAGAACAAAGGGAGTCTGCTCTCCAACTAATTCCTGGACACTGCAAAGGGTAAAGCTAAGTGGGTCAATGTCCTCAGCTCTTGCACACCTCCAGCAGCAATGACTACAGCTCCCCGTTTCCCCCAGCTTCATGTTATCTCAGGTGGGGAAACTCTCATAGCTGTTGTTGCCAGTTCTCTGAAGACCTGAGTTGTGCTTGAGTCACCATTTTAATTTCTCTTCCCATCAACTCAGCAAAGTGACTTAGAAACCCTTGGAAGAGATCGTGTGGAACAAGATAATAGTTTTGTTAAGATGGTCCACGGAGCACATGGGAACATAGGGGCTGTGTCATTCCATGCTGGGGTTTTGGGCTACTTTAATTACATCTGGATTCTACCCTGAAAGATGGGTTTGTCCTTTCACCAGTTCTCTGGCTGGATTTTGTTCCCTGCAAAGTTTGCTGTTCTCCTTAGTGTTGTTAACAGGACGTCGCTTCTAGTGATCTTCTTGGTCTCTTGCTTAAAAGTTTAAGCAGTACAAAACTCTAAGAAACACAGAGGTGAAAAAGCCCAGCTGCCACAGCCACCAGATGTGAATGCAGGGAATACAACAAGAAAAGTGTTGGTATTAAAGACTCATGATTTGATGACGAAAGAATGGCAGCTGTGTTCACATGCAGTACACGATATCTGGGAAATCTGATTTGTTTCCCATTAATCATACTTGTTCCTCTACTGAAAAGCTACCCACAGACCTGCAAGCAGCCCTGGGATACCTGAGATTTAAAAAAGAAAAGAAGCCACAACCAGCTTGAAAATTATGTGAAACCAAGTGAGAGATTGTCCCGTGATTGCTCAGAAACCCTTAGGGTTGCATATGTCTGACTGGATATCACTGACTCATTAGCCCCAGTCAAAAGCACATTCCAAGTCTCAACTACCCACAGATCTCCATGGTGTCCACTTAATTTTAAAACAATTAAAACAGCTGGTTGGGAAGTTGAACAGCAGTAGAGGGCATAGAAGCTGCAAGATCATTATTTATTTTTTAAGAAACTATCTGTCCTGTCAGAGGAAAGTTCTGCCTGCAACAGACTGGGCTGTTGTGATAAAAATGAGAACATATGGGAAGCCAATATTTTATGGTTTAATAGCTTTGCCTTGTGGATGAAGCCCCATCCACTACAGTCCAGGAATAATAAATACTCAAGGCTAGCGTTGTTCTGTGGACCACAGGGATGGATTTACTGTATGGAAGGTGGTCCATATGGCTTGTAACCCCCTCCCCACCCCTAAAAGCTTCATTGTCTGAGATGAGTGGTCCCCCAGTTATGCGCTGCAGAAATGGCACACCTCTGGGCAGCACCTCCCAACCCACACTGCAACTGTCCTGTCTTGGTGTTGTGTTGATGCAACACCCTGTCCAGTCTCAAGGGCTCGGGTGGGCGTCCAAACTTGCATACGTTGCGTACCATTTGCAATCTGATGTATTGCTTGGTTCCTATAGGGAACCTGCCAGCATGAAGTAAGGCGAGACCTGCTAAGCGTCCCTCCTGCCCTTGTCACTGAGGGGAAAAGCTGAAGGAAAAGCTGGTGAACCACTCACCAGCTCTTTACAGAATTGATGTCACCCATGTTCCTTGAAAAGCTCAAACCTCTTCAGTGTAGCTTCAGTGGAGAAAATAAGGCACAAAGATGACATGATTTTCCCTAAGTCAGTAGTAGGGCAGAGCAAATTACAACACAGCTTTTGAGGCCAAAAGCATGGTTCTGGCTTGCAAAGCATCATCTCCCATCATCACTATTTTGCCCCTTCAAATTTCCCTACTGTATATTTATAGCTTTACACATGAACCCTGCCCTGAGCTTTATTTCCCTCTTCCAGATTTAATCTTTTTTTATTAAGACCATTTAGCACTGATCTATGTATCAACCCTATAATACCCTGCTGACACGAAAAATGTTGACACATCAAGTTGAAGTGCTGGAGCCACCATTTTCCAGTGGCTTTTTGAAATGATAACAAGCGACATTTATCATTTGCCATCCAACCCACTTGTGCAATAAGCAAAAAGCCGAGCAAACTGCTTTTCCCCTGCACAAAGCAGTAATTTGTGTGGCACAGTCAGACCGACTCGGGCTGCGCAGGGAATGAAGATCAAAGGGGAAATTCACCTGCCTGTCTTGTTTGCTATTGATCTGAATCGTAGTCACTTTATCAGTAGCACTTTGCCATCACCCCTCAGAGATCAGAGCCTCCTATATCTCCCCAGCTCTTTTATTTATAGAACCATTTAATAAATACATTTTCTTTTCCTGGTCTCCTCTTTTTTTTTGTGTTCTGTTTTGTTTGACCAGCAGAAACAAAGGGTTGCCCGCAGTGTCAAGGAAAAAGAAGGGTATATGGCCCAAATTCAGCAAAGCATGTAAATACGTGCTTGGTTTTGCACAGGGCAACAAACACATGCCCTTCCTCCTAGAAGCACGTAAATATGCATGGGGTTTTGAAACGAAGCTGCATGACACAGAGACAAATGCCACAGGGGGAAAAAACTGGTCAGCTGAATATTTGTTTTCCATCTTTGCTTCTTCCCTCCTCCTCTAGTTCATTACTGCTAATTACTGGGGTGATTGGGGCAGAGCGAACAACTGCCTGAAGAAAGCAAAGGAACTAAAGAACCCTAACACATTTTTTGCATTACCCTTTGAATGGTAAAAGGGACAAGGAAGACTGTAAAAACAGAGAGGGAAAATGAAATCCCAAACCATGCAGCTAAGAAATGAATAAATGACTCTCCTCTTCACACTGCCAGTGTTACACAACCTGCCTGCATTGGATTGAGACCTACGTGATCCTCTTCTAATTGAAATCACTTTACCTTGACCTCCAACAGTAAACTGAAAGCTTGTTGCTCTTGCTGCCAGCAAAGCATCAGCAGTAGGTTGTAGGAAATCCCAGCTGGGGACATGAGCTGCATTCACATGGCATTAATCTCGCACTAAGTGGCACTAAGTCAGGAGGTACCAGCAAGTCAATAAAATAGCCGTTGTGCCCGTCTGATGCTGCTGGCTATGTCTACCCAGGTTGATACCTCCCCTGGCTGATGTCCTGTCTCTCCTGCTTGAAGTTATAGAAGTGCAGCAAATAAGGCTGGAAGGGACCCTAGAAAGTCATTTAATGCATGCCCTTGACCTAAGGTGAGATGAGCTAGACCCAAACAATGCCCATGAGGTATTTGTTAACCAGTGTTGGTGATCCATCAGCTTTCTGTGAAACCTGCTCCAGGGCTTTGATAGTCTTTTCAAGTGGAGACCCTTTCACTCCTCAGAGAGTCTGGGGATGGCATGGGCACCTGATCAGTTCAGCTGGAATTTCCCAGTCCCACCACATCCAGCTCTGCTTTTTGCTGATCTGGCTTTGGGGAGAGACGTAGGATTTGCATGTGTGGTTCTGAATAAGACCCGCAGGGTTTTCTGAAGGGTTTTTCTGCAATTGCGACACTACCCATGGGCAAAGACTGACCTATAGGGAAGAGCAGGGACGGAGTAGGTTTTCTTAATGCTTGCTGCCCATACTTCACCAGTTCCTTGGAAAACATGTTATTTTAGTTTTAGCACTGTCAGTGCAGGTCCCCTCTCTGTGCATGGAGTGCTCTTTTTCCAAAGGCACTCCAAAAAAAAGGAGTCCCTTCCCTTCTATCAGTTGGAAACATCACAAACAACCAAATCAAAAGATGAATAAAATACTTTGGTATTTTTAATACTTGGATTTGTATTTTCCTAGCTGAGATTGTGCACCAGATTTAAAGATGGATTTGTTCCAACCAAGAAGCCATGGGAGGAAGAGAAAGGGGATTTACCATTCCCTAATGAAGTTCAGTCCTTCTTTACTAACTGGGATTATCTTCAAGCATTTGTTTGTATGAGGCAAGAATAACTTAAAATAAATATAGGTGAGTATTTAATGAAACTGCAATCCAGCCCTTCATAAACATGTCATTTACTTTAAGACAACTGGGTGGTATTTAGTGACTATGGAGAACAAGCACATTTCAGAGAAGTAAATCAGATCTATAAAATGAAAGCATAACAAAAAAATGTAAGGAGAGCTCCACAGTATTTTACTCACAGTTCAAAGTTCCTGGTGCTGCAGTGTAGGAGCTTTGAGGCTAATTCCTGAAAAAAAAAAAAGTTTTTTTTTTCTGATCAGTTGCTTGGATTACTCCTAGGATATCTGCTGTAGCATATTGGACCAAATGGTCCAATTTGAAGTTAGGGGTAGAAAAGGTCCGTGGCCAGAGGAGTGTGAACATTATTGGGGTATCACTCCAATCCTCACCTCCATGTAGCGACACAGGCATGGAGCTGCCCCATCCCCTCTGCAAAGGAGAGCAAAGTTTCAAGACATTGCATTGGCCTGCAAGGCTTGTACTCCAGGCAAAGTAGAAGAAAAAGTGGAGAAAACAAATTATGAGATGGATGAGCTGGGACTGAAGTTTCCTAGAAGATTAAGTTAAGAGTTGGGGCCCATAGAAGTCGGTGGAGAAACTCCCAGTGGGTTTCTGATGATGCCCTGGAGCACGTGTAGGCTTATCAGAACCAACGAAGCTTTGCGGTTTCCCCTGTCCTAATTACTTTATAGGGTATTAACATACTAATACGTGAGCATCAGATCTGTTTTTTTTTTTTAATCTAAACTTGTGAAAACAGTGCAGCATTAGGAGTGTGGTAATAAACAAAAAACATTAACATGCAATTCCCTTATGCTTTTGAAAAATTACTTCATAAATGCAAAGTAAAATATTTTCCTTTTTATTACCTGACAATTACATATTAAGAATTTCTTTTTATGTTTAAAAACATATGCAATACGGGCAGGCAGGCTCCAAAATGTAATTGCTTTCTTTCTATAAGAATCAGATGTCATTTTCTCCAAACTAAACTCTGAAAAGAGATAGGGGAAGCAAATTGTTGTATACATTAAATTTTGAAACATCTGATAGCATTCCTCAATTAAACTATTTAAATGAAAAAAGATTGCTTTACAGCTCTATCATATCCACTGAATAAAACCTCTGTTGAGGCAAATTGGCAGTGGCAGGTACCAAATGCATTGGCCTTAATGAGACTGGACAACCTAATAGAGGTCATTGGTAATTGTTATTATATACAATATTGCACTGTCAAAAAAAAGCCCTTAAGCTACACACATTGCTGAAGACATCTGAGTTTCATTGCCACAAAGGACGGCTTTTATCTTCCTATGTAAAGCAATATTATTGTTGGTTTTCATCATGAATTACAGGCTACTCTCTAAAGGTGCTATAGCAAAGGGAAACAGCATTGGTCACCATTGCCATCTTGTGAAAGACTTTCTGGAGGAGATAGGAAGCCCACTTGGAACATTTTTCCATCGATTTCAGTGGGTTGTGGTTGTAATTATGTGTCCTTGCCCAAACCCTGTGGATCCACTGAAGAGAGTACTGTTGACTGAGCTGTCCCGGGACCAAGCTCTGTTGGCTTTTTTTGATGCTCAGCCGCTGCAGAAGCTGAAGGACCAGAATTTGTCCATAAGATGATTCTGATTCTCTGCCGCTTGATAAAAATGACAGCTCTTAAGATTTAATTTGTTGGAAGGAAGAATTAACTCTTGTTGACTCCTTGGCCTGTTGTGCTAATATTAAAATAAGGTCTTGTAAAGAGGAGTCACGTTCAACATCATTGCAGTTTTTCTGTTCCCAAGATCCTCCAGGTTCCTACAAGTTTTCCCATCTTTCCAATGGCTAGTGGGCCAAATTTTCTGTGCTGACAGGAGTTTATCTGAACAGCACTTTGGTGTTCTCAAATTCTCCTTTTGAATTCACAGTAAACATTACCAAGATTTGGTACTATTTTGAACAATCTCTGCAGCAGGGATTCACCAATAAACTGGTGAATCGGTTTGGGGGATTTCAGCCCTCTGGGGTGTGGGATCATATATCTTTTCTAGCACAGTCATGGCCATATAATCACTTGGTATTTTGTCTGCCCAGTGTTACCTGATGGGGTCCTGAGCTCTCTCTCCACACACGGGATAGCTGGTGGCTTCACAAGTTGCTCCATGTGACTGGGCAGTGCAGATTCCTCCATCAGATTGTGGGGAAGCGGCTAGGTGAGCATCCTTCTTGGGGTCTGTAACACCACAGTGACAATACGGTTCACCAACAAACTGTTTTATCCCGCTACAGCTGGTGTTCCTTGACAAAAAAAAAAAAAATAACCTCTTGATTACTGGGAATATCCTGCAGTTGGTAAAATCTTGGTATGAGCCCCACTGTCTTCTCCTTTAAATGCTGTACCAAAATAGCTAGTCTCTGCTGAGTATTTTACAAAGTATAAAATGTGTGTCCATTTAACCTAATAAAATATTAAATAACATTAAAGCTATGATATTTAGCTCTTCCTTTTCCTGCAACTTACATAGCCTTGTACACCGGGGCAAAGTGAGCAGAAGACATCACCCTTTCTGATGTGATAATGCTTTACACTCAGCTCTGCATGGAAGCGTAGAGATGCTCCACTAGTGTGAAATCAGCTTGCACTTCCATAGCCTGCTGTGGTTGGTCAGTGATGGGATCTTCTCTGGGGCCAAATCCCTGCCCACCCCAGTCCTACATGACTGCCATGGGCTCTTGCAATCCTCTGACCTACTGCACATCCGTGTGGCTGGATAAGACCTTATGGAGGTATAAAAAAAGGGTTGAAATTACATCACAGTTTTCAGTCTTCTTCTGAGGCTTTAATTCTCCTTAGATAGATTTTTACTGTGTGTTTTACCTTTATTTTAGAGACTTCAGCTCCTTAGCTGAATGTCGTAAACTATTAAGGTCAACACTGCAATATTTTAATGTTGCTATTTAACAGAAGCAAGATTTTTATGGCAATGAAACTGCTGCAGGGAAAAGAAAATGCTATGCAGACACCTAGCAGACAATTGCAAGTAAAAATCAAACAAAACTTTGGGTAAGACAAATATCTTTATGCAATTAATGCGTTTTAGCTCATACTGGCAGACTGATTGAAATAAATCACTTTTTTCCTTTCAGTGTGGGGGATTTCCAGGGAAGGACAGTACAAAGGTCCTTTCTGTAGCTGAAAGAAACAGCATTATCTTATATTTTTTTTCCTTTCAGTGTGGGGGATTTCCAGGGAAGGACAGTACAAAGGTCCTTTCTGTAGCTGAAAGAAACAGCATTATCTTATATTTTTTTTCCATACCACGCATGCAGCTGATGCACAAAAAGGTGTAATTACAATCTGACATGGAAGTGATTGTCTGAGCCTGAAAATCAGTAATGTTAACTCTTCTCAAAATAAATTTCAATTTGATCCTGTGAATTTTACATTGAAATGAGTTTCTTCTTTAAAACCCTGGAGAAAACAGTCCTGTATGTGCGCATTAGCAAATAGCTTTGCAAATCTAGGCTAAAGTGAATATTCAATTTCAGGAGGTCAAATTGAGATTCACTCTCAACAATGAAACGACTAAGCCACATGAGCCAAAGTTAACTCTCTTGTAGACATGACAGAGATTTTACCTGTTACTAAGGTGACCATTTGCCCCTAAGCCTTCCCTTTACAGTCTCAGTGACATTTATATCCAAAGCCATATCCATTTGCAGTTGGTTAAATACCTAACATCTCTGCAGTGAATATCCTGAAGAAGGTGGTTTTGCAGTTTGCCTTCAAGACTAGGGGAGACTTTTCATGTGGTTTCAGGATATCAACAAGCAGATTTAAGCTGTCTCTTGCTTTCCTACTGACTCCTCCATCCCTGCAGTCAAAAGCCCTGGAGCTGAAGAAGGAGGATTTCTAGGAGATACCCACTTGGTAGCAGAAACATCAATCTTACCCCTTAGACCTTAAAAAATCTCAACCTCATATGGCCCCCATCAAGTTCCAGATAGGACTTTAGCACTGTGTCGGAGACCTGGGGTCTGCAGACTCCTCTCCACACTAGCTTTGGTGCTCTTCTGTGCACTGTACCCAGTGGGGCAGTAGTCCTCGGCTAGGGAGAGGTTTTCTACTTTTTGGGACCCCTACTGCAATTAAGCAGTGTAGGCAATCTGAGTCCAGTGCCTGAGTCTTGTTTTCTTTATTAATGTAGGCATAACCTGAGAGATTAAACCCCTCAGAGCCTCTCCCTTCTTAGAAAAGTGCATGCATGAGCTGAAAGCCAACCCTTTACCTTTTTAAATCTTTGAGTCCCATTTTAGCATCAATGATCACAGTTTCTGGGCTTTCTTGCAAAGATGCTCAGCATTTGAAGATCTTCCAGGATTTGCTGCTGGGAAGACTGCAAATTCTTTTGTCTTCTTCTGGGGAGACTGCAAATTCTTCAGCATCTTCCCAGCAGGGTCACAAGGAGAAACTTTAATAAAAACTCGCTATTCTCCTAGAAAAAAAAAAAAAAAAAGAGGAATTTCTCACTCCCTTCCTTCACTTTCCCCAGGACACAGAGAACAAATCCCATTCTGCAGCAGAGTCATTAGCTGTATAATGATGGGTCATAGACCAGCACTACATTAATACCATGACTATGAGTGCACCTGATATCAAACCACGATAACCACATGCTGATACCAGTACCCACACCGTGGCTTTGAGCTTTGACTTGTGCTATCTGGCTCTGCACACAGCCTTCACTCAGTTGTATCACATCCTTCTGCTCTCTTTGCCTCTGTCTGGCCCCCTGAGAGCCTACACTGTGCATGGTCTCTCTGCTTCAGCCCTAAGCAGGAATATGGGCACAGGCAGGGTCACCTTGAGGATGGCAGTATTTTCCCCTCTCTCCAGTAAAATGGCACCCAAGAGCTGTCCATAAAAGCCACAACATTTATGCCGTTGTGGATGGTGCAAGACCTGCGGTATAATGATGCTCTTCTTAGTGTTCAGATGGTGCAAGTGTTAATCCTGGGACTTCTGTTCTTGTGGCAGCTGACAGATACATTCAAAGAACAAGGAAATTTGCTCTTCCCTTTCAACCTAGCAATTAATAACATGAATTTTTCATATATAAAGAGAGCAAAACTGGAACTCGAAACCTTGGCATATTTAATGAACTAGCAGAATAATCTCTACTACAAACGCAATGAAAACGGAACTAAATTAGTGGTTGACTGTGGACATACACCTCTGATGTACTGCTGGAGAAGATCTGGTCTTATGGAAAAAGGTTGAAGCTACAAATCTGTGTGCAAAATGTATGTGGCCTAACAAGCAGTATGACTTGTACACTAGAGGGAGGAGGATCGAATTTTTTACTTGAAGGGAAAGGGTTAACCAGTTCATTTTCTTTTAGGTGGATTTCTAGAGCCCTAACTTTAAGTAGCCATGAATGAAAATTTTGGCTTAAGTGATGGGGTAGAAGTTACGTAATAAATCTATTTTTTTGTTTAAATTGTTGATAATAAAATTATATATCGCAAATAATTTCCCCATGTTAAATGGGACCATAGTCATTTGGTAACCTTTCACATACACTTTGCCCTGTGCAGGGCAATGGAAGCTCATGCCCACAGACCTGACCACATACAACCTTAGCCCATCAATGGCTTTGCTTTAGAAGACATGAAATGCAGAGACCTTGAATATGTTGTAGGATTGATATAGGGCCCCATGTCTACTCATGTATGTCTCTTCCCCCTAAGACAAGTGCATTATTGAGGGCTAATTGTAGAAAACCCCCAATGGCTCAGGCTGCAGTTTTGCAACCCTCTTTGGTAAACAGCCAGCGGGTCAGGGCTTACAGACCCCTTCCAAGAGCACAGAAGACTGGTCCTCTGGGAGCTCCTCCTGGACACAAGATCCAGCGTGGTCACCATCCAACTCCTTCCAAGGAGATGAAGTACAGGACAACGGCCAATGTTGGCCTTTGGATTTGGAGAGAAGCAAAGCAAGGTCAGCAGGAGCATGATTGTGTTTCACTGCCTTGTAGCATTGCCAGCAGCTGTCTGGGCAAGGGAGGATGCAGCACGGTGTGCTCACCACCGTGACACAAGGTGAAAGCTGGAGCTGCTGCTTGTGACACTCACAGTAAGATATTTCAAAGTGCTTTACATACAACAATGACCAAAGCCCCCATGAGTGGACCATGCTACAGTCCAGCAAACTAGACTACAAGATAAGTTTTCAATTTGGCCTTAAATGAATTTGGCAAATTGGCACCTCTGATGTCAAGTGGAAGTGAATTCCGCAAATCCCGATCTATTTTATAGGGAAGCACTACTGATTTTTTTATTGTTTTACTGTGTTTGTTCCATCTCTTCCCTCCCAACTCCCACCTTCAGCGGGATTGAATGCTTTGATTTAAGAGAGGCTGTTTAGTGCAAGGGACCCTCTTGGTGGCGAATTAGAGGATGGCTTGCCCCGTACATCCTAGCAGTCAGACTGCGGAGACGTGCTTATCCATCACCCACACACATGGCGTTTACAATACAATTATATCCTTCAAGGTGGTAGCTGGGGCTGCTGACAGCCTCCAATGCCACTCCGATGCCAGTTAATACATGGATCTGGCCCCTAAGAAGACGAATCCATCAGTGCCACTGTGTGTGCAGCGTGTCACCACGGGAGCGGTGTGAGACATGCCTTAGCTCTGCTGCATTTTAGTACTGCAACTAGATGAAATCACTGGGGTTTGAAGGGTAATGGCTAACTTTGTGCTTGCTTGCAGAGAGTATCACCCATTTTTCTTTCAGGCTATGAAACAGAACAGGGCTGTTCCTAAAGGAATAATTTGCAGTTTCTCTTAAAGCCTTCTCTAGCTACAGGAAAGTCACTTCTGACAGGGAAGCAGCATCTGCTCCTCTAACGTCTTTCCTGTCCTGCAGCAAAAGGCGATGACTTTTGTGCAGAAACATAAAGCTATCCTTGGTGCTCCCTCTCACTCCAGTAGCCTAAGATGGGTTATGGAGGCTCACAGCGGTATCTTCTATCCACTCCACGCCTTTCACCAACGCAACCCCTCTCTCTGATGGAGTAGCCTGGCACCTGCAGGTGGTCATGCATGTGTCACCTTTCCCTGGCAAAGTCCATCTACCCCAGCAAGTCACTTCTGGCATCTGTCGCTCTGGGGGAAGAGCCCTTAGCTTCTGTGGCTTCAGATAACAGTGTTGGTGATGTCACTGTGCTCAGGCTCTGCATGCTTGGTCTTTTACTCAAGCAACTTTGAGTTTCCAAGGGCCAATGTGTCATCAAGCAATATAAGCCAACAGAGGTATGCAAATATGGTAGCTGAAGATACATGCCAAGGACAGAGGACTTAAAACAAATGGGTATTGTTATAGAATTGCAGATCCATTTCCTAAAAGAAATGTAGTCTGTTGATCTTTGTTACAGGAAATTCCAATACACTCCTTTGAGATCCAATAAAAAAAAAGTTAAGCAATTCCCACCTTTATCACTCCTGGAACCAACTGCCTTTTTAAAGCCTTCCTCTTGCTGAAGCTGCCAGAGGAACAAAGCTTCATCTTCTGAGACTGAAAAAATGAACCTTTGCTGCTTGGAAATAAGTCAAATCTATAGCTGGGATAGACATATTTGACAAAAAATAATTTTACTGAAGGAACCAAAATTATTCATGATGTCAGGAAAAACTGCACCACACATATAGACAAAGAAAGAAAAAGCCAAAAAAATCTATTTGAAAAAACAATTTCATTTTTCATTTTAAAAATCACATTTTTAGTCTCTTTCCTAACAAAACCCTAAAGGTTTCATAAAGATTAAACAACTTCTGAAATAAACATCTCATTTTGTATTGACCAAATTATTCATCTTGACTTGACCTATAACATTTGTTTTCTTCCATTTAATCAAAATAATGTAAAAAATTACCTTGGGTTTGACTTAAACAGAAGTTTCTCCAATATTTGTCCTAGCCAACAACCCTGAGCCCATTATTTGTTCAAATTTTTTTAACCAGACAGGGAAAATACATGTATGCTGGACAGTGAGTCATGGTCTCTATTTAGCCATAACAAGTTGAAGTCTAGGGCTGAAATCTTACCTTGTGGGAAGCTCATGGAAAATTTGCCACTAACATCGGAGGAGCCAGAACATCATCACAGCCTTTAATCTTCCTCTTTGGTGTACAAAAAGCTTTTCATATCTTTCAAAGCAGTTAGTTTTCCCCACAGACTCCCCAATGATATGGGCCATCCATTGAGTTGAGGGAGACCCTTGGCATCTCCCATCCACCTTTTTATCTGTGTGGCTTAGTGAGGGCTCACCTCTGGAGGCCTGTGTTCAAACTAGACTTTAAGTCAAAGTTAATGAAACATTTAGATGTTTCATGTGAGTCAAGTATCTGGAGAGCAGCACTGGTATTATCACATGCATAGCTTGAGTTCCAGCATTGAATAAGCAGAGATTTTTTAGCTCTGGATGCTCATCAGCGTGATCCTAAATATAAGCTCTTCCAGTGCCTTTATTCTGAGCATCTCAGAGTTCACAAAAGGTAATAACTTAAGTCTCATGTCTTCTGTATCCTTAAATATTGTAGATATTGAGTTGCCCAATGCTTGTAACCAGGTCACTGGAAGCCTTGAGACAGCCCCAACCAAAATACCTTAAGCAGAAGAGTGATTCTGGAATAATAGTAGCAAACCAAAAGAATAAAATGCCTTTAGTTTTTATGGTGGTGATCAGACTTAATGAAATTAATGTTTCTTAAAGCAGTGTGGACACGGAAAGCAAGTGTGCTCCAGGCTAACCAAACTCTGAGGTGCTCTTCCACAACCTGAGCTTCGTGTTACAGCCAGCCCAGGTCATGGGCTCAGCCCAGACCCATTGGCTTTCCTGCCTGACACTCCTTTAGAGCTACTCAGAGGATTGCTATTGCTGTCTTTCTTTGCTGCGATACTCTGCCTTTGCTTTTTGCTTTCTTGTAAACCATCATTTACCTTTAGAAATGTGTTTTATAAATCAGTGCATGTGAACCGCTTATATTCGTGATTGTGGAACCAGTATTACCAAAGACACCATCTAACCCTAATTTGATTCATTCCAAAATGGGAACATCCTCCTCTACAAAATTAGGGATGTTATTAGTTTCTCTAATAACACCAACAGGGACCATTCAAGCTGTCCTCCCTGATGACCTCACGAGACGTTTTGAGGCTGGGGTGCAGCCTGCACACTCAACTCATAGAATCACAGAATCACAGAATGGTTAGGGTTGGAAGGGACCTCTGGAGATCATCTAGTCCGACCCCCTGCCAAAGCAGGTAATCATCTAACATGAGCTTCAATTCCAAGCACATTGAGGAGCAGCAAAAGTCTTGGTTTCCTGTCCATACCATGGAGGTAGAAGATGATGAAGGTCTCTAGACGGAAAATCTGTCTGCAACTTAGTCAAAACCTTCACCTCTGGACCTCAGGTATGTCCACCTGGCAGCCTGCAGAGGATTGCAGAGACACACAAGCTTATATGAGGAAAAGTCTGCTCAGACACCAAAAATGGTGTGGCTTTGGCAGCAGTGGGCTTTGTTGGGACTGGCCTGGCTATACCAAGGTGCTCATATACCAAGATTGGTTGCTACAGACTGCTCATAAATGCTTTCAGATGAGGATGCCAAAGGTCTTTCCCTTTTCCCACCATCACCCTTGCTCTTCAGATATCCCTTTTTGAGCCCTGGACCTGGCCGCAGCTCTGGAGTGTTGCAAGGCTGCAGTTAAAACCACAGTGATTTCCTTAAATTAACTGTAAAGGGATGAGGAATGACAAAAGCTCATAGCCTTCATGAAAATATCCTTCCTGAGAGCTGCATTGATGGAGGACTTGGCCACCAGCAAACTCTTACAAGGTACAGTTTCAGGCACTGCTGGATGCCTGGGAGCAGCTGTATGGGGCAGGAGACCAAGCCAGGAGCTTCCCAGATCAGCCCTTCTGCCCTAGTTCTGCACTGTTGTAGCTAATACAAGTTTTACCAGTTATTTCACCAGGGAAAAGCATAGATCTTTTTGCTGACTGACATTTCTGGCAGTAGTTACAAATTGTCTTCTGAAATAGCTGGAGAGGTGTAAGGTCTCAAACGTCAGCCATTTGATGCTATTCCTTCAACTGAGATCCAGGACCTGCCCTTGGGAGCGCTCCTGCACTGCTCTGGCACCGCATGGGTTTGCTCCAAATCTTGCCTCAAGTGTCAGCTTTCCCCACGCTAGAATCAGAGTTTCAAATTCTTCACTACCTCCTAGAGATCAAGCAACACTTAATAATTAATGCTCTGAATGCTTTCAAATCATCTGACAAAAGAGCCAGCACAAAATCAAACTGTTACGGTCATTGCCACTGTTTGGATTTTGAAGGATGGGTCCTGCCTGATGCAGATTTTCCAGAGCAGATGAGACTTGACACGGTTTTTTGTATGAATAAGTCTTCTCGTCTGTGTGGAGCAAACCTTAAAAATCATTATTTACTTTGTACAACGTCGACATCACAACAGAGACCTGTACATTCAGTCTCCATTGATGAAGAGCAGAAGAATAGCCCGCTTTGCATGATGAAGAAAAACCTCTGTAACCATCTGCATTTGCCCTGGTCCGTAAGGACACTGCTCTTCAGTGACAGCCCCGCTAATCCTTTAATAGTGTGCAGGATGCTCTGAATTTATTTCTTTTAAATTTGTAGTTAAGCAATAAATGCTGTCCCCCCAATTTGTCTCCCTCTCCACCCTGCAAGATAAAGTTATCAGGAATAATCAGATCATAGAGTGGGGGCTGGAGAGGAAATTGTACATTAATAGTAATGCATCTGGCATTGCAGGAGACACGAAGCCTGCTGTTTCCTCATTGGCCTGGGAATGTTTACCAAGCTCACTACATACCTTTGCTTTGCTTTGCAAAAGAAGAAAACCCTGCACAGCTCCCCAAGCATCTGACAAGAATGCACAGACATAATAATTTCTTTGACCTCAGCCACATGAGTTTCTGAAAAGAACAAAACAGCATCATTTCATGGCATTTACAGTTTAAACCTTTCCTATTCAAGTTTCTAACAAAAAAAGCCAACAGCCCATTCTGGTCATGATTAAAATTCATAGGCTTGCTGCAGAGAACAGATGCAGAAGCAATTTTAGGCCAGTCATATCCCAGCTCTGCAAAATTAATTTGACAGGTTTGCATTAAAGCACTGATCAATATCCACTTTAGAGCAGCAGAGGCTAACTGAGAAAAAATAAGTGACCGGAGTGCTACCAGACGAGAAAAAATGAATCTTTGATACTTTTTTCCCTCTAAGCTTGCACCTACATCAGAAGTCCTGACCTCAATCCATTGATCGGTTGCAGTTAACATGACAAAAGGCCTGGCAGATATACCAGAGCTATACCTACCAGGGAACAATCAACCCTGATACACTAAATGTTTGACAGAGTGACTAGACTGCTGAATTAGTATTTGCTTTCTGAGGTCTGGCAGGCAACCTTTCCATCCTGCAGTTTCCTAGATGCTTACAAAAGGGATTATATATAGACATGGTTTATAGAACTTCTCTTAAACTTTCTTAAAGAAGCGCCTCTTAGTATTTTAAGTTGAGACCAAGATAATAAAACTCCGCAGCCTTGTGCCATTCCAGTTATGCCTCCAACGGGGGAAAGGTGTATTTCCATTTTCAACTTAAAAAGAACAAACAGTTTCATTAAAGTGCTCCGGTGTTTCCACATCTGCAGGAGAGCGAGGAAATAATGCAAGGCACCAAACCTACCCCAAGCCTTGCTTAGGAGTGGGAGTGACACAATTCATATTGGGGCTTGATTGCAGGAGAAACAGCTGCAAATCTCTGCTGCCCTTGGGTTTGCAGGTTGAGTCCAGCAAAGCAGAGCATTTACATAATCCCATACACAACAAGGGTATATTAGCACATCACCACAATAGTTACAACGGTCTTGGCTTGTGTTGCCCATGGAAGGAAGGTGTGGCACTAAAGGCACATCCGCACATTTTATGAGATGGGCTTTTTATCCCATAAGTGATCTTGCAGCCCTAAGGAGTGGTAATAACTCACTAGACATGGATCTATCTAACTGCAAATCTCTTTTGCTCCTGTGGGACACCGGCTATCCCTGGATGACATGAAGTTTAATTGCACCTACCATACTGCACGCCAAGTAGATTGCCCTGATTTGCCCAGGGAAGGGGAGGAGGTGGTTTGAGGGTTTGAAAAGAAAAGTTGGTGTGATTTCCAAGCTGCCACTCCTGCACTGAATACGTGCAGCATCTCTGGGCGTTGCATGCAAGAACAGGTGCTGGCCTGAGATGTGGTGAGGTCTCTCCAGGACCACCTTCTTCTTCAGCTATGGCTGCTGCACCCAACACCTCCAACGTCTGTGGTAGGGACTGGTCACCACTGGCTACCAACATGACTCAGATGGCAAACTTCACCCTGCGGACCAGATCCCTACATGAAAACCTCTGCATGGATTTATTCCTTTCTGCCACTTTTCCTGGAATTTGTTGCACCCCATGATGTCCAACCCACAGGTCCTTCTTTTCTCCCCTGGAAGAAGACATGTTGCACTCACTTGTAAGGATATTTAGTTTATTACAGTGGCAAGAAGATGGATCAGGTTTTTTTATTTCTGTTTCTGGTCATTTTAGGACTCCTATTGAGGGCCTTTAACCTAAGCACCACAAGTTCCTGTTAAAAACCTAACTATAGTTCCACATTAGTTACCCTTAATCACACACTAATTACCTGACATCACTCCACAGAAACTTATGAGGCTTATGGTCAGTGTTTTGCCAGGAAAAGGATGAGGTAAAGAGTGTCTACTGACCAGCTTTGAAAGTTGGTGCCCAGTACCAGGCACTGGAGCAGGATACCTGCTCGCTTCTGTTGATGCTTAACATGCTCCAGTCCCAAAAAGGGGCTAAACCATCCTTATAAATCTCATTAAAATCTGTGATTTACTCCTACAGAGCACAGTCAAGGAACAGAACAGCCTGTCCCATGGTTGAAGCACCTGCTTTGGCCATTGTAAATACAAATTCAGTTCCCTGCATTAATCCAGACCTCACTCAAGCCACCATGGACCAGATTTCTTAAATCTGAGGTGCCTAATTCCCTCTGAGTTCAGTGGAAAACTAAGCAGGTCTCTTAAATACCATTTAAAATCTGTCCTCAAGCTGCTTGGTTGCTTCTCTGTCAAATGACAGTCATCGATTTCCTCAAATTCCCAAGGAGTAACATGAATAAATGTATCAGTCAGCCCCCCACTCCAGTGATGGAGGGCATGAACAGCCCACAGAGGGACAGCTAAACCCCACTGCATTTAAAAAGTGGTGAAAATCTTTAATTATCATTTGCCATGTCTGTACTAAATATTAGTATGCACAAACAGATATGGCAGGCATGTAGACACCAGGTGGGACATCAAATTGGCTTGTCCCATGCCACGTCCAGGCATTTCTAGTGGCTTTGGAAAGTATCACAGTCATGGATCCTGAATTAACATGCACAAAATTCTGATATTCTGAGCATCAGCATCAGCCCTTTGACCCTGGCACCTCCTTTCAACTTTCACAAAGCTTATGTAGCCATGCGAAATAAAAGTACCTATTGGCTGATATGCTGGTTTGACCTGCACGTTCAGGTTAGGATGGTGCAAGCCAAACTGTTGCACAGCTCGTGCCAAAGCAGGACATGTTGTTTGCTGTCAAGCCAGATTTCTGCTGGTTTCTCATCCCAGACTCTGAATTAGCCACAGAACCAAGAACAACATGATACCCGTGATGCAAAATGTGTGGCTGTGCCCCACACAGGAGGACACGCAGATTGACATGCCAGGTCTGATCGCCATCACCTCCCCAGTCACCTTGGCACTGCCTCTACTAAAGATAAAAGTCTCAGATATAACCAGTATTTTACCACGTTGTAAAACAAGGGTCTATATTACAGTGCAGTGTATATCCCTAAACGTATATTGTAGCACATCAATAAAATGGGCCAAAGTTCCACCTCAGTTGGAGCTGTGTCTTTTCTTTATCTCTGCAATAAGTTAACCTCTTAAATATTACAACACACTGCTCCTTATGGCTCTTAAATATTAAACAAGGGCTGCACAAAATAGATTCAAGACCACACAGTAGTCAATAACAATGATCACGAGGGCAGGAAAATGGAACCGTTTAAGGATTTGTAATCTAGTGAATAAACCTGGCGCTTTCATTCAGAGAAAACAATTCAGCCAAAATCCAGCTGAATCACACACTTTCTAACACCACAGATTTCTCTCCTTTCTCCTGCTTGGCACAGCTCACTTTTCAAAAGCAGTAAGAAGTCATCCAGGAAAAATACCCACCAAAAATATCCTTAACCACAAAATATTTCATGTAGTCAATAGGTAAGTCTGTGCTTCGGAAACAGACTGAGTGATGTCTTCCATAAACCCCTGACATAGAGGCAGTTCTCAAACCAGACAGGGGCTTCATTTTTACAAAGCCCACTTTTAGTATACTAGCAACTGCCCTTCTCATATAACAACTGAGATGCATTAATGTAGTTTTTATGTGTACGCAAAGAGGAGATCTTTACAGTCTCAGCTGGTTCTGATACATATTTGCAAGTGAAATGTATATATGGAGATAGACTGGTGGAGCCAGGCTCTGCCCTCCCTGCAACAAAAATGGGAGCACCTGCCGGAGAGCTCCCAGGATCGAGGGACCCCTGTACTCTGCCCCTCTCAGGTGGAAAACAATAACCTAGAGGAAAGGAGTGAGTGGAGGCAAGTCTATGGCTGTGGCAAAAGGCGAGTGCACTCCTTGCCTACCTCGCCTCCACAGGTGCCTCTGAGAAATAGATATGAAGCCCTAGTGGAATACAGCTGGTCCAATGGGGATGTGGTGGAGAGGCAACCTATATCAGAGGTCCCACCAGTCAGAAAAACCTGACAGGTGTATAGCTACCTCCTCCACAAGGAAGAAGAGAAGAGTTTTAGTGGTTGGAGACTCCTTCCTAAAGGGAACTGAGGGCCCAATATGCAGAGCTGACCCCCATCACAGGGAGGTCTGCAGCCTGCCTGGAGCCCGAATCAGGGATATCACCAGGCAACTCCCCAACCTGGTGAAGGCCACAGACTACTACCCCCTGCTGATCTTCCAGACAGGTGGGGAAGAAGCTGCATCCCGTAGTCTGAGGGGGATGAAGAAAGACTACAAGGCCCTAGGACGGTTGGTGAAAGAGTCTGGGGCACAAGTTGTTTTCTCCTCCCTCCTTCCATTTTCAGGTGATGACGTGGGATGGAATAGTAGGATTCTCTCTATAAATGCCTGGCTACGAGACTGGTGCTACAGGCAAGGCTTTGGGTTCTTTGATAGTGGCTGGTTTTATAAGACACCAGACCTGACAGTAATACATGGGAAAGGCTTATGTCGCAGGGGCAAAAGGGTTCTGGGACAGGAATTAGCAGGGCTCATTCGGAGAGCTTTAAACTAGATTCGAAGGGGGATGGGGTAGTAGCTGGGCTTGCACCACTGAGGCAACGCTCTAGTGTTGAGGTAGACCAGGAGGCCTCCCATCCCCCTAGGGTGAAATCGGTGTGCTCAGCTTGCTCCCTGAAATGCCTGTACACCAATGCACGCAGCATGGGGAATAAACAAGAGGAGTTGGAAATCCGTGTTCGGTCGGGGGGCTATGATCTAGTGGCAATTACAGAGACTTGGTGGGACACCTCACATGACTGGAATGTGGTCATGGATGGCTATGTCCTGTTCAGGAAAGACAGGCCACTAAGGAGAGGTGGTGGAGTTGCTCTTTATGTGAGTGAGCAGCTAGAATGTATTGAGTTCTGTCCAGGGGCAGATCAGGAGCGAGTTGAGAGTTTGTGGGTGCGAATTAAGGGGCAGGCTGGCAGGGGTGATACTGTTGTGGGTGTCTATTACAGGCCACCGGATCAGGATGAGGAGGGTGATGAGGCCTTCTACAGGCAGCCGAGAGCAGTCTCTCAATTACAGGGCCTGGTTGTCATGGGGGATTTCAACTACCCTGATATTTGCTGAGAGGCCTACTCAGCCAGCCATCCTCAGTCCAGGAGGTTCCTCCAGTGCATTGATGATAACTTTCTGATGCAAATGGTGGATGAGCCAACTAGGAGAGGAGCGCTGCTGGATCTTATCCTCACTAACAAGGAGGGTCTGGTTGAAGCGGTGAAGGTTGAGGGCAGCCTTGGTTGTAGTGACCATGAGATGGTAGAGTTCAGGATCTCATGTGGCAGGAACAGAATATCTAGCAGAATCACAACCCTGGACTTCAGGAGGGCCAACTTTGGCCTTTTCAAGCAATTGCTAGGGGAAATCCCATGGGACAGGGTACTAGAAGGTAAGGGGGCCCAAGATAGTTGGTTAGCATTCAAGGACTGCTTCTTCCGAGCTCAAGATCAGAGCATCCCAGCAGGTAGGAAGTCAAGGAAGGGTACCAGGAGACCTGCATGGTTAAACAGGGAACTGCTGGGCAAACTCAAGTGGAAGAAGAGGGTGTACAGATGATGGAAGGAGGGGCTGGCCACTTGGGAGGAATATAAGTCTGTTGTCAGAGGATGTAGGGAGGCAACTAGGAAAGCTAAGGCCTCCTTGGAATTAAACCTTGCAAGAGAGGTCAAGGACAACAGAAAGGGCTTCTTCAAATACATTGCAGGTAAAGCCAACACTAGAGGCAATGTAGGCCCACTGATGAATGAGGTGGGGGCCCTGGAGACAGAGGATAAAAAGAAGGCGGAGTTACTGAATGCCTTCTTTGCCTCTGTCTATACTGCTGGAGGCTGTCCTGAGGAGCCCCGGACCCCTGAGGCCCCAGAAGAAGTCAGGATAGAGGAGGAATCTGTCTTGGTTGATGAGGGCTGGGTCAGGGACCAATTAAGCAATCTGGACATCCATAAATCCATGGGCCCTGATGGGATGCACCCGCGGGTGCTGAGGGAGCTGGCGGAAGTCATTGCTAGGCCGCTCTCCATCATCTTTGCTAAGTCGTGGGCAACGGGAGAGGTGCCTGAGGACTGGAGGAAAGCGAATGTCACTCCAGTCTTCAAAAAGGGCAAGAAGGAGGGCCCGGGTAACTATAGACCGGTCAGCCTCATCTCCATCCCCGGAAAGGTGATGGAACAACTTGTTCTTGGTGCTGTCTCTAGGCACATCAAGGATAGGGGGATCATTAGGGGCACTCAACATGGCTTCACCAAGGGGAAGTCATGCTTAACCAACCTGATAGCCTTTTATGAGGACATAACCCAGTGGATAGATGATGGTAAAGCTGTGGATGTGGTCTATCTTGATTTCAGTAAAGCATTTGACACTGTCTCCCACAGCATCCTCGCAGCTAAACTGAGGAAGTGTGGTCTGGATGATCAGGTAGTGAGGTGGATTGTGAACTGGCTGAAGGAAAGAAGCCAGAGAGTGGTGGTCAATGGGACAGAGTCCAGTTGGAGGCCTGTGTCTAGCGGAGTCCCTCAAGGGTCGGTACTGGGACCAGTTCTATTCAATATATTCATGAAGGACTTGGATGAGGGAATAGAGTGCACTGTCAGCAAGTTCGCTGATGACACAAAACTGGGAGGAGTGGCTGACACACCGGAAGGCTGCGCAGCCATTCAGAGGGACCTAGACAGGCTGGAGAGTTGGGCGGGGAGAAACTTAATGAAATATAACAAGGGCAAGTGTAGAGTCCTGCATCTGGGCAAGAACAACCCCATGTACCAGTACAAGTTGGGGACAGACCTGTTGGAGAGCAGCGTAGGGGAAAGGGACCTGGGGGTCCTAGTGGACAGCAGGATGACCATGAGCCAGCAGTGTGCCCTTGTGGCCAAGAAGGCCAATGGCATCCTGGGGTGTATTAGAAGGGGTGTGGTTAGCAGGTCAAGAGAGGTTCTCCTCCCCCTCTACTCTGCCCTGGTGAGGCCGCATCTGGAATATTGTGTCCAGTTCTGGGCCTCTCAGTTCAAGAAGGACAGGGAACTGCTAGAGAGAGTCCAGCGCAGAGCCACGAAGATGATGAAGGGGGTGGAGCATCTCCCTTATGAGAGAGGCTGAGGGAGCTGGGTCTCTTTAGCTTAGAGAAGAGGAGACTGAGGGGTGACCTCATTAATGTTTATAAATATGTAAAGGGCAAGTGTCATGAGGATGGAGCCAGGCTCTTCTCAGTGACATCCCTTGACAGGACAAGGGGCAATGGGTGCAAGCTGGAGCACAGGAGGTTCCACTTAAATTTGAGGAAAAACTTCTTTACGGTGAGGATGACTGAACACTGGAACAGGCTGCCCAGAGAGGTTGTGGAGTCTCCTTCTCTGGAGACATTCAAAACCCGCCTGGACGCATTCCTGTGTGATATGGTCTAGGCAATCCTGCCCCGGCAGGGGGATTGGACTAGATGATCTTTCGAGGTCCCTTCCAATCCCTAACATTCTGTGATTCTGTGATTCTGTGATATTTAGGTACAGACATATGTGTAATATTTGTCTTATAAGGAAAAGAAAGAGATTCAGATTCAGTTCAGATTGTAAACACCTCTTTGAAATTATCTGTAAGAGAACAACATAAGTAAGTTGCGCATGCATCTATTAATAATAGAGGGTCCATGACATCATTTTACTAATTACCTGGTTTTAGTGCACTCCATGTAATGGTATTTGTTTTACTTTTCTAAATGTAGTCACTCTTCTCTGAACAGTTCTTCTGGGTTTTACTCTCATGGTGGTTAAAGAGAAGTGAAATGAAAGTGTGTCAATAAAGAGGTCATTACATTAATGCACATACCTATTAACCTCCCATCTAGGGAAGGAAGCAGCCGAGCGGCATTGGAGGGGCCTGCGATCTATCACGCATGTAAAACCCTCTTTTTAAAATCATTTTTGCAAACACAGGTTCACGTTACTCAATCATGTCACACGTCTGCCTCCCCCAGCGTTACTGGGATAGCTGCTCTACTACTTGCCGGAGATGCTGGGGGTGGTGGGAGGATGAACCAGACCCAGTCCCCCTCCAGCAGAAAAGGGTGAGAGTGGGGCTGAGCATGTCAGGTGGTGGCTCACCTTGTCCTAATGGGCTTCCTTTGGCTTGGACACACACAGAAATCTTTGTCCGGATCTGTTGGAGAGCAGACCAGAAGATCACTAGAGTGGGGTAAGGCTTTTCATCCTGCAATTGTACCACCTCCATGAGCCCTTGAGAAGACCCAAATCCCCTTCCAGAAATGCCAATTTCCACCAAATAACAGATTACAACAATAATCTGCCATCTCTTCCAGACTGTGACTTACCAAATGGTTTGCATGGTGATAATCAATTTTACTGTGATAACTATTATTTCTTTATTCATTTTGTAATTGTGAGCATGCTGATAAATGGATTGGACAGTTACTTAATTTCACATTGGAGCCCATAAATATCCCTTGCTGGAATGTTATTTGGCAGCTTTGGCAGCAATATTCAGTCACTGTCAAGCCCCTTGTCCACGTGTCAGAAAGCCCTGGCTATGCTGGATGCTCACAGCTGAGTAAGACCAACCAGGGAACATGACTGAGGTCTTGTAACTCCAGAGACCTCTTTGCCCATGGAAAATCCAAGCACATCTCCATTATAGTTTGATCAAAACCTCTGAGGGCTGCTTTCTGTCACCAAAGAGGATTACATGGAGCAGAGCTGGAGAGGTTTTGCCTTAACAAGTGAGAAGGTGCACCTGCATGGGGCTCGCTCACAGTGTTGTTCAGCCATCCTCCGGTGGACAGGTTCACCACAGTTATGTTGTAACTTCAAGAGCAGGAGACACCTGAGCAGTTACCATAAGTTACCTTTAGTCAAAGGAAGGACAGGCACTTTACAGCTGTGATTCACTGCCTGAAGATGTCTGAGATAGGTCAGAGTCACGCCCTGAGGGTCTCTTTCCACTGACCAAAAGGACACCTAAGGCAGCCAGCCCAGGGTACTGAAATTTAGGTGAGGTGAGTCCCAGAAACAAGCCCTTTGAGCACTGTGATTAATGTTGACAGCTCCAGCCTCATTTCGAGATCGGTCTCTTCCTGCAGTAGCTGCTCAGGGCTGGGGACATGGTGTAAACCAGACCTCAACCTTGACTTGTGCAGATCCACTGCAGTGTTAGATCCTGAAGCTACACGGTTGAGGATCACTGTCCTTACTACATGGTCACTGAAGATCTTCAGCTCTGGAGGGCCCAGGTGCATTTGCAGCATGCCAGAAAAGGGCAGTGTTAAGAGGATGAGGAACCGTCTCCAGCTGAGTACACATCCTCAGCAGCTCGCAGCAGCCACCACCACCACTGGTTCATCTGCTTTAGGAGGATGAACACACTTATGTCTGGGGAAGACCATGCCATTGCCTGCTCTAGCTTCTTGCCTAATAAAAGCCCCATTTTGGTGCATGTAGTCCCTCAACATTTCTCCCCCTGGGGTAAATTGTTGAATTGAGTCCAGTCAGGATGTATCATTTTCCAGTCAAACTCTCTGGTAATTTGGGGTAGCTGCTATCACCTTTGTTAACTGACAGTAGATGCAGAAAAGTGGACTTTATGTTCTTGTTCTTTGACCAGTATGAACTTACCCTTTTTTACTGCTTTTTTTTCCAGAAAACTAAACAAATTAAATAAGCTGCCACTTGGATTAGTGTTTGCTCCTCTAATTTACCTAGGATGGCAGGTTTGAGTTTCCAGGGTGCCACACACAACAAAATTAATTGCAATACCATTTTGGTTTTATCTTTTTTCTTTTACCATAACTCTTATTATTGTGAAGAAAGAAGAGTCAGAGTTTCTATTCTTCTTGCTGAAACAAGGAAATAATACTCATTTCATTGCCAGAGGTGCCTTGTAATGTCTTTTCATGTGTCTTCAATAAAAGTTTCCTTGGCTCCTGTAAGTTAAAGAAAATGTACAAGCTGCCACTTTTATGTTTTCTGGGAGAGGGGAAGGGATATTGATAGAGACTTAGCTTTAAATTCTGTCTGTCGCTGCCTTATGGGAACTTGAAGCATATTCACAGTAAAATGTGGGTTGCTTTAGTACATTACTCCCACTGACCCTGCCTTCCCTCCCTCCTGTAAATAAAAAAAGTAGAAAATGCAGTAACCCTGTTGGAACCCAGTGTTTAATGACAGCTCAGGCGCAGTTAATTTGACTGTTGGCCAATAAATATATAGATAGATCAACCCCCCTGAATGCAGAGGAGGCCTGTCAAACTTCAGCCTCGTTGGCTAAACACCTGAGGGGGAAAAAATTACTTGGAAGAACTTAATTCAAAAAATCCTTTAGGCCATACTGTTGCATCTTGCAAGCCAGTAAAGATGCAGACAGCTATGAAGAGAAAGACATCAACAAATAATCAGGGGTCTTAGACTTTTAAATGGGAATCTGAGCATTGCAACCCAAAGGTAAATTGAATCTTTTCCCCATCTTCCTAGCAGGTGCTCATGCCTGTGTAAGCTATAAAACTTTGCTCATTGTAAACGTAGCTTGCCCTTTCGACAGATATTTTTCACATGGAAATAGAAAGTCTTAACTTGAGACTGCTCAAAGGCATCTTTGCCTGCAACAACTTCTGTTTTATATTTTGTAAAGGCTTTTCTTTCTTCACCTTTTCTTTTCCTCTCTCCCTTTGCCAAGGGATATCTGAATCCTACTTAAACATTTTTCTGTGGTAAACAGCTTAAAAGAAGTGAGTTGTGCAACGTGCAGCCAGCCAGTGGGAAGGACCCTTGCCACAACGGCATCAAAGGCAAGACCAGCCTGGGCAATCAATCAGTGATGAAAGGGGCTTTATTTATTTTTCATTTCCTCTCCTGACAAAACTGCAGTGCATGCTAAGCCTGTCCATAGATGCTTATCTGAAAGATGTTGTAAGTCTGTCTCATTGGTTAATTAGCATTTATAAACCATTCAGATGCACCGTTAGATAGTGCCCTGAGTAGGTAGCACGGCTTTGGCTGTAAAACAGGACAGCCGTCCGTTCTTACTCACCCTCTTCCTCCACAGACTGTCAGGAGGGTAAGGCTGCTTTGCCCTTGATTTACCCATAACCACAATATTATAATTATAATATTATATATTATAATGAAACAATGCTTTTTTGGCTGCCAATAATTTGAGGAGGTGTCTTTGCAAGCTCTAGTTGCTGCACCTGGCTCATAATGCAGGTTGGACCCACAACAGGCTGGGAGACAAGGCTGGACCCTTCCTCATCCTAACCCCTCAAGTCCTGAAAAAGAGTTATCTGATGTATGCATGGGTCTGCTAAAATCCCAACTGAAGCTACAGCTACGAGGCAGTGTGGAAACTGCAATCCTCCCTCCCCATACACCAGTTATCTCAGCTGAGTGTTAACTCTGAAGCCTAATGTAATATTTCTGGGGATGAGTTCACTGTTTTGCAGCAAAAAGTATTCCTGCAGTGTGGGTAGGCACTGAGATTAAGGGTGGGATAAACAAAGTACAGAGTTATCTCATGTCAATTCCCAATTTACAAGCCAAAAACTTGATCTTTCACAGTAAAAGGCTAAATATGAATTTTAAATAAGTGGGTTTCCCTATGCCACAATGAGAGCTTATAGCCTGTAATTATACACTCTTATTCCTCTCATCTTTATTGACAAGGAAATCTGCATTTATTCCTTGACTGCAGGGATCTGTTAGCTACTGCTGACTCTTCCTCACACACTGACCTGATGAGAAAGAGGAGCACCAGTTCAGAAATACTACTGGAGGGCTGACCCCACTTTCACCCACAGAAGGACTTTGTATGTGTTGAGAGAAACCTGTCCTATAAGATCAGTGAAGATGCTCTGCTTGAAGCCTTTACTAAGGTTCAAACACAAATCTGAACACGGCTGAATTCAAGGGGTAGCTTGAGTTTGCTGTTTCAACTTATTTTGAACTAGATCCCACCCTGTTTAGACCAAAACCAAATCCATAAATTTCCCAAGTTGAGAGTGATCTGAATCCTCTTTTAACACTGAATTTTTTAATTATCTATGTGCTTTTTGTCTGCTTTCAGCATCTGATAAGTCTGATATCCTTATAAAGACCTTTCCTGGAGGAGAGGACTGGGTAGGAAGGAAAGAGGCCACATCCTCTGCTCACCTCAGCACTGTAAGCCCCAACATCCCACACAACTCCTCTGGGAAACTCCTTGATGTAGACTGTTTCTTACAGTGCAAAAAGGTATTGCAGAAAAACACAGAAGTAAAAATCCCTTGTGGGCTCCTACATGAAGATATTGCTACCAGACATCAGCTCTGAATCAGAAAATTCTGAGCCATGAGCTGTTGAGGGCAGTGAAGGTAGGCTGAGGAGCATGGCACACTCATCCTCTACTTATGCCCTTTCCTTTGGGGCTGTTGCTGGCCACCATTGGAGACAGGATTTTGGGCCAAGACGGGCTTTTGTATGCAGTATGATGTTACTACGCTTGCATGTAGGTACCCACAGAAGTTCAAAGATTCAAGCTTGATAGGCTTTCCTTGTCTACTTCTGACATATTACCACAACATAAGCTGCCTGAAGAGTCAGGCAGCAAATCACAAACCCAACCATTATGTTTCTCCAGGTCTCCCCTTCCCCTCCCTGACCTTCTCCTTTTTTTTGTAATGACCCACTCATTTCCCATACAGCCGTGGCTTCGGACTCTGCAGGTGTTAAGTCTCCAAGCCAGCAACAAGCAGCAGGAACAGATGAATGTTTAAAAAGCAATGATCCTATTTTCATGGAAATGTCATTAGCGATAAGACAGAAATGAAGAGGAATATCCAGCATATGGGAGGCACAAGCAGAACTGTTTCTAAGTAGACTGTTTTTCAAAGTTTTCCATTAGCACCCACTCCTAAAATATTCTCTGTGCACAGAGCTCTTCCCCACCTGAGGAGGCAGCCTGATCCATATGCATGACATTTGTAGACTGGCAACAGTGCAGTCTGTCAAATCAGCTTTATAAGGTCCTGGTTCACATGCATTTCCAAGCTCACTGTATCCCAGAAGGTTTTGGGCATTAGAGGAGTCCTCACAGGGCTGACTGTCTGGGGCCACGTGTGCAGAGACACATAGGTTCAGCCATTTCCTTTGTCATGGCAAGGGAAAAATCAGATTATTCCATATTCTTTCAACTGCTTTGGTCACTTGAAGTGTCTTGGTTTCATGGACTTGAAGCACCCACCACGTCACCTGAAATGCTGCACACAGATACAGCAGTCAGAGCTGTCCATGAGTCATTGTGAATCACCTCTGTCACTAACCAGTCCCTAATGCAGGCAGCAGGTAAGTCCTTGGAACTGGGGGAATTTGAACCATGAACCACTACACATTTTTTTGTGCAGTGCTAACAATAAAAAGGTCCTTCAGTTCTGCATCAAAGTAGTTATTTGTGGGGTTTTGACCAGAAATTGCATTTATCACAAAGGTTTCACTGATGCATGATATTTATTTGCATCATTCCAACCCTCAGCCTGAAGACCCTTCCCCAAGGGCAGGACAGCTGTAGTTCCCCACAGCCCTGTTTTGAGAGAACACCGCTGCCCTCATATCCTTTATTTTCTTCCATTTTTTTACATTTAATAGACATTGACTTGGGAGTTTTGACGTCAGTGTCATTGAAGTGACAGAGGATGTTGTACTCATTTACAGTCTTGGCACAGAAGGGTCAGAATATGGCACAGGGCAAAAAGGAACAGAGAAAAGGGACTTCTCTAATCCAAAGAAATGTTCTTAATTGCATCCTGAAAGCATCCCTACGTGCTCCTGTTTGTGAATGCAGCAAGCAAACGTCTATGTGAATGCAGCCAGCACACCTGCATTTCTCAAAGGCGGTGTCTCCTGTAGGGAAAGTTGTGCTAGAGGAGGTTTATATTGGATATCAGGAAAAATTTCTTCACCGAAAGGATTGTCAGTTGTTGGAACAGGCTGCCCAGGGCAGTGGTGGAGTCACCATCCCTGGAGGGATTTAAAAGAGGTGTAGATGTGGTGCTTAGGGACATGGTTTAGCGGTGGGCTTGGCAGTGCTGGGTTAACGGTTGGACTTGATGATCTTAAAGGTCCTTTCCAACCAAAATGATTTTATGATTCTATGATTCTATGAATTGTAGCTGGCCCTTGGGCCCCAGCAAATTTGGACTGCATCAGAGAGAAAGCCTAAAGAGCTCTTCACCTCCCCTTGAAACTTCTTCTGAGACTCTGTTTCAGAGCACAATCACCACTCCATCTGCTCTTGCAGCTTCCCTAGTCTGCATTTTTGCACAGCAAGAGGCAAGGACAATTTCCCAGTGCTGGATGTGAAACCCTAGGGGCTATGAGATCATTTTCAATGTAAATGTGACCCCAGCATGATTGCTCACATTAAGCATCACTGTACTTTGCAAGTCATCCTAATAAATTCACTTATCTGCCTGAGAAGGAGAGAGTCATACATCCTGAAGAGCGGCCACAAATCTGGTCTTTGACATCTGCCTTCGCAGAGTCCAGGAAAATCCTTCTACCCATCGCATGTGCTCAGCTGTGGAACTCAATGTTGTTATATAATTTTAGAGAAAGACTATTAGAAGTAACTAAGGAACTAATCTACATGAACTAAGTCATGTATATTAAAGCAATGCCCAAATCAGGCTATAAAACAAAATGTGAGAAATCACTTTTTGGAAGTAGCGGTTCCTTGATGTATGAGGACAGGAACATATCTCTTGCCAACTGGAGTTTGATGGTGACTTCTCCCTTGCTGTGGGAAATGGGGCTTTTCATGGGATTTCTGTTGCTGCGTGAGCAGGGGACGCTCTTTCCTAGTTCAGGTTCACATCCCTGGGATACTGCTGACCCACCGAAGGTGACTATCCAATCTTGATTTCTGACAACTGAATAATTCAAAAGCAATTTATCTTCATTTTCAGAAGTGTTCAGAGAAGTCACTCCACAATTGTTTATAGCTCATACACTATGGTATTGGGGCAGACTCACTCCCCATTCCACTTACTTGATTGATGAGTCTCAAAATCTCAGAAGAATCATAAATTCCAGAGACAAATAATCATGCATTAGGAAAAAAAAAGATCAACGCAATCACTGTTTGTTATTTGCCATTCGCTATTTTATGTAATTTTACTTTTACAGGCATCCAGTCAGATTCCAGTTACACTACCATATTTTGGGGACCAATTATGTACTGTACAGAGGGAGCAGACACTCTGAAGCATTCATAACTGACTGACTGGAGGAAAATGTGTTCCCAGGCATTTCCAGGTGAAAATTTATCAGAGGAACAGAATCCTATGAATCAGCATTAAGTAATGAACAGCGAAAAGGGGCAAATACATCAGACCTGCTGCGAATGAAAAGTAATTGCGAACACCAGCATCAGCCAAGTTTTAACTAGTTTTTAACCAGTTTTATGATCCAGACCTTGGAGAAAATAACGGGAGTCTTTCTTTTGATGCCTCCATCCCTGGATCAGGCTCTTTTTACTGCAAAGTTTTCCTCTCCGGCACAACTTGGCATGCAGTGTGTATTCTCCACAAAGTGCTTAAAAGAGAAGGTAATTCAGCTGTTTTACTTTCCTGCCTAGTGGGAGCTCTGCTCTGCGCTCAGAAATGTATGCAAGTGTGTGAATAATGTACAGTAAAAAGACTCAGGATGGAGCCACTTTATTCATTGTTTGTTATTATTCTTTGTTGCTCAGTGTTTTGTAAATGCTCCCAGTTATGGAGACATTTTTATGAGAGAATACATTTTTGAAAATGGGGTTCCACAAAAATGAAATTTCAGAGGTGTGTGTCTCAGCATTGATTTTTCTATTTGTAATAACACACTATAGCATATCTTGTTTTATATCAAGAGGATAAAATGTCCCTAACACAGTGATCTCCATTCTGTGGTAATGGATAAAGCCTGTTTATGAGAGGTCATTTATTCCACAATAGACAGTAAATAAAAGCCATTTCAAGCTTCAGTTAAATCAAAGCTTGTTTGGGATTTCGGCAGATTTGCAAATTACCTTTGGGACCAGTTTCAGTTTCAGTTGTTTTCCCACATGCTATTGACTATCCATGTTTTACTATAAATACTACTTCTTGCTCGGTCTCTCTCCATCTCACACCAAACCCTTGGACTGTAGAGTGATTTGTAAAGACAAGCAGATACAGTAAATACACAGTACTATATTAAAATTTCTTTCCCATCAATGTAACAGAAATAAAACTACAAGTTTTGATAGCAGACTGAAAGCCAAAGAAGATGGCCCTGGACACAGATCTCTGGAAAGTCCAGAGATCTTTGTGATTTGGCACCAAAAGAGATACAGCAGAAACACAGGGTTTTGCCTCAAAAATATTGACTAAAAGCTGCCTCATATCAGCCACTTTGGCTTTGGCATTTACTATGAATACTGGACATAGTCATAAGAGGGTGCTGAGACCACGTCCCTTTCTTGCTCTGCTATGTAGATGAAAGAGTTAACATCAGCATACAAAGAATTAATGGTCCCTGGACTCAGAAACTACCTCACTGGCCTGAAGTCATCACATAAAAAATTAGAATTTAATCAGAATATCACACACACGCTACTTTATAAACACTGAGACAAGGACAGCAAGGTTTTAATATGCAGTGAAGCAATTTTGGTAATTTTGGGGGGGATGTCTGCTTTCTTAAGAAAAATGGCCTACCTGTCAACCAAAAACCTGGGTCAACCAAAACTTTTTGGAAATTCAAAGTCAATGTAGTGCTCTCACCTAATTGGAAAGAATCAAAATTATTCACACCACAGTGTTTGAAATAAAAAGGCTTAATCTATCTCTGGTAGGTTCACAGTGGGTATAAATGAGCATATAAGAGGACAGATGACTTACAGCTCGTTAGCAGCTAGGGTATGGATCTCCTGGCTTCAGATGCCATCTCCACCTATACTTTCACTTGGCTTTTGTTAGAAAAATCTTCCAAAGAAGAGAGACATTTTGTTTGAGTCTTTGAAATGTCCTGTTTGCCCTAAAAACCTATCATTTCCAAGCCACTGAATACTCTGAAACATTCAGGATAGGTTTTATACTCCCGTAAGTTAATTCTTTCCTTGTAACAGTTGAGTCAAAAATCAGTTATACACAAAAGTATCTCTATGAATTATTCTGTTCCTTGAAGCTATTTCTTGTTCCTATTCCTGCATTCGTTTTACGGTCGCCTTTTAAAATTGTGGTGCTTGTCATTACAGGGACAAGTGACACTACTTTACTCAACAACAGTTTTCAGAAGGCAAAAAGACTGAGCACAAGTAGGTACCAGGCAAGCCCTATTTAAGACCTCAGTTGGACAGTGGCACTGATTTCAGCTCTGTTCACTTCCAGCTGCTGATATTTGGAGCCACAGTTTTCACTGTAGATCTTAGAGACCTCTGAGGTGGTCCTCAGAGATGCCCATCCTTGAACAGCATTGAATTTTAATCCAAACATGTTGGAATTGCATTCAGAGGGACAAACCTATTTTCACCTCTGTAACCACTAGAGAAACCATATTGCCAAAAGTAACTCAACCTTGAAGAGAAAACTCAGACCCACCACTCTATATGCAATAATGTGAATGCCGTGTTGTGGTTGAGGAAAGCAAGAAAAAGGAGCTCCCATCCTCCCTGAAGGACACTGCATTGCAGGAGCAGTGATTAGACAGCCAGTTTTAATGCCTGTAAATAGTTTGGTATTTTCAAAAGTGGCCCTGTGTTGTCCTAACAGTTGTCCTCTGCATCCTGGGTACCTTTAATCCAGAAACTCCAAAAGGGAAGAACTGAATTGATCACCACAAAAAAGGTTAACAAGGTCTTTAGGCTACTTAGAACTATATTTCAAAGCATTTCCCGTTTCTGGATTGGAAGAAGCATGGTGTTCTGTCCTTTAACTGGACTTTGACCAAAATTCACGGGGAATGGGCAGGAAAATTGCTTTCAAAGGCTTGCCTTTGACGATACTCAGGAAGAGTCTTTGAAATCCTCATGATGATATGTGCTTATATTACAGACTCCGAAACACAGTAGTAAATTGGTAGGGAACCAGGCAGGTTTCCAATGGAAAATCTTCTTGAGTTTCAGTGGAATTTCACTGAAAACTAACTTGTTCTTGGAGAAATATTTCTGATCAGAAGAATTAGGGATTTTTTTTTAATTGTTGCTGGGAAATTTCCAGACCCCCTTTTGATGGGGGTAGCTTTGAGCAGAATCCTTCTGATAGTCCCCAAACTGGTGCTTTTTGAGAGGTTTCAAATTTTCACCAGAATCCTAATTTTCATCTATTTCCAAACAAACCCACTTTGAAATGCCATAACATCCCAGCTGATGGAAAGGGCATGGCTCACACAGCTCCAACAGTCAATGTCATTTGAAACGTCTTGGTACTTGTGCAATCTTTAATGCACAAGTATCTTCCATGGGACCACTGATGTTCCCAAAATTATATCACTTACCTGTGTTGCTGGAGCAGGACCCAGGCCAGGGTCTCTCTGCCTCAAAGGAGTCATGTGTTTCCAGTAGACAATTGCCAGATATTCATGGAAATGTTTGCAGTTTCCCCCAAGAACATTGGAGCAAATGGTTGCTTTACCTAGATGTTGGATCAAGAACAGGTTTTTGACCATTGGTTACTCTTTTTCTAATGTTTTAAAGATGTCAGTTGTCCAGTCAGGAGCAAAGGTGACACTGAGTGATCTGGGTAGTGGTCACAGACAGAGCTATTATTTCATAGAGAACTCATTAAAAAAAATGATCATTTGATCTCTTAATATTTCTAACAAGAGGGTTTATCTTGCAGAATTTAACTAGGTATAACAGATATCTACATTCTGCATTACACAAGGATTACACTAACTCTCAGTGTTGCTCTGATACAGAGAAGCACTCTCCAGGAAGATTTAAAAAAGCAGTTCTGGATGTAGCACCAGCATACTGAATGTAGGACTTTAATTTCTTTACAGTTTTGCCTGAAAGTACTGTTACAGTTAAAGTTGTGTCAGCACTTTCATTAGAAACCCAGTTTTGATTTATAACACCGGCTGCAGAAAAATTGCTGCTGGCTGAAATTCAGTGTAAGGTCTCTGGCCAGGGGAAATGTTTTAAACATTTTTTTGAAAGCTTGTTTGAAACAAGTTCTATTATACTGATGTTACGCAGAAGCTTTCCTTAGATTTTACTAGGTGAAACCAGATTTTTTTTCAAATGAACAGAAACAAAGGGTTATTTTGAGAGATCACCTTATTTTTTAAGTTATATCTTTAGACATTTTAAAATATTCCCTTAGAAATTTGTTTTTTTCTACCAGAAACCCCAGGACTTACATTAAGAAGTACCACCAAAACTAACCAACATTTAAAGAACATCGTCAGCGAACACAGGTTTTAGTGTAACTGTTCCCAGCACATTACACCACACTCTGTTTGGTTAATGTGCATTTAAAGCACTTTATGAAACTGTGCTCAGTGACTCTGCTGTTCCCACTTTATTAGCTGGGCATTAGCCAACCCTAGCAGTATCTGTGGTACACACTGTTATTTAGATTAATTTAGCACTGGTGAGCGGTGTCAGGCTGACAGCGGTGGGGATGAGAGACTATTCATCACTTGGATGGTTACAACACAGCAGCTCCCTCTTCCCACAGCCACTGCCTGGAGGCACCACACTGAGCAACAAGAGCGTAACTCAACCCTGCGTCCATCCAACCACCAGCCCCTCGGCAAGGGATATCAGCGTGGATAGCAATTAAACTATTCCTGCTGCAGATGGCCACCAGAAAGCTCACAAAAATGACCATTGGGAAAGTCCTTCAGGCTTCCGATATAGAGCAGCAGCAGAGCCAGTGGTGACCCTGAAGTGGAAGTCACCATAACCTACCGCATCTTCTGCCATCCATCCATGCAATCCCCATTGGTGGGGGTTCAGTACTAGGAATGTCCCACTGCCTATGGAATTATTCAATTCTAACCAAAAGAGGTCCATCCATATTTCAGATGCCTGCTTTCCAAAACACCTTTCACCTGGGTGACCTAACAGTGCATATAACAGAGCCTGTAGAGGACCTGTGAGATTTTGGGATTAAGTCTGTTTCTTCCCTCCTCATCCAGTCATTTTCCCCCATGCTGACCCTTGAAAGCAATGAAAGCGTCATCTAGCACAAACAGAAGTCCTATGTTTGGTGCACACCCATATGATTGTATTTGGAAATTTAATGATAAATATTACACGGCAAATTAAAGAAGAGGGACATTCCCAGGCATGGGAACTTGGTCACTACACTTCAGACTGTCAGAATGGACCTTGGCCCTGTTTTGGCCAAGCAACTAGTCCTCAGCCAATTTCCAAACATGACTTGAGACTTAGGGTGGTCCAGAGATCCCTCCAAGCAAGTATTTTGGACAGGGCAGCCCTGCTTTGGATGATGAGATCAAGAGCATGGATGCAGGCCATACCATGCTAGCTGGCTGTGATACCAGACGGTTTGGTTCAGCAATGGTTTAGCAAGAGTAGGCCTCAGGTTTAGCAACAGTTTAGCAAGAGTAGGCCTCAGAGTAGGCTCTAAAAGGCCTGCTCTGTGTTACCTTTACACAGAACTATCTTTCCTGTCAGTAATTTTCCTTTTAGCTAGAATAATAGAGAATAACAATAGGTTCTGAAGCAAACTACATGTTTTGTAGATAGAGTCTGTTTATGGGATTGATAACAAGGTTCTAGTAGACAATGATTCATGCTGTTTACGCTTAGTCTTAGAAAAACAAAGGTCTCTGCTAATTATAAAAGGGCCAAAAGACAAAACAAAACTGTAAAGAACAACTTTGTGATGTCTAAATTAACTTGATTCATAAACTCTTGTGTCAGAGGAGAGATAAGTCCAAAATGATATCTTCTTCTTGAGAACACATGTACTTGTAAACAAGAAGGCCTCGACCACGCTTGTGCAGAAGCACAATTAAAGGGGGATTGCGACCACCAGCGACCCCCAGAGACCACCCAAGACCCCTTCCCCAATTTAGTACGCATGCGTAAAGACATTACGTAATGCATTATGTAATGCATTACATAATGTATTAGCATATGCATAAGTTTCTTGGAATGGGTGGGCTTTTCTTGGAATTATATGAATATTCATATTAGTGATGTATATAATGAGCAAGCTTTTGTTCTTAGGTGTGCATGCTAGGACGAGAGATCCCCCATGCTCCCAGCGCTGCAATAAACCAATGTCGGCTTTCTAAACTATCATTTGGTTTAGAGAGTTTTCTTGGTTACTATTTTCCGGTAACAGCTGCAGTGCCAGCAAGCAGCCCTGGCCAGGTTTAACTTATTATACGGTCATTGGCTGGAGCACCTCTCCTATGAAAACAGGCTGAGTTGTGTGACGGACAAAGTTTGTATGCCTTAAACAACTTGTTTTACAACTCTGGCTGGAAGAGGGGATGGGTGCTACAGAGGCCTGCAAGTCTGGCAAGAGATAAGGGCCTTGGGAGCAGAACAATACCTTTGCTGTGCCTTAATTGATGTGATTTACAACTCTGGCTGGAGGAAGAGAGAAGTCCTGCAGAGGCAGGATGGTATCTTTTCCTTGGGACCAACCTACATCTTTGTAACATGAAGGCATCAACCATGCTTGTGCAGAAGCGGGGTCATATAGCGGACATCACAACTAGGGGGGATCACAACCACCAGGCACCCCTTGGAGGACCACTGACTCATTTCGAGAACAATCTAAGACTACAAATGCGCAGGCGTCTCAATTAGCATGAGAAGTGAGAGGAGGGTGGAGACAAGAAGGATGTTACCACCCTCTCCTATCTTGCATGAAAACGACCTAAAGTATTTAGAACTTCTTGCTTGGGATGTTGGGGCACGCTCCCCGCCCATCACCTGAGGACCGATCCTGCAAGCAATTTACCAGAGGACCAACTCTACAAAAAACTTACATTGCTGGATCCAAGGGTGGTGATATCTTTTTCTCTCTCATATTCTCTATCCTCTTTCTCTTTTCCCTTTTCTTTTTCGCTCTTTTCTCAGTGCCTTTAGAAACCCAAGACACTTATGACCATGCTACTTTCCCTGTATTAATAAATTGTTCTTAATTTCATACCAGTTATTTGGTGTTGTTTCACCTTAATTTACTCCAAGGGATTTATGAGCTAGTTGCGACCAGGTCGTAACAAGTTGGGGTTGTTCAGCCTGGAGAAGAGAAGGCTCTGGGGAGACCTTATAGCAGCCTTCCGGTACCTGAAGGGGCTATAGGAAAGCTGGAGAGGGACTTTTTACAAGGGCATGGAGTGATAGGATGAGGGGTAACGGTTTTAAACTGAAAGAGGGGAGATTTAGATGAGATATTAGGATGAAATTCTTTCCTGTGAGGGTGGTGAGACACTGGCACAGGCTGCCCAGAGAAGTTGTGGATGCCCCCTCCCTGGCAGTGTTCAAGGCCAGGTTGGATGGGGCTCTGGGCAACCTGGTCTAGTGGAAGGTGTCCCTGCCCATGGCAGAGGGGTTGGAACTAGATGATCTTTAAGGTCACAACAACCCCATGCAGCGCTACAGGCTGGGGGAAGAGTGGTTAGAAAGCGGCCCGGTGGAAAGAGACCTGGGGGTGCTGATCGACAGCCGGCTAAACATGAGCCAGCAGTGTGCCCAGGTGGCCAAGAAGGCCAATGGCATCCTGGCCTCTATTAAGAATAGTGTAGCCAGCCGGTCTAGGGAAGTGATCATCCCTCTGTACTCGACACTGGTGAGGCCGCACCTTGAATACTGTGTCCAGTTCTGGGCCCCGCACTTCAAGAAAGATGTTGAGGTGTTGGAGCATGTCCAGAGGAGGGTGACCAAGCTGGTGAAGGGTCTGGAGGGTCTGACCTGCGGGGAACGGCTGGGGGAGCTGGGGTTGTTTGGCCTGGGGAGGAGAGGGCTCAGGGGTGACCTTATTGCAGTCTGCAACTACCTGAGGGGAGGTTGTAGTGAAGTGGGAGTCGGCCTCTTCTCCCGGGCAACTAGCGATAAGACAAGAGGACACAGCCTCAGGCTTCGCCAGGGGGAGGTTCAGGTTAGACATTAGGAAGAATTTCTTTTCAGAAAGGGTTATTAGACATTGGAATGGGCTGCCCAGGGAGGTGGTGGAGTCACCATCTCTGGATGTGTTTAAGAAAAGACTGGACATGGCACTTAGTGCCATGGTCTAGTTGACAGGGTGGTGTAAGGGCAATGGTTGGACTCGATGATCCCAGAGGTCTCTTCCAACCTGGTTGATTCTGTGATTCTGTGATTCTGTGATTCTATGATTTATTAAACACTGGGGACTCTGGATTAAGAAACATGAGCATGTTGCCATGTCCACCAGATTCTGGCACCTGCTGTCCTGACACACTGCAGAAGAAGACAAACCTACCCTGGGGCAAATAGCTTCATGTTATTCTCTAGACAGCGTGATTTTTGGGACAGGTACTATACCTTACAGGGAGTATATACTGCATCTGGCATAAGAGAACGCAAATCTCAGCTGGAAACTAAAGATGTTATAACAGCATAGAAGTAAATTAGCAGAATCTGTCAAAGTATTCTTTGCAAAAGCTACAGAGTAAGTATAAATACTCTTGAAGATGCAATGACAAGTTTACTGTCCTGTCTACCAACGTTCCCCACTCAAGTCAAGGTGCAGAAAATGAATAAAAATTCACGGGAGAAGATAAAGAGGTAAATTTGAGCCCACCACCCTCAGGGGACCTAGGGGTCCCATGGGGCAGGGGAAGGTGCTGGGAGCCCCAGGGAATCACAGAATCACAGAATCAATCAGGTTGGAAGAGACCTCTGGGATCATCGAGTCCAACCGTTGCCCTGACACCACACTGTCAACTAGACCATGGCACTAAGCGCCATGTCCAGTCTTTTCTTAAACACATCCAGAGATGGTGACTCCACCACCTCCCTGGGCAGCCCATTCCAATGTCTAATAACCCTTTCTGTAAAGAAATTCTTCCTGATGTCCAACCTGAACCTCCCCTGGCAAAGCTTGAGGCTGTGTCCTCTTGTCCTATCGCTAGTTGCCTGGGAGAAGAGGCCAACTCCCACTTCACTACAACCTCCCTTCAGGTAGTTGTAGACTGCAATAAGGTCACCTCGGAGCCTCCTCTTCTCCAGGCTAAACAACCCCAGCTCCCTCAGCCGTTCCTCGTAGGTCAGACCCTCCAGACCCTTCACCAGCTTGGTTGCCCTCCTCTGGACTCGCTCCAACACCTCAACATCTTTCTTGAAGTGCGGGGCCCAGAACTGGACACAGTACTCAAGATGCGGCCTCACCAGTGCCGAGTAGAGAGGGACGATCACTTCCCTAGACCAGCTGGCTACACTATTCCTAATAGAGGCCAGGATGCCATTGGCCTTCTTGGCCACCTGGGCACACTGCTGGCTCATGTTTAGCTGGCTGTCGATCAGCACCCCCAAGTCTCTTTCCACTGGGCCGCTTTCTAACCACTCTTCCCCCAGCCTGTAGAGCTGCATGGGGTTGTTGTGGCCGAAGTGTAAGACCCGGCACTTGTTCTTGTTGAACCTCATGCCATTGGTCTCGGCCCATCTATCTAACCTGTCCAGATCCCTCTGTAGGGCCTTCCTACTCTCCAGCAGATCGACACTCCCACCCAGCTTGGTGTCATCTGCAAATTTGCTGAGGGTGCACTCAATCCCTACGTCTAGATCATCTATAAAGATATTGAACAGCACCGGCCCCAGAACTGAGCCCTGGGGAACACCGCTAGTGACCGGCCACCAGTTGGACTTTGCCCCATTCACCACCACTCTCTGGGCTCGGCCATCCAGCCAGTTTTTAACCCATTTAAGAGTCCACCCATCCAAGCCCCAGGCAGCCAGTTTGTCTAGGAGGATGCTGTGGGAGACAGTGTCGAATGCCTTACTGAAGTCTAGATAGACTACATCCACAGCCCTGCCCTCATCTACTAAGCAGGTCACTTTGTCATAGAAGGAGACCAGGTTGGTCGAGCAGGACCTGCCTTTCATGAATCCACGTTGGCTGGCCCCGATGCCCCGATTGTCCTGCATGTGCCGTGTAATGGCACTCAGGATGATCTGTTCCATCACCTTGCCTGGCACCGAGGTCAGGCTGATAGGCCTATAGTTCCCTGGATCATCCTTCCGGCCCTTCTTGTAGATGGGCGTTACATTTGCTAATGTCCAGTCAGCTGGAACTTCTCCAGTTAACCAGGACTGCCGGTAGATAATCGAGAGTGGTTTGGCAAGTTCATTTGCCAGTTCCTTCATTACTCTGGGGTGAATCCCATCCGGGCCCATAGCCTTGTGGGTGTCCAATTGGCACAGCAGGTCACTAACCATCTCCTCCTGGATCATGGGAGGTTCACACAGCCCCCCGTCCCTAACTTCAGGCTCTGGGGGCCGAGTCTCCTGAGGACAACCGGTCCTGACATTAAAGACCGAGGCAAAGAAGGCATTGAGCACCTCTGCCTTTTCCTCATCCCCTGACACTACACTACCCTCCTCATTCAGCAAGTGGTGGAGGCTCTCCTTGACCCTCCTTTTGCTGTTGATGTATTTGTAAAAGCTTTTTTTGTTGTCTTTGACTGTAGCAGCCAAATCGAGCTCTAATTGAGCTTTGGCCCTTCTAATCTTCTCCCTACACGACCTGGCCACGTCCCTATAGACCTCCCAAGTTACCCGACCCTTCTTCCAGAGCAAGTAGGCTCTCTTTTTTTCCTTAAGTTCTAGTCTAAGTTCCCTGTTTAACCAGGCCGGTCTTTTTCCCTGATGGCTTGCCTTCCTACAGACTGGGACAGCCTGCTCCTGAATATTTAGCAATTCCCTTTTGAAGCATGTCCAGCCTTCCTGGACTCCTTTGCCCTTCAGGACTGACTCCCAAGGGACTCTGTCCACCAGCCTCTTAAACAGGCTAAAGTCAGCCCGCCGGAAATCTAAGGCAGAAGTTCTGCTCTTGCCCCTCCTTACTTCCCCCATTATCGAAAACTCTAACATTTCGTGGTCGCTACTCCCAAGACGGCCACCGACCCTCACACCTCCCACTAGTCCTTCTCTGTTCACAAACAACAGGTCAAGCAGGGCCCCTCCTCTAGTGGGCTCATTTACCACTTGCATGAGGAAGTTGACCTCCACACATTCGAGGAACCTCCTAGATTGCTTCCTCTCTGCCATGTTGTATTTCCAGCAGACATCTGGCAAGTTGAAGTCGCCCACGAGTACAAGGGCCGGCAACCAGGCGGCTTCTGACAGCCGCTCGTAAAACGCCTCGTCCGCCTGCTCATCCTGGTTGGGTGGTCTATAACAGACTCCCACCGTAATGTCCGCCCTGCCGACCTTCCCCCTGATCTTTACCCATAAACATTCAACCTTGTCATCCTCACCATCTTCCTCAATTTCAACACAGTCCAAGCACTCCCTAACATACAACGCTACCCCACCGCCTCTCCTGCTTCGCCTGTCTCTCTTAAAGAGCTTATAGCCATCCATAGTTGCACTCCAGTCATGAGAGTCATCCCACCACGTTTCTGTGATGGCAACCACATCATAACCTTCCTGCTGTACAGTGGCTTCTAGCTCTTCCTGTTTGTTGCCCATACTGCGTGCATTGGTGTAAATGCACTTCAGCTGGGCTAGCGGCCTTGCCCCCGACGCAGGCCTGTCACCCCTAGGTTTATTTGTGGCTGCCCTGGTCTTATCCCCTTCCCCCATCGAACCTAGTTTAAAGACCTTTTAACCAGCCCTGCCAACTTCTGGGCCATAACCCTTTTCCCCTTCTGACTCAGCTGTTCCCCATCCGGCATAAGCAGGCCCAGTGCCATGAAAGCCGCCCCGTGGTCAACAAAGCCAAAATCCCACCTACGGCACCAGTCTCTTAGCCACATATTAATCTGTTGTACTTTCATAGTCTTTTTCCTATTTTCACCAAATACCAAAGGAATTGAAGAGAATATCACCTGCGTGCCTACCCCCTTTACCAAACACCCCAGGGCCCTGAAGTCCCTTTTGATTGCCCTGGGACTTCTCTCTTCAATCTCATCCCTACCCACCTGGAATACTAATAGTGGGTAGTAGTCAGAGGGCCTCAGCAGTTGAGGAATCCTCCTGGCAACATCCCTTACCCGAGCCCCAGGGAGGCAGCAGACTTCCCTGTGAGTTGGGTCTGGCCTGCATATGGGACCCTCCGTTCCCCTTAGCAGGGAGTTGCCTATAACAATTACTTTTCTTTTCTCCTTTTTGGAGCTGGTTGCAACCCTCTTACTTGGTTGCTTCTGTTTACATAGCCCCGTAGAGGATCTTTCACGTAGATTTGTGTCTTCCTGACACTCAGGAAGACGCTCAGGCTCCAGCGCCTCATACCTATTCTGCAGGGGGACGTGGGGAGGGGAGGAAGGTCGGGATGGGATTCGCCTGCCACCCCGAGCAGGGACCTGACTCCATTCCCCCCCATCCCCTAGGTCTCCTTCTGCTCCATGTGGAGGAGGAAGAGGATCCTCCACTACCCGGGGAGCATTAGGCCCGTCCGTTTTCCCCAAGACAGGCAGGGAACAGCACTGCCCGCCATCCTCTTCCTGGGATACTCTTGTACGCCTTAACCTTTCCACCTCCTCCTTGAGTAGGGCCACCAAGGAGATCAGGTCGTCGACCTGTTCGCACCTCACACAGGTGAGGTCTCCGTTACCCTCGAGTGCCAGGGCCAGGCTCTGGCACTCCCTGCAGCCTGCCACCTGCACCTCCGCATGCTTCCGCGGCAGGTCCGTTTGGGTTGCCATGTCTTTTCTGGCACCCGCAAGGGACTTAGGGCCCCGCCGAGTGGAAACCATACCTTCCTGCCCACCTACTCTGCTCGCCCTGCCTGCGCAAACTGCTGCGCAAACTGCCACGCCCCTGTTTGCATGCTCCTGTTCACCACGCTCCGGGTCGCTCTCGCTCCCCAGGGGGCCCTTCAAATCTCCCACAGTGCCTCCGGCTACGCCCCCTCCTCTCCTGGGACGGGACTCGGGGGGCTGCTGCTCGGGTGGCCCTGAGTACGGAACCTGCCCGGTACAGCCCAATCTCACCCTCGCCCACACTCACCTCAGTCGCTATCGCTGCGGAAGCTCTGGGTGCCCTGCAGACAGTGAGCTGGGTCCTGCCAAAGCTGAGGGCACCTGGCTCTGGGACCAAGGCTCAGTGTGAGGATGACTGGAGCAGCAGCTCCATAAGGTATGGAGGGACAGCAGCCCTCTCCTCTTCCCCGTACAAACACCCCACTGCCCATCCCCATAGCCATGCTGCCCACCATGCACAGAAAAACAAAACACATCCCGCTTCCCCGGCACGGCTGTACTATTGGTGCCTTTTTAATGCCACAGCTCATGTAAATAAAATCCTTTTACTGTGAATCTTAATTAAGGGAATGATTGTTTCTGGCCATCGCTTGAAAGGCAAATGTTTTAATTGGTTCTGATGTTTTTCCTGTGAAAGCTTTTTTCCCAGAAGCCATATATCCCAGGGAGATTGTTTTCCCTTGCTGCCTGTCCTGTAAGGGTCCAGCAGCAGTGAGGAGAGGAGCCGGTTTAAGGGGCTATCGAGTGAAACGCACAAGAGTTAAAGAGCAGGAGCCGTTTAAGATCCCGAAGTGTCATTAGCAGTAACATGTCACATAAAATGAGGTGCAGATTTCCATTTTCATTTGAACTTCAGGTGTTTAGTAATCCAGAAGCTTTATTTAAGGACTGACCTTTAACCTGGCCTGTCATTCCAATTGCAAGGAGTTGATGGCCACTGGGAATCAATGGGCGGCATGAAGGTCACTTCCTAGAAAAACTGTGGCTATCAATGTGTCAGTTCCAATGAAGTATTATAACAAAGTAGGCGAAGAGCCTATCTATCTGGGTCTACGAGGCACCAGCTCACTCTCAGGCTGCCTCTCTCCCCATATTCAGCTATTTTGTAAAGACAAATGGAAATAAGCTGCTATTTAATGATACACGTTTCTGAAGGCATGTGAAATCCAACACTCACTGATCCGGACGCCAGCAGAAATCCCCTTATTCTTCCACACCAAGCACTGCAGCAGAGCCCATCACAGAACCACTGGTCCAGTGAGACCTGGGCAACCCCTTCTGGCATGGCCATGCAATGCTGTGGCCATGCAACAGTTTCCTTCTTGGTGGCATCCAGGATTGAACTCGAATCCCTGGGCAGGATCTGGCTGTTTGCAGCATCTCCAAGGTGGACATGAAGACCACCCTTGTGCACGAGGAGAGGAAGGAGCATGGCGAGAACTGCCAGGGGAGCACACACATGAGCATGGGGACAGGGCAGGAGGACCAGTGTGTTGGGATGGTGTTCAGGTCACATTGAGCTCAGTACGCTTCCCTGGAACTGAAGAGGAAAAAAAACACACCAAAGTTATGGTCACCCTGACCTGATAACACTGCTGTGATGAAAATGCACATTTGCTGAAACAAGGATTTGCTTTGGAGTTTGGCACAGAGGTTCACATTTGTGTCCTGGCCAAAATATGTAGTGTCTGTGAAGTGAATCCTGTTTGTAATCATGTAAAAACTGGGTTATTTTGATTTCTACTGAAATCTAAGAACTTTAAGCTTTTAGGAGCAGATCCCTGAGGTAAGTCAGACCCCAACTCCTGCTATGTGCAATAGGCATTGGATGGCCTCTACCTTTAGGGTTTGGCCTGGAGAAGAGGGGAGACTAAAGCTACACGTCTATCGTGAAGCTCAAGTAAGGTCTCACCATGAGAGCTGGTAAACCAAATCCCAGCCAAGGGACAAGAGAGCAGCCAGGAACTTGTGGGATGGACACTGCAGATTGCCCCAGGCACACACACCATCCTGCCCCATCCCAGTGCCACGTGGAGGGAAGATGTAGCCCCTCTCCACGTGCTGACTGCTCCTGGACTGGTGAAGGTTTTGACTTGTAGGGTCAAGGATGAGCATCAGTGTTAGTCAAAATCTCTCAAAAGTCTGCAACATCTTTGTGCTGTGTTTTCAGCTCGTAGCTCTCTTCAGCAATCTGTCTCCAGGGGTTGGGAAACTCCCCTATAGGAAAATTCCTTGAAAAGTCTTTTGAAAGACCTTTATAATCATTAATAATTACAATAATTTATTATGAGCCTTTTTGTACTCTTACAAAGCTCACAAGATCTTCCCCATCAATTTCTAAGAGTTCTGAGGGATAAACCCATGCCCTGGAAATCCTGTAGAATATAATTTTGATTTAAATCTGTTTTCCAGTCACAGGAGCTGGAAAGAAAACATCTTTTAATTGTTGCGCTTAGTGTTTGTATATTAAATATCTGTTTAGATCATTGAGCATGCAGATCCTGTGTGTAAAACAAATGTGAAGTCTATACCTGTCTGTCATATGGATATGAAGCCCTCTGTAAAAGGTCAATTTGACAAAAATGAATGAATCACTGAACAAATTCAAAGTTTCAATTTTGAATTAAAAACCAAGAAACATGACAAAAAAAGTACAACCAAAGGTTTGGATTTCATGTAACAACGTACAGATACAAATTGGAGCAGGATGAGAGAAAGACTGTTAGAGCATTTCCTCCCTGAAGATAATAAAACCCGTGAAAAACATAAAATACACTAATTTCGTAAAGAGGCAGTGCAGTTTGCTAAAAATGTGGTTGATATAAGGCATTGGTGTCCAGTTTAAACACACAGATAAAGAGGAGTGCAAATACACAGGGAGTCCACTTACCGGTGATTTTGGTCCCAGTCCTGCACTCCATCAGCCTCTATTTCAGTCACTGAAGAAAGGAACAGAGTCTCTTTAGGAATTTAAATAGGTGAGTCAGATCGTGTATGGAGATAATCTGCCAGGATCTTATTTATAATTCACAACACTTTCTTTTTTAACTCCTTTATTTTGTCTTATTTCCATTCTTTATATCCTGTTATTAAAGAAAAGAAAAAGACTTTATCATGCAAAGGGGCTGTTTTAAAGCTTTCTACGCATATCTATCTGACTGATAGTTATAAATGATGGCGTTTCATTTTTATTAAATGGATTTTAAAATGTATTTATTCCCCTGCCCTGTCCCTCACTTGCAGATTGAAATATTGGCTATTAAACACAAAGGTGAACATAACCTTTTTGCAAACAAACAAATAAACAAAAAATCACCATTCCTACCCTGGTACCAAAATCAAGCTAAATTCAGATTTTGGCGATTCCAAAATAGATCAAGATTAGCATTTCAGTTTTAGTGGAATTGCATGGAGTGGGGCATATTCCATATAAGGTCCTGTGCATTTATTTAATTTGCCTTTTTTTTCCAGTTCCCATCATGTTAAAGGGTCTAGACTGCTGTCACGGTTTAAAGCTGGGCTGGCTATTAAACCTGTGGCAGATGCTCTCTGTTATCCCCCCCCCTCCCCCCAAAGGGAAAGGGAAAGGGAAAGGGAAAAGGGAGAGAGACTTCCGGGTTGGAAAGTTAAAACAGTTTTAATAAACTATAATAATGGAAAAGAGTATAATAATAATAATAGAAATAATCAAATATATACAAATATATATATACAAAACCAAGATCGAGCTCCCCTGAAGTCAGCCACGTCACCACCGGCACTGCAGGGCAGGCTCCGGGAAGGCCCAGGCTGGGCCTAGCGACGGTCGAGAGCTGGATTCAGGGATGCACGGATCGGAATCGGGGGCAGCAGGAAAACAGACGGAGTCCTCCTTGGACACCGGCCATAGCAGAAAGAGAGCGAGACCCTCGTGATCCCCCCACTTTATACCGAGAATGTCGTGTATGGGATGGAATACCCTCATTGGTCAATTTTGGGTCACCTGCCCTGTCTGCTCCCCCCTGCAGCTGTGACGCCCCTTCGGCTCTTCACTCGTAAGCAGTGAGGAATTCAGCAGTGACCTTGGTTTCTCTAAGACTAAGTACAGCAAGAGCCTTACTGCACAACATCCCTACCGGTGCCTCAGCGATAACTACAAACTTCGAGCGTTATCAGTCCTGGAAGCAGACACTGTCTGCAAAACATGCAGTTAGTTTCAGAAAGTGCAGTTACTTAGAGGAGACTTAGCTGAAAGTAAAAATCACTGAAAGGAAAATCGGCCTGGTTTAGGCCAAACCAGGACAACTGCCTTCACCTTAGATGTACTTTGCCTAATTTACACAGTGACAGTTTCCTCTGTGCACAGGACAATAACAAAACCACTAACTATAGAGCAAATAAACCATATGGGAGGGGAAAGTCCTGCGTGCTGAGGATGCTGTTACACCAAGGAATCGAGATGATTTGGGCTGGTTATTGTAATGAATTTTTTTTTTGGCTTTCAGAGCTGGAGATCCCCTAGCAAAGACCTGGAAGCAGCCTGAGTTTCCATGCAATAAAGCAGCAGTGAGAAGAGCTCAGAGTAATTAAGTGCCTGACGCACAGAAGAAGCCGTTACAAAGATTTGACTAAATTGCCCATTCATTAGTAGCACGGCATGGAAGGAGAATTAAAAATAGACAATAGAGTCTGCAGTAATTCAATCTAACCTTGTACTTACAGAAAACAATGAGATAATGAACAGAAAAATTACCAGGCACATATTGCATTTTGTTGAAGGGAAGAAGAGGAGGTGGGGAGAGGTGGGGATTGGATTGGGATTGAGGGGATGGAGGGATGGAAGTGGGGGGTGCTGGCGAGAGCGGCCTGGCACATGTAACACTAATGGCATCGCTCAAGCTGAGCAAACGTTTCTCCAACACAATCATAGTTCTCAGTCTAAGCGCCTCTGGGGAGCTGAGATGAGGCTAGATTGTGAAAAAAAAAATGTAATTTATAAGGCGTCTGTGGACTGGAATTTATCATCAGATCTGCTCGCTGTCGCTCAATTGATATGTAGTTGATTTCAAACAACACCCCCCAGGCGCCCACAGGGAACATTTTTTAGATTTTACGCTTGGATATATCTGTTTAACTCACCATTTACCAAAACAATGGCTGATGACAGCACAAACAAGTCACTGGAAAAAAAAACACACACACACACACACATGCACACGCACGCTCCCCTAGATAGGACTAAACAGTGAGCATTAGGGCTTTGCTGAGGGTATGGGGAGGGAAAAAGCAGAGACAGAGGCTGAGCTTGGGGTATATTTTGCAGGGAAGTCACGGATTAACCATCCGTTCAATTTTTAAGCCTACGTTGGAGCTCCCCACTGGTCTTTTTTTGCATTTACTTCCCCTGACGAGCATCGCATAGGGCCCGTCCCCTGGAGCAGATGTCAGGCTGGTGGCTCTGGGAGGGGGCTATGAGGTGAAGTGACCCTGGGGTGGGGAGTTCAATGCGATGGGAGGTTTACAAAGCACAGCAAAGGGTGTACATAGTGTCCCTTGACTCGACAGCCAGATGTCCCAATGCTCATTCCTGAGGTGTTCCTGAGGTCCTCCTGGCATCAGGGAGAGGAACTGGGGTGCATTGGTGGGAGCATGGAGAAGAAAAGTTATCATCCCTGTATTTCACTGCCACCAGAGATTCAAAATCAGCATCCTCATTGTATAAGGGATCTCATTGCCTGAGTTAATAAAGTGCTGCTACTTCCCATCTTGCAAGGGAACTCATGAAATTCCCACAGATGAATTTTGCTATGAATAACAAGAAATCTCCCCTGACCGAGCTGCTTCACATAATAAGTTTCTGTTGCATTTACTCTCCAAGGGAAGAAAAACAATACTGACCTTAAACAATTTCTTGCAATTCCCTCCCAGCATTGCTTGGAAGCCCTGGACTCAAGCCCTCCGTGGTGCCAAGTGCTGTACAGACACACATCCTGGAGGTGAGCCTGCCCTACAGAGCTCACAGGGAAACCAAAAAAAAGGAGTTTTAAGAAAAGTAGTTTTTTTGGAGGTGTCAGTGAAAGTTATGTTGTGCCACACCACAAGAAGTTCACAACAATATGTTACCTTCTTCAGGATGCTCATTAATCAATATCCAAAATAAGTACCTCAATAAGATAAAGAGCTGGTGTCAACTGGAGATGGCGTTTGGCTGCTCTACTGGGATAATTACTGAGCATGGAAGAGCTGTTCCAGGGGCCACAAGACACATGTGAATTAAACAGCTGAGGTGTTACTGTTGTTATGGGGCAGGTCTCCCTACTAATGTCCTGTTCTTGTACACTGACAACACAGAGCAAACCCATGTCACCTGTAGAGAGGCTTTGGGGGTGCCCTGGTGATGACCGGGTACTGCTGCCTGGTAAGGGATGGTGCAAGGGCTGGATGTCCACCAGGGGTGAGGAGCAGTTGGGAGGAATCAGAGGTGATGTAGGGTAGAAAGGAGCTGGGGTGGGAGGATGTGGGACCTGGTAGGGACAGATCCACCAGCTGTCCAACATGGACTCACCTATAGCACAGGAGCAGATCCACCAAACAGCTCAGCAGTGCCCGGCTACCAGTCAGTCTGCTTGTTAGGCATCATCCAAGTTCAGTAAAAACAAAGTTCATTAAACAAAAAAATTGCTTTTTGAAAGGCCACAAAAAAAACTGCTAAAGCCCAAATCCACAAAGTCAGTATCTTGTCCGTATGCATTTATTTCCTGCTTACTTCTTCTGGTTTCTTTCATGACACCAGCTGGCTTCAAGAGGGCTCTGCCATTTTTACCAGGCAGTGAATTAGCTCCTCTTTGCTAGGTGGAAAATTACTCTTCCTGATCCATGTAAAGGAATGGACCATGTTGGATCAACCGCAAAAACTCTTTCAAACAATCAAAACCAAGAATTGCTACATGGTTCCTTACTACTGGTTGTAAATGACAGCAATTTCACCTAAGCACTTTCTCACCTAAGACGTTTCATCCACACTCCTTGAAATGTATTTTACAAAATATTTTCTGACTTACATAAAATCTTTCCCTCCATACTGAAAAGCGTGCGGAAGGGAAATGCTGATGTACGCAGCACAAGAGCCCTCTACAACCAATGGCTGTGGAGGAAATTAGTATTCTCTCACTACACAAAGGCTTTCTAATACTAAAGACAACAAATTATTACACAGGATCCAAAGGTTGTGGCTAGAGCTGCATAAAATGGTTTGGAATAAACATTACCCATGACAAATATCATGTAACTTAATGAGCCAGACAGGAGCTTTTAGTAGGAAAAGCAAAAACCCCAATGTATCAAGCTTAGAAATGCTGCCTTGGCTTTGCTTTGGTTTTTGACTCCCTTCAAAGTGATACATTTGCAAATGATGTTCGTTATAGGTTTTGCTGTGCTCTAAAAGAAAGTAGGTTCATGGTGGAATTTTTGGCAGCATTGTCTATCCTGTGTCTTAAGCTGGAGCTTGCAGGATTTGCTGAAGTTTATGTCATCACTGGGTTCAAACACTGAGGAACTCTGGGTTGCTGTTCCCAGATAAATGTATGCAGCACACTCAGCCTAAACTCCCTCCTCAAAGGCATGGTAGGGTACAGTGTCAAGACTTCACTTCTGGGTTTTACTTTCAGAGCCCAAGATCAATGCTAGCTCTCAGTTAATGCAATAAAAAGTGCATGATTTAGTGTAAAAACGGATGAATGCCCAGTGAATTTTTCCAGTAAATTGAGTAACCAGTAAATAGATTTGTACTATACATAATTCTCAGAGAAACTTCATAGTAGTATTAATTCTATGTTGTCACATGCTAACCTGATCTCTTAAGGAAGCCTCTGTTACCTTACTATCCATGCATCTCCATCTGTGTGTCTCCATCTGAGTGTTTCCCTGATAGATTTTTTTATTGTATTTCTTCGTTTCATCCAAAATTGATAATAAGATAGAAATCTTCAAGATTGCCCAGTCTTTACAAATTACATGAGCACAAGCAGGCTGAGGGCAGAAACCTTCTGAATATGGGATGGCTGAAATTCATATCTTAGAGGACCTCAAGAGAGCCAACATGAGAGACCTTACAAATTCCTCCAAATACAGAAAACCTTTTAGCTCATTTCTTCTTAGATACCAAAGACTATCAATCACAGGACACAAAACCACAAACCACCACATTTCATCAGTTCTGGTGCCAATGAGATAGTTGCTGTTAATCACCTTCAGAAGCCACAGGAGAACAACTTGACTCTAACCAGAGAGATTTCAGATCTAAAGATGAGGAAAGCCCAAACTCACTGGTGGTGAAGAAGCAGTTGTTATAGTTTCAAATGTTCACTTTTAATGTTTTAAAAGCTTTGCACTAAAATTGTGGTCCCCAAACCCACAAAACACTTTGGACAATGCAAAGCAACCATCTGCAGACATACGGTGCTACAGCTTGCAAGCTGATGTGGGGCATTGGGATGTTGGGCTACCTCTGTTACATCTCTTACTGGTGATGGGACACAAGCAGAACTGGCAGGACATGTACACTCTTGCTTTTGTTCTCACTAATGACTTGCATTGATTTTTTTGGCAGCAGGCCCAAAAAGAAACTTAGCCCTTACCCACGACACCCAAAATCAGATCTGAACATGGGTCACCACATTGGCCCAAGTCTACTAACCTTTAGCAGAGGATTGCTGAGATGTCCTGTACTGGTTCCTGCCTGTGGTGCCCAGGCAGGACCAGACCCTTTCACCACCAGATTTCAACTGTGAGATCATCAGAGTGGACATGGTTTAGTGGTGGAATTGGCAGTGTCAGGTTAACGATTGGACTCTATGATCTTAAGGGTCTTTTCCAACCTAAATGATTCTATGATTCTATTACTTCAGCAAGTCTTTTAGTGTGAGGTATAATGCTTTTTGCTACCAACATCACCTGAGTTGGGGTTCAGATCACCTCCCTCCACTGACCCTGACCTGGAGTTAGGAGATAAAATGGCTTTTGTTATGACTTTCCCCTCTAAGCAAAGTAAATGGAAGCACAGCATTATGTCAGCCACGGCACGCCTACAGTGCAACTATTTTCACCGTGGCAAAATGCCTTTTTTCTTTCCTCCTGGATTGCACAGTTCCTTTGACAAGGAAGGGTAAAGACCCTCAAGGGTTCTCAGAGAACATCAATATGTTTTGTATTTTATGCACTGGCTCGGTTACAGCAAATTAAGGAGAGTGGGCCCGGTACAAGATAATGCAGCCTGCAGTTCCTCACTCTCTAGCCGAGTGGTATACACTGAAAATGATACTCCAGTGTGGAGAAATACTGCACATTACATCCCCCTGCAGTAACAGAAGAGACATTAGGCAAAGCCCTGATTCTTAATGATACACATCAGGAAAACATCTGAGCTTGGGCCTTCAATCACAAACGCTGCAGGATTTAAAAATGAATAAACTTCACATTGTGATTCTCTTATTTATCCTTTATGCAAATTGTCCTTGGGAGGACACATTATGTTTGCTGCATGGCATGGCGCAGACCCACATTAAAGCGTGGAGGGCCACTCTTATGTAATGCGCAATCCTTCCGGCCCCTTTGTGCGGTTTGTGGTGCAAAGAGAAACAAACACACACAAAAAAAAGCAGCCTCAACCCCCAAACCTAGAAATACATTCCCCATTGACTGCTGAAGATATCCCAATGTTAAGCAAAGAAGCAGCACAGAAAAATCCTGCTCTCTTTTCCTGGTTATTGGTCTGTGACAGAAGGAGATGGCAAGATCAGAAAAATCTTTGTAAATTAAAAATATATGAACAGGAGAAGCAAATACTCTAAAACCCTACATCTCTACAAGGTAGCTGAGAAGTTTGCTTAGACAAATATAATGCATTAATTCACACAGCCACAAACCTTTAAAGCCAGCCCATTAGCTAACCTCTCTGTTATTAGCTCCCTCTTCTCAATGGGACAGAGACACAATAGACAACAGATCGACATTATTTTTCCTGGGCAAAATCTCTTGCCCCCTTCAAGCTTTTCATTATTAGCACAAATCTTCCACAGTGTCCTTGAACAAGCATTCACAAGATGACTGGATGGCAGAGAAGCAAACAGCCCTACACGTGAAAAAGGAATGGGAAGAGAGTTCAGGGACTTGGCCACAAAATTAACTGCTTGAAAAGACACAGGGAAGACCTGTTAAGTAGAGCTCCAAGGGCAGACTACTATGTGGGTCAAAACACCATAATCACAAATCCATCCTCTTTAATATTATCCAAGCAATTTCCTAATATGCTTCCTGCCTACCCAGGCTACAAGCAGAGCAAGTGAGGGGTCCCACATTTAAAGTCGTCTCTGCGCTATGTAATTAGGGCTGGCAAATAATCCAGGCTGAACAAACCTGTCATGTCAGTGAGAATATACACTGTCTATGATCTACACCTCTGTAAGAGATTCTTCTGAATGCAGGATCTAATTCAATACTGTCTTATCCATCCAAGTTGCACCCCAAGTAAATGCTGGGGGGGAAAGGGTGCATGATGTAGATAGCGAGCAATGGGCATGGGTATTGAGTCCCACCTCTGTGCATGACACAGTTTTGCTGCTGGTCGGACCGTAGAGCACATTAATATATCCAATCCAATAAACATAAAATTATTTCTGATGTATCTCAGAACAACATCTGGTTCGGGACTGGATCCTCAGCTAGACCCACCCTTGGTCTAAGCCAGTATGGACACTCTTAGATTATGCAAAATAGTGTAAGAGTCTTAATTTTGCAGATAGCAGCAAACTGGGAGGCATTGCAAGGACCAAATTAAAAAGGCTACCAGATTCTGCTCTTGCCTGGTACGGCATTAGTTCTTGCCTGTTGTGAAGAGAAAGGTGGTCAGAAATAAAAATGGCTAAAGAGAAAACAGAAGTAAGGATAAATTACTAGGAGAAATATAGAAGAATAGAGACTAGACTATATCTTTGTCAATCATTACCTGCCATCAAGTTAAAGAAAAAATATGCCATGCTTTCACAGTAATATTTTGAACTATGTTGCTTAAGGAAACGAGGCTGATAACTTCTGAAGCTGTTAAACAGCTTCAACCAAATATGACAAAAAGTTAACAATCACAAATATATTAAATATATCAAATGAGTTCTTGTAAATTTTCCAGGAAAAAAAAAAGATAGCCAGTTAAAAATAAAGAAGGGCACCAAATTATGTCCTTGTTCTCCTGGAAGAAAGTCCCAAGATGAGCTCAACCATACTGTTAGACACAGAAGGGAAACATTAGGAATGTAAGTTTTGGGAAAACAGGTTTCAGAAGTCCTGCTGCTCAAAAACTAAGATAAGTGCAACCCAAGAAACCACAAATAGAAATGGAGACTTTTCATCAAATGTTGTCTCTAACAACATGGAACTTACACAGCTTGAGAGATGTTCATATAGGATATAAACACCAGCAATATTTCATAGATGAGGGGCTGGTTTTCAAAATTCACTGAATGGAGACAGATCTCAAAAAACACTTCATGGCATTTTTAATTTTTGGATGCTACTCAGACGTCTGAAGTGACTTAAATCAAAGCGGTGAGTAGCAGTGCAGCAATTCCCCAACAAGGGCTGGATTCCCTAAACTTGGGCTGTATCACATACCTGCCCAGCGTGATGTAAATTTTGGAAGTGCAAAAGAGCTGAGTGGTTCCTCAGGCATGAAAAATTTTGCGCTCTTCTTCCTCCTTACAAAGTGTTCCTAGGTTACAAGTTTCTCCAGTGTATTTGTGAATCAGAATTAGCTGCCAATGTATTTTGCACTTTATAATTTAAAAAAAAAAAATCCAGCTTGTCCTTATTTGTCACGCCTGGCTTCCTTAAATCACACTGGATGCTCAAAGTCTGCCTGAGCTCAAGGGGAGACAGATGAGCTCGTTGAAGGGAGGTAATTTGCACAGGGCAACCGCATTTAGCTCAGGTTGCACAAAAAATTGAGATTTTTGGGAGCTGGGAGAGAGTTCAGAGGAAGCATTACATATACTGAATTAGCCTTAATATGTGTTGATATTTTAAAGACTAAAGGTGGACTCAAACCCATTGACCTGTGAGTTTCCATACCTCTCCGATGTGGTGGGAAGCGGTGCAGAAGGCTGCATGCAGCAGACAGCTGCACCACCCGTCTGGATCTGGCAGACTTGCCCTCCCTCTGCTGCTGGACACTTTCACTTCACCCAGCTCTCATTGTGCAAAAAGCATAAATGCTGGCTTTCCTTCATGGGACTCTTCATAATTTCTTTAGTCATTTTAATCCCATTTTGGATATTTTTTATGCCATCCTTTATTATAGTCTTGTCCATAGCAAAAATCAAGCCTTTTCCATGCTATGGGAGATTTGGTTTTGTCTTACAAGAGGTAGAAGGAAAAACACAGCATCACAACTGAATCCCCAAAACATTTTCAATCCCCATGAGACTTCTGACATACGCTAGCAAGAAACCATAGCTAGGAAATACCTCAGATGCTCACTTTTCTGCTGAACAGACTCCAACAGCCCAATTCCATAGCGTAGCTCCAGGGCAGCATCTTGTCCTCCAAGGCTGCAAAAGACTGGTCTTCTGCTGATGGTATGGACCCACGTGGAGACAAGAAGAGCATCTGAGGTGCTGGGAGGGTCCCATGAGATGGTTCAGGCACCTGAAGATCTAGTTGCATTTCTGCCCTGACCCACAGGTAGGGTCTTGACCTGCAAGACATGGAAGAGACCACTTGCTGCACAGGGATAAATTCCTTCTGCAAGGTTAGGGTGACTCTGCAGTGCAGTTTCCATTGTATAATCCAGAGTAGTTGTCTCCCATGCCTGAAGGGCCAAAGTAAAGGCTCTTTTACCACTGCACACCCCATCAACACATGCCTTCCCAAAGGACAAGCCTCTCACTTGGCACCCACAGGTGACAAATCCCTCTTTTAGGGTCCTCTCCAGTCCTTCTCTGGGGACACACAACACAGCTCCAGCCACCATTCCCTTTTCCTCCAGACAGCCTGCTGGACACATGCCCTTTATAGCCTTTCCCCCATTTCTCTGCAAGCTTTGCAGTAACATGCAGGATGAGATTAACAAAGAAATCACACAAGTTGGTGTTTTTTCCCAATAGGAAGTTTGAAAAGGTATTTTTTTTCCAAGATTATGGGGAAAAAAAATGAAGCTGAGCAAATACAGCAATAAGAATATAGCCAGAAAGCAAAAATACTGAGAAAACTAGACATTTTAAACAGTAAGTCTTCTGCAACAATGTCTTTGCTTTGGTCTTGCATCTACAGAGTGGCACTTTCTGTGGTGTCCTCACAAGGATTAGTAAAACAATCTTCTGTCTGTTCCTGGTGGCTCTGCATACTTGGATGGCTCTGAGTTATCTATAATTTAATTATATCTATAAGCGAAGTCTTGAGTGCTGGTGAGAAGGTTCAAATGTCGTCTGGGTAATGCTGGACCTGAGCCCTGGTGTTTGCAGGGAGGATGATTGGACCTGTGGTGGGCTATACCCATTCTAAACACAGGTCATTTCTATGAGTAGTAAATGTGGTTTTGAGGGAATATTGTGCACGTCCTCATTGATCCCTCTCTCAGCACCCTCAGGTTCCTACCAAGCCAACAGGAGCTCGTCCCCTTGTCCTGCTCATGTCCAGGAGCTTATATAGTTGCTAATGAAGAGGAAATCCTGGCCTGGCGATGCCAATGAGACAAGCCGTTTGCTGGTCTCTTGGAGCCAGCGCGGTGCTTCATTTTTGCAAGCAATGCTTTTAGTAGTCAAACATTACAGAGCTCTCTCTGTTAGGCTTTTGATTACTGTTTACGAACAAGCCACTCTGGAAAATGATCCTATTGACCCATCCGAACATTTCACTTACTCCATCCTGCTTAGATAAAGTCCCAGAAATGTTCTGTGAAATAATACTTGCATGGTAAATATTTAACAAAGGGAACGCCTCCGGCCTTCCATGCGCTCTCCATATATTCAAGATGACTACAATGCTTTATTTTGGGAATGGAAAGTCTGTTCTTCTGCCCATCTCCTTTCCCCATTTCAGACTCCTGTTATGAACTAGCTTGCCCTTCTTATGGGACCATTAATGATTTACTGTTGCAGACTGCTGAGTCAAAGCTGGTACGTAGAGGGCTGTAGATGTGAAGGCCAGTCATGCAATTTAGCTAGCACCTTTTAGCTAAATGGAGCCTTGTTCTCTTAACAAACTGATTCACAAATGGAGAAGCTGATGCTGCTCCAGTAAAATAATTTCCCATCCCTTTTGTTTTTGCTTGCTTTATTTTAGTGGAGTAAGAGTGAGCCAGTGGTGCTGGATTCAAGTTTTCACAGAATCACAGAATCAATCAGGTTGGAAGAGACCTCTGGGATCATCGAGTCCAACCATTGCCCTGACACCACCCTGTCAACTAGACCATGGCACTAAGTGCCATGTCCAGTCTTTTCTTAAACACATCCAGAGATGGTGACTCCACCACCTCCCTGGGCAGCCCATTCCAATGTCTAATAACCCTTTCTGTAAAGAAATTCTTCCTAATGTCCAACCTGAACCTCCCCTGGCGAAGCTTGAGGCTATGTCCTCTTGTCCTATCACTAGTTGCCTGGGAGAAGAGGCCGACTCCCACTTCACTACAACCTCCCTTCAGGTAGTTGTAGACTGCAATAAGGTCACCTCGGAGCCTCCTCTTCTCCAGGCTAAACAACCCCAGCTCCCTCAGCCGTTCCTCATAGGTCATACCCTCCAGACCCTTCACCAGCTTGGTCGCCCTCCTCTGGACTCGCTCCAACACCTCAACATCTTTCTTGAAGTGCGGGGCCCAGAACTGGACACAGTTCTTTTCTTCAGACCTGACCCAAGTGAAGCAGGCGCATGGACCAGACACCAAAAGGAAGGTGCTTAAGTGAAGTTATCCAGGAGCAGATACAGGCTGAGAGTAACCAGCTGGGCTGCAATAAGTCACGGTATGAATATAGATCCCACACTGGTAAGATGTGTGTCACGGTTTAAAGCTGGGTCGGCTATTAAACCTGCGGCAGATGCTCTCTGTTATCCCCCCCATCCCCCCGAAGGGAAAGGGAAAGGGAAAAGGGAGAGAGACTTACGGGTTGGAAAGTTAAAACAGTTTTAATAAACTATAATAATGGAAAAGAGTATAATAACAATAATAGAAATAATCAAATATATACAAATATATATACAAAACCAAGACTGAGCTCCCCTGAAGTCAGCCACGTCACCACCGGCACTGCAGGGCAGGCTCCGGGAAGGCCCAGGCTGGGCCTAGCGACGGTTGAGAGCTGGATTCAGGGATGCACGGATCGGGATCGGGGGCAGCAGGAAAACAGACGGAGTCCTCCTTGGACACCGGCCATAGCAGAAAGAGAGCGAGACCCTCGTGATCCCCCCGCTTTATACCGAGAATGACGTGTATGGGATGGAATACCCTCGTTGGTCAATTTTGGGTCACCTGCCCTGTCTGCTCCCCCCTGCAGCTGCGACCCCCCTTCGGCTCTTCACTCGTAAGCAGTGAGGAATTCAGCAGTGACCTTGGTTTCTCTAAGACTAAGTACAGCAAGAGCCTTACTGCACAACATCCCTACCGGTGCCTCAGCGATAACTACAAACTTCGAGCGTTATCAGTCCTGGAAGCAGACACTGTCTGCAAAACATGCAGTTAGTTTCAGAAAGTGCAGTTACTTAGAGGAGACTTAGCTGAAAGTAAAAATCACTGAAAGGAAAATCGGCCTGGTTTAGGCCAAACCAGGACATTCCACCCCTTATTCCATACCATTCACATCATACTCAGATCACCACTAACTTTTCTTTTTAAAATATATACAGATAACATTAGTTTATGGTTCATCTCTATACAAAAAAAAAGTTCATCAAGTTCATTTAGTTCAGGATTGTGGGTTTCCATCTGGCTAAGAGTCTCCCAGGGTAGGAGAGATGGTATGAGCTTTGTCACAGTTCGTGCCCACGGGTTGCAGGTTAAAGATGTCAGTCTCGAGGAGGTTACTGGACGCCACTTGCAGCTAGCTCCATTCCCATCACCACTGCTTCAACCTGAAAGACACTTATGAACACTGTTAGTATTATGCAGCAATTAACATCATGCAGTTCAGAATTAAGTATTCTCACCCAAGATCAGATCACCTTCAGGGACACATCGGACTTCACCATCCTGCAGCATCACCCACCAAGTACATCCGGGTCCTTGAGCAAAAGCAATCCCACGAATGGGTTTACCTTTGCCCGTAGCAGGAAGAACCCAGACAGTTTTTCCCAACAGATTCCTTTCATGCACCACAGGGACTTTATCCCCTTCTACTGTATGTAAAAGGTCTGACTGAGCAGGGCCAGCTCGGTTGATAGATCCTCTGGTGTTAACTAGCCAGGTAACTTGTGCCAAATGCTTATCCCAGTTTTTAAAGGTTCCACCCCCCATTGCTTTTAGGGTAGTTTTTAACAGCCCATTATACCGTTAAACTTTCCCAGAGGCTGGTGCATGATAGGGGATGTGATATACCCATTTGATGCCATGCTCTTTGGCCCAGTTGTCTATGAGACTGTTTTTGAAATGAGTACCATTGTCCGACTCAATTCTCTCTGGTGTGCCATGTCGCCACAAGATTTGCTTTTCGAGGCCCAGAATAGTGTTCCGGGCAGTGGCATGGGGCACAGAGTATGTTTCCAGCCATCCGGTGGTCGCCTCCACCATGGTAAGCACATAACGTTTACCCTGGCGGGTTTGAGGGAGTGTGATGTAGTCAATTTGCCAGGCCTCCCCATATTTATATTTCAACCACCGTCCCCCATACCACAAAGGTTTTAACCGTTTGGCTTGCTTAATTGCGGCGCATGTTTCACAATCATGGATAACCTGTGCAATAGAGTCCATAGTTAAGTCCACCCCTCGGTCACGAGCCCATCTGTATGTTGCATCTCTCCCTTGATGACCTGAAGTGTCATGAGCCCACCGAGCTAAAAATAGTTCACCTTTATGTTCCCAGTCCAAATCTATTTGGAACACTTTAGCAGCCTGATCCGCTTGTTGGTTGTTTCGATGTTCCTCAGTTGCCCGACTTTTAGGTACGTGAGCATCTACATGACGTACCTTCATGACTAGTTTCTCTAGCCGAGCAGCAATATCTTGCCACAGTTCAGCAGCCCAAATAGGTTTACCTTTGCGCTGCCAGTTGCTTTGCTTCCACTACTTTAACCACCCCCACAAGGCATTTGCCACCATCCATGAGTCAGTATAAAGATACAGCCTTGGCCACTTTTCTCGTTCAGCAATGTCTAGAGCCAGCTGGATGGCTTTTACCTCTGCAAATTGACTTGATTCACCTTGTCCTTCTGTGGCTTCTGTGACTCGTCGTATAGGACTCCATGCTGCAGCTTTCCACTTCCGATGCTTTCCTACAAGATGGCAGGATCCATCGGTGAACAGGGCATACTGCTTCTCATCCTCTGGTAGTTCATTATATGGTGGGGCTTCTTCAGCACGTATCACCTCCTTTTCTGGTGGCATTCCGAAGTCTTTGCCTTCTGGCCAGTCCATGATCACTTCTAAGATTCCTGGGCGATTAGGGTTTCCTATTCAAGCCCTCTGTGTAACTAATGCAATCCATTTACTCCATGTAGCATCAGTTGCATGATGAGTAGTAGGAACCTTACCCTTGAACATCCAGCCTAGTACTGGTAATCGGAGTGCCAGGAGAAGCTGTGCTTCAGTACCAATTACCTCTGAGGCAGCTCTAACTCCTTCATATGCTGCCAGTATCTCTTTTTCAGTTGGGGTGTAATTGGCCTCAGAGCCCTTGTATCCTCGACTCCAAAATCCTAGGGGTCGACCTCGAGTCTCCCCTGGTACTTTCTGCCAGAGGCTCCAGGTAGGACCATTGTCCCCAGCTGCAGTGTAGAGCACATTTTTAACATCTTGTCCCGTGCGGACTGGTCCAAGGGCTACTGCATGCACAATCTCTTGTTTAATCCCTTCAAAAGCCTGTCGTTGTTCAGGGCCCCACTGAAAATCATTTTTCTTTCTGGTCACCTGATAAAGAGGGCGTACAATCTGGCTGTAATCTGGAATATGCATTCTCCAGAAACCCAGAACGCCTAAGAAGGCTTGTGTTTCCTTTTTGTTAGTTGGTGGGGACATAGCTGTTATTTTGTTGATCACCTCTATCGGGATCTGGCAACACCCATCTTGCCATTTAATCCCTAAAAACTGGATCTCCCGGGCAGGTCCCTTGACCTTGCCTCTTTTTATGGCAAAACCAGCTTTCAGAAGAATTTGGATGATTTTCTCCCCTTTGTCAAAAACTTCTGCTGCTGTATCACCCCATACAATGATGTCATCAATATATTGCAAGTGTTCTGGAGCTCCACCCTTTTCTAGTGCAGTCTGGATCAGTCCGTGGCAAATAGTAGGACTGTGTTTCCACCCCTGGGGCAGTCGATTCCAGGTGTACTGGATACCTCTCCAGGTAAAAGCAAACTGTGGCCTGCACTTTGGTGCCAAGGGAATAGAGAAAAATGCATTAGCAATGTCTATAGTGGCGTACCACTTGGCTGCCTTTGACTCCAGTTCGTATTGAAGTTCTAGCATGTCTGGCACAGCAGCACTCAGCGGTGGTGTAACTTCATTTAGGCCACGATAGTCCACAGTTAATCTCCATTCTCCATCAGACTTTTGCACTGGCCATATAGGACTATTAAAGGGTGAGCGAGTCTTGCTAATCACTCCTTGATTTTCTAATTGTCTAATCAGTTTATGAATGGGGATCAGGGAGTCTTGATTGGTGCGATATTGTCGTCGGTGCACCGTGGCAGTAGCAATTGGCACCTGTTGTTCTTCAACCTTCAGCAACCCCACAACAGAAGGATCCTCTGAGAGGCCAGGCAAGGTAGACAGCTGTTTAATGTCCTCAGTCTCTACAGCTGCTACACCAAAGGCCCATCTATACCCTTTTGGGTCCTTAAAATACCCTTTCTTAAGGTAGTCTATGCCAAGGATGCATGGAGCATCTGGACCAGTCACAATGGGGTGCTTTTTCCATTCGTTTTCAGTTAGGCTCACTTCGGCCTCCAATACAGATAACTCTTGAGATCCCCCTGTTATTCCCGAGATACTGACAGATTCTGTCCCTTTATGATTCGATGGCATGAGGGCGCACTGTGCACCAGTGTCTACCAGGGCTCGATACTTTTGTGGTTCTAATGTGCCAGGCCATCGAATCCACACAGTCCAATAAACTCGGTTGTCCCTCTCCTCCTCCTTGCTGGAGGCAGGGCCCCTCTAATTAAAGACTGGATTCGTACAGCTCACAGGGACTGGACCTTCATTTCCCCTATTCATATTTGGGAAATAGGGACCTGAGGCCCATCTACCCTGACTGGGGTCCTGCTCATTGGTAACTGGAGCAGCCATCCTCCTAGGAAAATTCTCTCTGGTATTTCTGTTAGCTTGCAACTCACGTACTCGTGCCTGTAGGGTACTGGTAGGTTGTCCATGCCATCTGTTCATGTCCTCCCCATAATCACGCAGGGTAAACCACAGGATACCTCGTGACGTGTTCCGTTTCCTTTGAGCCGGTCCAGTAGGAGGGCGTTTCCTCCTAAAGGCTGCAATGCGGGCCTGTGTAGGTAGAGAGTCAAGTTTATTCTTGATCCTGGACAGTTTGTCTGACAGTTGTTTAAATGAGCCCTTGTCTTCCTTAGTCACTTTTCCCACAGCCGAGACACGGGCCTGCAGTGGGGAAGAAATACTATCTTCATACTGTCGCATACAGTTAGCCATTTCGCCCACACTAGGTCGTGCCATAGCATCTTCTCCCCAGACTAATATTGACAACGTATGGGTATGTGTCGGTGGAGCACTCTTCACAACCTTCCGGAACATGGATCGGTTGCATTCCACTTCATCAGGATTTACAGGATCTACAATGTCCTGAGGGTGTCTATAAATGATCTCTTGCACAGCTAGTTCTCTAAGGTAGTTAATACCTTTTTCTATAGTGGTCCATTTGCTTAGGTGGCTCATAACATCATCTTTGTAGGGATACCTGCTCTTTACAGCTGACAAGAGTCGCCTCCAGAGACTGATAGTGTTTGACTTTCTTGGAAGCACCTTATCAATACCACCATCTCTGGACAGGGATCCCAACTGTCTGGCTTCTCTACCATCCAATTCTATGCTATCTGCCCCATTATCCCAGCATCGGAGCAACCAGGTAATAATTGGCTCACCGTCATAACGACTAAAGTCTTTTCTTATACTTCGCAGTTCTTTCAGGGATAAGGAGTGGTAGGTTATCTCTACGTCCGAGTCCGAGTCCTCCTGTGATAGTTCTGCTTTAGAAGGACCTTTCTTGTGTGATGGGTCTGCTTTAAAAAGACGATCAAGGAAACCCCCATCTGTGTCAGGCCCTGACTCTGCCTGAGAAGGGCCCTCACCTGGGTCATATGATGGCTCTGCCTTAGAAGCCTCTGAGTCATCATCCTTCACTTTACTAGCTGATTTCTTTCCGTGTTTTCTCCTGGTTACAGGGGCAGCATGATACCTACCGCTGTTGCTGCACCTATATTTAATCTTATCCCACATCAGAAACACATTCAGGACAACCGAAAATAAAACCATGCCACCTAGACAGCACCATCCTAATTTCGCAAAATCTGGTGGAATCACCTTGGCAGAAAAGGAGAAGGTACTATTTCCCAAAGTAATCATTAACAGAATCAGCTAAAGGACTCCCAGAGTGCGCAGAAAAAATCTCTGCTACCGAGGTCAGAATAGTAACAGCCCAGTTTATCACGACATAAATCCATACGAAATGCCATAACAAAACAATGCATGTTGACCAGTACCCAGCAGTGATAAACTGCACATAAACACTAACAAACAACGGCAAGTAAGGTATTATTACACTTAACTCTGTAAAAGGCTTAATAAAGAGACGAGATAGCACAGCGTTCAAAAATTACATTACCATCTTCGCTATCTGTTTTAATTTCCAACCCCTCGTAAATCTCAAAGGAAGAACTCTGATACTCTCTCAGCTGAGCTCTCCGGGTCTCCTCCCACTGGAGCTGGGATTCGACTTATCAGAGCAACCTGTCGGAGCTTCTCTCGTGCCCCACGTTGGGCGCCAATAAATCTGTCACGGTTTAAAGCTGGGCCGGCTATTAAACCTGTGGCAGATGCTCTCTGTTATCCCCCCCCTCCCCCCGAAGGGAAAGGGAAAGGGAAAAGGGAGAGAGACTTCCGGGTTGGAAAGTTAAAACAGTTTTAATAAACTATAATAATGGAAAAGAGTATAATAATAATAATAGAAATAATCAAATATATACAAATATATATACAAAACCAAGATCAAGCTCCCCTGAAGTCAGCCACGTCACCACCGGCACTGCAGGGCAGGCTCCGGGAAGGCCCAGGCTGGGCCTAGCGACGGTCGAGAGCTGGATTCAGGAATGCACGGATCGGGATCGGGGGCAGCAGGAAAACAGACTGAGTCCTCCTTGGACACCGGCCATAGCAGAAAGAGAGCGAGACCCTCGTGATCCCCCCGCTTTATACCGAGAATGACGTGTATGGGATGGAATACCCTCGTTGGTCAATTTTGGGTCACCTGCCCTGTCTGCTCCCCCCTGCAGCTGCGACCCCCCTTCGGCTCTTCACTCGTAAGCAGTGAGGAATTCAGCAGTGACCTTGGTTTCTCTAAGACTAAGTACAGCAAGAGCCTTACTGCACAACATCCCTACCGGTGCCTCAGCGATAACTACAAACTTCGAGCGTTATCAGTCCTGGAAGCAGACACTGTCTGCAAAACATGCAGTTAGTTTCAGAAAGTGCAGTTACTTAGAGGAGACTTAGCTGAAAGTAAAAATCACTGAAAGGAAAATCGGCCTGGTTTAGGCCAAACCAGGACAATGTGCAAAGTAGACAGACAGCAATTCTTCATACCTTAATGCAAAGGAGGCCAGAAGCCCCCAGGCTCCAGAGCTGGGCACTGACCTAAGGACAGCTTATGGCCTCCTAACTTGTCATTATTATGCAAATGTTTATTTGTTCCACATTTCAGCTGATAAAGAAGTCAGTCAGTAAAAAGATGTCAATGGGCCAAAGGAGTGAGTAAAACAGGAATTGGGAGGTTGTTATTTTGTTCCATTAACCTGTAGGCTGTCTCCAAGCAGCCTGAATTATGAGATAGGTCCCAAACAAGTGCTGAGTGACACCTCTTACCCTGGAAAATGATCCCCTTTTGCTTTGGGTCCCTGCTAAGTAATTGTGGATATGCTGCTAAGGACATAAAGCAGCAGAAAGCAAGCAGAGAGATGGATAGTTGAGAAGCATTCATGAACTGGTCTTCTCTGGTCAAACACCTGCTCTGACACTTGCACTAGTACTTTAATTTGGAGAGAGCATCTGGACCACAAACAGAGCCCCGACAGCCAGGAAGCTGTGCTACAGAGAATGCCTCATTCTCCAAAACCATTTATCCCTTCCCCTCCACCCACCATTAGCCAGAGAAGATAGGCTCTGTCTACATGGCTGACTTGCTAAAGTACCCGTTGTGCCTAAACCTGCCAGTATCCATGATGTACAACTCACGGACAACTATGCAAACACACTGGCAGAGACCTGGTCCTCGAAGTGACCAGCGTGCTGCTTAGATGAGGCAGTTGCTCGGCAGAGCAGAGGATACTCCAGCCATGGCAGAAACAAAGAAACGGGGTTACTGCCTAACCCTGCAATTAGCACGTGGCTCCAACTGGCCTTGTACAGCTGCAGCCCGAGCCGTCATTTGTTTCAAGTTGTTTCAGGCAGGTTGTTGTCTTGGAAAGCTTTTGATTTGATTTCTCCAGCCAGCCTGGCGCTCTTATGTGAAACAGTGGGAGATCATTCCATGCATGGGAAAGTGTCTTTGCTCAGGGCAAAGTGTGCTGGTTGGTGAACTGAGCTGCATTACCTTTGTGTCAGGATGATTTGAGGGCAATGCTGAAGCTTTAACAATGCAGAAAATAAATTCATACCTCTGTGCGTATTCCCGTGCACACAGTTGTGAAAGGGGGAACTGCCAAACTTGAAACACAGAGAAGCAGGGGAGTGTTGTGGACTGCTTTCCGATGTTGAAGCGGGCTGGCCAGAGCTCAGGCACTGATTGGTTTTCACAATCTATGCCTGCTTGTTCTGAGGAACGTCTCAGAGTTGTTATTTCACCGCAGTAGCTGTGAATGTCGATGTTGTTGCTGCTGCTGCTGCTGCTGGGGAGGTTTCATACAAAACTTCTGTATGGGTGGAGAAGCGCAATTGCTCTAACCCTCAGAGATGAGGCAGAGAGAATAGGGGATCCCTCTACCAGAGGGAAGTTTTAACTTTTTAAGGGTAGTTTTAACTGAAATGGAAAAAAAAAAAATCACTTCTTTGTTGGCAGGGAACAAAAATGCACAGCATGAACCCTCGCTCAGCAGGAGCACGGGAGGGAGGAGGGCAACCCTCTGCAAACAGTGCAGGGATAATGGCAGGACCAGCCCTCCCCATCCACCACAGGAGCATCACTGGGCGCTGTGGTCCCTCAACTCGGTGGCTTGGTGATGACCAGCCTTGGGGTGGTCGGCAAGGACCCCGCAAGATTTCCCAATGAGTGCTTTTAGGAAACTGTCACGACATCTTCATCCACATCCTCAGCATCATCAGGATGTCACTGAAGATCATGGTGCAGCCTACACCCATTTTGGGGGTGACAGAAATGGGATCAAACCCTTGTTCGTGACTTTTAGTGGCCAAAACAGGGCCAGAAAGCAGGGTACAGACCTCACTCTCATGTTAGAAGACTGGAGAGGGAAGAGGGCACTGGTGTGAACACAAGCCATACCACACCTCTTGCTTTGTGGGCTGGGGAGCAGTCTGGCCCACTTTACTTGCTAGTAAAGACACAGCCATAAACCTCGGTGATGCTAAAATGATTTACACCCTGTCTATGTGGCCTCTAGCCCTGGGCTATAAGAAGAATCTCCTGAGGTACATGGTCAAGTTTTCCTTCCTTCTTTTTTTTTTAAATTTTTTTTTAAACCCAAAGTGAATATCCTCTGTAATGATTGGGGTTTTTTAATATCCTAGTTGAGTGGTACGGGGAGAAACAGGGGGAGGGGTGCCTGTGTTTTTCCTTCAGTATGAGCTCCTAATTCCCATCCATGCTAATGGAACTGGCATGCATCAAGGGGAGAAGAGACCCCCGAGGGTTCACAAAATATGCAGATGACTGGTTTTTAATGAATGCAAAATGTAAAACAAAAGAAGTACCACAGTCAAGCTGCTCATGCATAATAAAGTCACAGTGAAAAGGGATCAAATAAATAGAAAAGTATTCTTGGCTATAACCATCCTTAATATGCAATGGACAATTGGGAACAGCAGGCCTTTCGAAGCCCACATCATCAAATAGCAAATACATTTTGGCAACATGAAACCGTCTAAGGCAGCGTTTCTCAAGCTCTGTCACAACAAGTTATGGGAAAAATATTCAGGCCTCTCCCGATATACATTTTTTAGGGGAAGTGGGGAGGTGTCCCCGAGGAGGCTGGAGAGCTCTGGCAGGATATTACAGCGGGGCGGTGGAGTCAAAGACTGTGGAGAGGGGTGGATGCTCATTTCGCCTTGTTTTGGGAGGGGTTTCACCAGGAATTCAGTGAGGAAGAGCCGTAGACAGAGCAGTCACGTCACAAGGCAGGATGACGCAAGGGAGTCATCCCACCAAAGTCAGTGCAATTTGTTCACTTGCTAATTTGATGACATTCTGGGCAGCAGACTTAATTAGACATAATTTGAGAAGTCCAGCATGGGAAGCTGCTCAGAAGGATGATGCTCCCTCCTCCTCCTCCCTCCAACAAGTGCATCCCCTCCTTTGCATCTCTTTGCACCACACAAAGCCCCTTCTGAAACGTGACTTCACATCACTGTTGCAACTAAATATACACCCACACGCTAGTGCTGCTATTCAGCTGGATCCAGAAATCCAGGTCATGCCTCCTCCTCCTCTTTTTGTGCCAGCCTCCAGTCATTGGATCCTTATTCCCCAATTTGACCTGTTTTTTCTATTGGTACAACCCCAATAGTCCTGCTCAACCTGAACCCAGCTGGGACAATTCGCTCTTCAGTCAGCTTATAGCACCTATATCCAAGCATAGGAACATCCTAGTCTTTGGGCTTAGGTTTGGCTTGTTAGAGGAATGCAAATTTTTTTTTAAATCCAGGTCCCGACTAGATGTGACTGCTAAAGATTCGATATGTGTTCAGGTCTGCTCTGCTCTTTGCCTTGCCCCTAACTTGAGGGAGTGCCTGGCTGCCTAAAAAATCTTTTCTCAAGAGCTTCCTAGGGAGCATCAAATGCTCAGATGGAGGGTAACCTGACCAAACCCCTCTACAGTAATAACACTTATCACATAATGAAAGTATCTGTGAAAACACAAGGAAGGCATACCACACCAAAATACAGTACTGCAGAGCTGTACTTAGTAAACCTCAAAATAAAAAATTAAACCTTAAAATAAAACCCCCTAATAAAACAGTTTTCAGCACTTACTTAGAAAAATCAGAGAAATGATAATATCTGTGCTCTGTACCAGGCAACTAGGGGAGAGATTAAAGAGAACACATGTATAAATGTCATTAGCATGCTAACAGTGATAAAAAAACCCTCCAACTTTTAAAATAAATGAGCTGCTACAGAATAAACTACCTTACGACAAAATGTACGTAGGGGATATACAAAGTAAAATAAAAAACAGATTAAAGCAACATCTGTATATTAACGTCGTCATAAAACAGCATAGTAGTAATAGCAGTGGCATGCAAAGGTATTATAAAATTATAATCTAAGATGTTATGTCATTTTAATGAAACTGTACAGCCAATACATCTCAAGTATTATTCCTTTACGGTTCAAAAACATCCTTTGCTGCAGCTATGCAGAATCAGGCCAACCTCAGTCCTGGTACAAGGGGCACGCCTGCTCGCAGGCTTGCATAAATGATGCCCGACGGTCAGCACAGCCCACTAATGCAGTGACTTGCCTTCAACACAGTTTTTTTGCCTTTACAAATCCCATTTTGCCCTTTTCTTATGCTCCTAAGTTGGGAGATGGAGCATGAAAACATCTATTTGAGTTTTCATGAGGAATTCCCCATGACACATGCAGGACGTCACCAAAGCCCCACTCCACAGGTGACTTTTGGAGAGGAATTGGGCACAGTTTCCATCTCTTGGCAGAAATGGTTTTTCCACTGTTTCATATTCTGACATACACTCACACAGATGTCAGTGAGCTGAAGACTCATGTCCATTGGTAAAAACTCATGACTGGGAGCCCTTTCTGCTCCTTTCCTTGCCTCTCTCTGCTCTCTCTGTAAAGAGCTGCAGAGTCACGGATTTTGCTTTACAAAATCTTCACCGTCAGTTGTTGGTAAAGTCTGTTTCTCAGCATTTCCATGACATCCAAATGAATGCTCAGCAATGTTATGAAATTTCCTTTTTCCTTCACCCAGAATCTACCAAAACTGCATAGATTTTGAATGACTTGTGCTACTTTCTCAGTGGGGTTTGCTATTCTGTTTCCTACCATGTCACTGAATACCTAAGCAAACCTCTCCAACATGGAGATGAGGGATGCCTGGGGTGAGGGGCTGAAAGCTTTGCCATTAGCCTGGTTGCTCTCAGACCTTGGTTCTTACACAAAGACCATGTCAGACCAAGACGGCCTTCACCTTTGCTTGCTCCCCTGCTTAGAGTTTGGTCAACTAAAAATCTTGGATTTCCCATTTTGAGGGGAGGTTCCCATAGGAAGAGGAGGTGGGAAACATAACACGGCGTAAATGGGAATCTTTGACTGCCAGGGGGGGAAACATGGGCAGATTGAGTCCATGTGCACATGACTGACTTGGCCGCCATATAGGAAACATATTTGCCTGGATTCATCCCACCTAAAAGGAGGTGCTTACAGGAGACAGCTCGCTTTGGAGCGTGGCTGCCCCATCTCCATCTCTCCTTGACAGAGAGAGACCTGCAGAGATGCAACTCGGTCTCCCCAAGCTCATTGTTGCCTTGAAGTCTTCCACCAAGTGCCTTGAGTCTTTCACCAAGTGCCTAACAGTAATGGGATTTATTGGCACAGATTTATGAATAGACCTAAAAATCTCAGCATTCCCATTTACTTAACATTTATCACCAGCTTAAAGCCATCTACAAGTTGCCATGGGAGGGCTATGGACACTTACTACCTGTTTCTGTTATTTGCCACCTGAGGCATTGAAATAGAAGTTTATGTGAGTTCAAAAGAGCCCAGAAAAATTTATAGAAGAAAAATACCCTGAGATCTATTGAATGTAAAAGCTGGACCTGCGGCAAGGGAGGTCCAGAGCCAGAGGGTTTTGGAGGCTGGGAGAGTATCCTGGGGAGGAATCGCTGCATGCTCACCCTGTTCCTACATCCTCCCCAGGGCATTGAGTGTTGGTCACTGTTGGATAGTGGTCTGGATTAATCTTTAGTCTGTGCTCTTTTGTTCTTGCACTACACTCTTACCAGCAGCACGGCTAGTCAGTGAGACAGAAAAACATGCTCATTCTGCACTTGCAACTTCCCATTAATTTTCCATTACACGACGCTATGGCAGTAGAGGACTAAAAACGTCTCACTGGATTAGGACTAAAATCTCATAGATATTATTAGCATCACATAGCACAAGAGTCTACATTTGCTTCCATCACTAACTTAGCACATTAAAGACTTATGTAGCAAGGCTAATGCTATAAGAATTATGCAATAAATATCATAATTGCTGAAGCAACTGTGCAAAGCTAATGAGAAAGCAGAGAGCCTGCCTATGTGATACGAGGATGGAAAATCCTGATACCATGCGCCTACTAGTCTTTACGCGCCTTGTTTCCTTTCCAGGTGCCTTCTCTCTTGCTCCCAGAAAAAGGGCTGGAGGAAGGGGAGTGAGCAAAAAAGACAACACAGGAGTAGGTGTGAGCAAGGGGTTATATATCTACTGGAAATGTGCTTCTGCATGGGTCTCACAGCTAATTCTTCTTAAGATGTTATCTGCAAAAGTGGGCAGAGGGTGGGAGAAATGCTCTGTCTTTGAGGAAATGTGTTTTGGTTTCACCTGTTGCCCTGTAGTCCTGTATTGGCTTGGGGAAGTTCCTCCTGAGCTGTATTTGGCTCAGCAACCAGCTGGGGAATCTGGGGTGGGAGATGGGAGAGCTGGGGAGGGACAACAGTCCTGTTAGGCTCTCCAAAAGCCACTAGTGACAGGGCAGAGCTCATGTCCAGCTCATGCATCAAGTTTAGCTGCTAAAGTTGCTTCCACTTGTGACTATGTATTGAACCCACCTGGATGCCATGGCTGCAAACCTTGGTGAGGAGCAGGGTCCTGGCAGTCCATACTGACAATGGTAAGATCCTCACTGCAGCAGGTTGCTCAGCCCTGGGCAGATGTTTGTCTTTGGCAGGCAGCTGAGCAGACAGTGTCAGGCAGGCTGTTATTTGCATTAGGTATGGAAAGTTGGAAAAGCAAAGCACTACTCACTTACCAAAAGGATTTGAATCCAGGATATCTCCTATTCACTAAAAGGGTGGTGGCGAGTAAACCTTGCAGATGGCTGTAACTTGGCTCACCTCCGTTTGGCCCTGCGGTGGTGTCTGCGAAAAAAAGAATATTTCCAAAGCCTCAACAGTGTGACTGTTGTTACTACCAGGCAAGAGAAACTCAGAGAAACCACCTCTGTTGAACGCAAACCCAAGCTCACAACACCAGCCCAGTGGTGGGCACTCACCCCCTCCAACAACTCCTGCCTCTGCAAAGATGTGCACAGCTACATGGCACATCCCACCCTCATCTTCAGCATCTCCCCCTGCAACCCAGAGCTGTATGGCCACCTCCGCTATAAGACCTGCTGCATCTGAGAGCCACAGGTACATTTTTGTGTAGCTCCCTGCTGATCAAAGGACACATTGAGAGCTCACCCAACCCAGCTCTGGCTTTAACTGCTGAGCCATGCCCTACTCATACTCCATCCACAGTGGGCTTTGTGACCATCTCTGAAGCAAATCTCTCTGCTGGTCTCTCTGTTTGGTAGTTGTTTTGGTTGTTTGTTTTTATTTTAATGCAATACCTCCAGTGAAATGCGGAAGTTTTAATAAGAGAGGAACGATCATTCAGTGGATTTCACTGCAGTGGGAAGAAACCAAAAAGGAGGGGTAAAAAATGGGAACGTTCACGGCTTATGGCAAGGGAAATGAAATATTTAATAAGCAAAATGCTGTATGTGCAAGGAGGGCTCCCCCAGCCCCCTGATTTCTTCCTTGGCAGAAATTAAACAACTTTTACACACCACGTAGTCTTCAGTACAGTATGTTAATGATGTCCCTGATGCCCTCTTCATCTGATCAAACTTAATTGTCTGTGTCAGGCTGCCAATTAACAAAAGGATCTCCTAGAGTACCAACTTCCAGAGCTACCTTAAAGGTTAATTGAATCATGTAAGCCCAATGCTCTGGCGGACTTAACTTCAGGATCCTATTCTAACCAGGGGTCTGTAGGGGTAACAAATAAAGGAAAAGTTTAATTGCTAAAGTAGCCAAATCTAACAGTCGCATTAGGAAAGAAATGATCTTTCACAGCTTTCCCTCCCCCCTTTTTTTTTTTCCAAAGCTTTGAAATAATCTTGGGCTTTTCACATATATGAGGCAGTTTCTAGATTTCACTAGCAGGGGGTAAATAGGAAGAACCAAATTTTGCTCTTTGATGCATATGCAAACTGGCTCAAAGAAGATAACCAGGTAAATCCAAAAGCATGATTTATTCTTTTACTCACCCACTATTTTCTGAAATGTTCCCCTACCAAATGCAAAGCAGCAGCACGTGGAGGGTCACAGCACAAGAGCCATGGAGCAATAAGCACTGCCATCGCTCAAGGCATCGAAAGGCAGATAAAGGGTATCCCTGTTTCCTCTCTATCTATCTATCATCTGCTTCATTTTCCAAGATATTAATTATTACCCATTTCTGATGGTTTCCCACTTTTTTTTTAAACACATTTTTAAAGTGCCTGTCTTGCCACGAAAGACTGTTACGGCTGTTTCAAAGAAGGTGAACTGGAAAACAGTGCCCATAGGAAGTATTGAATTAAAAAAAATAAATACTATGACTAGGATATAGCCTGGGTTGAGAGTAGGGACCCCAAAGTCACAGGCTGGAGCTGAAGTCCCCTGTTCTTTTGGGAACATTTACTTTTGGGGGGAAACCTGCCATATTCGAACCAAGTGTGGCATCATCCATGTTTGCCTTGGTACCCCAGAGCTGGGGTTTGAGCTGGGCCTCATGTCTTATTTGTCTGGTCTCAAAACCAATATAGAGCCCTTTGAGGCCTAAAAGTGTACAAAACCACAAAGGAAGTGGTGAGAAATAAAGGAAATCCTAATATTTTGAAGGGTCTGAAGGGGGTCACCTAAAAGGAAATACAAAAAGAAAATTAAAACAGGCTGGTGAAGCAGTGGCCAAACTGCAATACCACAGATGAGACAACCAGGGGCTTGGGCAAGGGGATACCTGAGCTGAATGTAATTTTAAATTAACTCCATGATTATGTGAACAGTCTGAGGACCAAGCAGAAAAAGGCATTGCTAAGGGGGTAAGAAATAATATGATAAAAAATGTCAAATAACAAACAAAAATATCTTGCCAGCAGGAGTTTATGAAAGCATCCGATGATAATGCTTGGCAGAGTTGGCTTTCCTGGCGTCCTGCTAACCTGCTGGGTCTCCACATGCTTCTCCCATCTTCATCCCAGAAGTGGCTGGCACCCTTTTTCCATAGCTGAAAAACCAAGGTGCAGAAGATCACAGAATCACAGACTGGTTGGGGTTGGAAGGCACCTCTGGAGATCATCTAATCCCACCCCCTGCCAAAGCAGGGTCACCCAGAGCACATTGCAGAGTTGTATCCAGGCGGGTTTTGAATATCTCCAGAGAAGGAGACTCCACAACCTCCCTGGGCAGCTTGTTCCAGTGCTCTGTCACCCTCAAAGTAAAGAAGTTTTTTCCTCATATTCAGATGGAACTTCCCATGTTTCAGTTTGTGCCTGTTGCCCCTTGTCCTGTTGCTGGGCTCCACTGAGAAGAGTCTGGCCCCATCCCCTTGACACCCACCCCTAAGGTATTTGTAAGCATTGATAAGATCCCCCCTCAGTCTTCTCTTCTCCAGGCTAAAAGATGGCAGTGCCAGGGGCAGCTGAGGTGTGATGAGACAGGGACCCATACCCTTTCCCACCATCCCTCCACCCATCTCACACGAGGGGCTGGTTTCACCACTCCCCATGTGGAGGGGTGACCTGGGAAGGGATGTAAGGATGCTCACGGACCAGGCTGCCCAACAGCTCAGCGAGGAGGGGTTTCCTACAACTGCTCTGGGGCAATTCCCCTATTTCCCCAAAAATAGCTCAGCAAGTTGACATGTCTCGACCATCCCCCAGATGTGCCGAGTGTCCCTTCATGTCCTGAACCACGAGTGAGTTAAGCCAAGTAAAACCCACTGCATCCACCAGCAAAAAAATGCGCTGCTCAGGAGGAGCAGACAAAATATCACAGGCAAGAGCTTAGGAATGCATTTTAAACTGAAAAGTCTAGGAAAAAAGAGCTGTAAAGCTAACAGAGCTAACCCATGATTCTGGAGGTATTTATCCAGAATTTGTTCCCAGACTTCTTTTATTTGCAATTTGACCTCTCCATCCGTTTTTCATTTAAATATATATATCACTTTAATAGTCTAGGCTTGGTAAAAAGTTTCCCTTACTTAAATATTATGCTCCTCTTAAAGAGTAACACTGCCTTTTCACTCTTAAAAAAAACCCCACCAAATTAAAAATCACTGCATTCCTCTCATTTTTCTGTTTTGTCTTTTCCAAGGGTACTCCGGCAGCTCTCGCGCTCTCTCTTGCAAGAGCTCTCTTCCCTCCCACAGCTCCACATCGCGATGATGTCGGTGCTTTGCACTTAACTGACATTGTCTGCGTGTGAGCAAACAGAAGCAGACACAACTGCCCCTCTAACAAACTCCTGCAAACTGATCTATTATCAACGGTGGGGGCCTACTGTATCGCTGGCAGGCACAGTAATTAATTTCCATGCATATCATTGCCATGATCGCTTACTGATCCAGGGAGCGAGATCAGAGATGTCACACCATAAATTGAGTCAGAGCCTTCACCTCTGTGTTCAGCGTGCAATTTTACACGCACTTGACAAAGTAACAAACGGGGTAAAAAAGGCAGCAGTTCCCCAGGGTGATGGACGGGGGGAATTGGCCCAATAAATTGTTCCCTGTAAAAAGCAATGTTTTCCTCATTAAAAGGCAATGAATTCTCTATTGCTTTTCATTAGTTGTGGCCTTGCTAGACGTGAGGTTTAATTGGCAGCGTGTTTACAGGATGCTGGCCCCAGAGGTGAAGGAGACAAAGAGGCTGAAAAAGGATTCTTATTTATTAAGGAGAGGTGACAGGCAGTTGCTTAATAAGTTTTTGTGGGGGTCCTGGAAGAAGTCCTGGAAGAAGCTCCTGTGTGATATGGTCTAGGCAATCCTGCTCCGGCAGGGGGATTGGACTAGATGATCTTTCGAGGTCCCTTCCAATCCTTAACATTCTGTGATTCTGTGATTCTGTGAAGTTGCACCATGAAGAATGGCTGTGCAGGTGTAACCACTTCTATGCCATTGCTTCATCTGTTTTTACGATCAGAATTTAAAGTCTCCATCCTTCCCCTTCTTGCAAGGATAATAAAATAAATAATACAATAAATAATACATTTTTAAAAATAATAAAATAATAACATAATAATAAAAATAAATTTGCCTTGGTTTCAAAGGCCCTGGTTGACCGCTTTGCTCTCAGATTCATTTGAAATACTCAAGTATCCTCCCCCTGCTTGGTGTTTGTAAGAGAGGATGTATTGAGATAACCCCGCTGCTTCTTATTCACAGGAGGGTACGGATACAGGATCAGTCCCTCCACACCCCAGTAAAGTGGGAAAAGCCCAAGGAAACAAAAAAAATGTCCGTGTGTGGAAGGATGGGCTTGTTGCAGCTGTCCTCTATGGGCAGCAGGGTTTTCAGAAAGACCCTCAGCACCCAGCAGTGGCACAAAACCAACAACATTTTAAAAAATAATAATTCACATATAGGAGTGCAAGGATTAAATTAGCTCAAATAATAGAAAATGCAAAAAGTAAGATGCTCTATAAGAGGAGAAGAGAGGCTCTCCCCATTGATGCACCAATAGGGTGATTGATGCATTGACAGGACGAGAGGAAATGGCCTCAAGTTGTGCCAGAGGAGGTTTAGATTGAATATTAGGAAAAATTTCTTCACTGAAAGGGTTGTCAAGCATTGGAACAGGCTGCCCAGGGCAGTGGTGGAGTCACCATCCCTGGAGGGATTTAAAAGACGTGTAGATGTGGTGCTTGGAGACATGGTTTAGTGGTGGGCTTGGCAGTGCTGGGTTAATGGTTGGACTTGATGATCTTAAAGGTCCTTTCCAAACAAAACGATTCTGTGATTCTATGATTTTATGATGTCTGACAGAACTGGTTTTAGCTAGAGATCTGAGCTGAATGGAAGAAAAAAGGCTATGACTTGGCGCAGCATGTTATCTGTGACACTTTTCCCACCAAAAAGATACATCCATCCTTGAAAATTATCCACAAAGCAAAACAAATCCACCTTTTTGGCAAATTCCGACCATCTGCCTACATATAAAAATACAATACTGGCATTTTGTAGTGATTAAACACATGACAAAGGAAAAAAATAATCAAAGTACCACAAGTTCTGGAAAAAAATAGATCAGAGCATCTTTCTGTCTAAAGGATCTTGAATGTCACAGTTAATCCCAATTCAGCAATCAGAGAAACTCCTAAGTTTAACATAAAGTGTGTTTTGAATCCCATCACCTGTCACTGAAGATGTTTTTGTCTTGCCTCCTAACAAGCATATGTAGAGGTGCATCTCTTCAGCACGTCTTCTTCCATGCTTTGAACTATCTACCCTGTTGCCGCTTGTCTGCGGCAAGCTCCGTTCGGTTGCTGGCTGGCCTGAGGCTATCCGCACCCCAGGGCCATTGAGCACAGACACCAATGTGAGGATGCAACAAATGGCGTTTATTTAACTGCGCAACAGCCTTATATAGTCATCTTGTCCCGTACGAACTCGCGCGATACTTGCACATCCTGCTCCTTTCACCACGCCTACCTTTCCATTACAACCCGAGATTTTCCGGTCGCCATACCCTAATCTACCTACATTTCCCCCTCCCCATGCTTCAAGTCATGCGAAGTAAAGCGTATCGCTGATTCTGGTGCCTTGCATCAAAGCGTAAGCGTAACTGGCGGATACAACATCCTAAAATAGGAAAACCAAAACATGTTAGGAGAATAACTCCAATAACAACAGCAACAACTATTATGAGTTTGTCCCAAGAAAACCAAGACATTAGCCATCCCCAGACACTAGCTCCGATATCAGCTAGCCATTGCCATTTAACTGGATCCTCCTTAGCTATTTCTACCAAGCTATCCGCTGCCTTCTGGAGGATTACATTACGTTCCTGGATCTGTTCATAATCGTCCGCAGAGAGACAACAAAAGGAAAGATTTGCAAAACGGGCACTTTTACACCCTCCTTGGATAAGGATATCAAAAAGAACATTGATCGCCTCATGGTGAGCCTTCAAAATCCTTGAAGTTTGCTCAAACTTGTCTTGCATTACCTGTATTACTGCTTTAACCGCCTTATTGTTTCGAAGAAGGTGGCAAACCACTTTCTCTAGAGCGGCCGAATTTCGCTGTACTCCTACACCTGGAGAGAAAGCTAACGTAAAGACTCCTGCAGCGCCTTTCCAGACAGGGAAAGATAAGAACTCCCCTGCATAAACAGTTCTCACTGGTTATTACCTCGCCATCCTCCAGCTCTACTCTCAATGTCCCTAAGTCCCTCTTTCTTCGTCGAGGCAGTCGCCTGCCTCGTCTCTCAGGTTTCAGGAAGATGCCCATGGGTTCTAAGGTGCCAAATATGCACCACCCATATGGCTCTCTTGGGTAGAAACATTTGTGAACAGTACCATTACATAATAATACTAACGGGTGCTGCAGACAAAAAGGGAGTATCCCTTATATCCATTTCGTCCACAACGAGGGAACTATTTACAGTAGCGTTCCGCCCTGGCTGGAAACGTTCCCCCCAGAGCTTTGGTCCTCAACAGTACCGTGTCTGGTTACGTACCCGAGCCCAGGTTCTCCAGTAAGATTCCCCTGCAACTCCTGAGATGCAAAGCAAAAGCAAGCTAATCATGAGCGCATTGTTCAAAGCTTTTGTTTCACTCAGCAACGGTCGCCGTTCCTCATCTTTCTTGGCACCCCGCCGCTTTACCAGACTCTCTGTGCTGCTGGGACACCTCCTTTCCGAAGGTAGAGGCTGATGTTGCTTCGGCTTCCCCCACAGGTACTTCTGCAAAACATAAAGCTCGGACAGCGTACATATTACTTCGGGTTAGGATTTTGTTTTAAATCAGGGCGCAAACAGCGTGTAGGGACCCACTGTATAACATCATCCCGTTTGATGGCGGCATACCCCCTCCCGTGATGTAGCAGCTCCCAACCTGTTTCCCACTCCGCTGTCCCAGGGAACCGAACCTTGACTGGGGGGCCCACTTCTGGCACCCCTGGACCCCAATGTCGCTCAATTGGGGCACGCTCTTGGTCTCCCCGGGCAAAATGATTTAAAGAATAAAGAGCGCGATGTAAAATGTGAGATTGGTAGTTGACAGGAATTATGTCTGGGAATCCTTCCCCCTCCCCAAGAATCTTAATTCTGTGTTTTAGCATCTGATTAGCGCGCTCTACAATGGCCTGCCCGGTAGAATTATACGGAATGCCGTGTTTGAGCGTGATACCCCACCGCTGACACCACTGACGTGTGGTATGAGCAATAAAACAGGGGCCATTATCAGTTTTGATCTCGACAGGTAGGCCTAGCCAAGCGATTGCAAGATTCCAAAGTAGCTGAATGGAGCGTGCTGTTTGTTTCCGATGCGGGGTGGCCACAATCATCATACTGTAAGTGTCCACTGTGACTGCCAGCCATGGTTGAGGTCTGAGCTGAGGACATAGGGTGAAGCCTGATTGCCATATGCCGTTAGGCTTCAGTCCACGGGGGTTGACCCCAGCACTCCATAACGGTGAACGCTGACAGTACGGGCAGGTCGCAACAACCTCTCGAGCCTGCGTGAGAGGGATGCCACAGCGTTTTGCGAGCGCTCGTGCTCCGATATGCAGAAAGCCGTGGAGATCTTTGGCTTCAGATAGTGTCCATATCTTATTCGCTGCTTTGTCCACCATCGCATTGCCTTCCATAATAAACTCAGGCAAATTAGTATGATTTCTTACATATAAAACATAAAACAATGCAGTTCGGATTTGAATTTCTTGTCACAAAGCTCGCAACAATGCAAAAACACACTGATTACCTGTACGCTCTATAACAGATCTATCCAATTGCTTTACAATGCCAGCTACATATGCTGAATCAGTAACCAAATAAAGGGAGTGAGGAAATTTTGAAATACTTCTAATACAGCTCGTAATTCTACCATCTGAGGTGAACCTTTTTTTTTTTTTTTTTTTTTTTTTGTACTACCATAGATTCCTACTTGCTGTCAGAATACCAGACAAGGCCCGCCTTGCCCGTGTTCCCAGATCCATCCGTAAAAATGGTAATTCCATCCACAGGAGTGTCTGCGCACCACACTCCTGTGGCAATTGGAAGTTCCGCACTCAATTTTATAACAGGATGGGAGGGCAAGGGGTAAACAACCTGTCCCAAGAAATTCTCCATGGCTGTTTGCAAAGCAAAGCTATTAGCCATACACCACTCAAAACATTGAGCTGCAATAGGAACGGTTAGTGATGCAGGATCTCTGGCCACAAGCTCCCGACATCGCATCCGTCCTTTGATGAATAATCTGTGCCAATAGCTCTGTAACGAATCTGATCATTCTGAATTCCATTGACCAATTATTGCATACGGAATTTGCCTATCAAACAAAGTGATAATTTGTATTTCCTGATTCAAATCAATACGATGTACAAATTTGGAATGTAGCCTGCTTTCTATTTCTGTAATCAGTTGCTGTACCTCTGCAGTAGTCTGTCGTGGTGCTGTTAAAATTGTGTCCCCTGCTAACAATTGGAATAGAGACTGCAATTGTGATGATGTAAGCCCCAAGTACGGCCGCAGCCATAACTTGAGCCTTATGTTCCACATTTGCACTTGTTCCACAACGGCCGTTTGCCACAGGTCCAAGGCTTGGCAGCCGCGCAGGTTAACCCCGCGTGGAAACACCAGTCCTGCGCTCCCTGCGGTTCGGGCTGCGAGTTGACTGCTTAGGCCTGGAACTGGTTGGGAAGATTCATTTGTGTCAGCACGCAGTTTCTCCCCGCTTTCTTTCTCCAGTTCCCCTGCACTCTGCAGCTGGTTGTTATCAGCTGACCTTGAGCATTATACTTAGACCTGCACAGCTTCACAAAATGCCCTAGCTTCCCACAACAATGACACATCAAAACAGAGTTATCTCTCCCACTCAGCTTCAACTTCTTAAGGCAGTTTTTCTTAAAGTGACCTTCTTGCTCGCACGTATAACAACGATGAACTACCTTAACTGCCGCCGCAAAAGTTTTTGCTAAATGCTCCATCTGAAATGTGGTGGTTCCTACTTTCCTGCAAGCATCCATTAGTTCACTTAAGGTGGGGCCATGATTTACCATCCCTGCAACAACTTTCCTGCAATCCTCATCTGTGTTGTCCCTCGTTAACTGTAGTAACAATGCTTCTTTTACAATTTTCCAATCTAATGGTTGCCAAATATTTCTTCCCTCAGGACCCGCACCCACAATCACTGGATATGCTTGTGGAATTATAACCTCTTCTAATAACGCATCTCGAATGACCCCTTTCCATTTCACTCCTCCCTCACCTCCCACATTACCAGATGGACGCAAACCTCCCCCCCCGCCCTGATCTAAAGGTGGAGTAGGGAGTTGTAAAGGAGGTTGAGGTGGCCCTAATACTTGTCCCGAACACAGAGGGGGGTTTGGGGGAGACATAGTCACGTGTCTTGAGGCGTTGGCTGAATGGTGCTGCTGCAATTCCGTCTTTAATTCTTCCAGTCATCTACCAAGCTCTGTCATGTCAAGTTCGTGTCCATTTCGTGATGGTAACAGTCCTTTAAGTCCTTGTGACTCTGGTACTGCTGACTCCGTAAATGGCGAATCCGGTAAAGGTGGATACAAAGCAGGTTTACCCTCCTTCTTGTCCTCCTGCTCAGCCTCATCCGTAGAGAGATCAATGAGAGGAAGGGGGTTTCGGAGGGGGTTTTGGCCAATTCTCCTGTTCAGCGTCTGAATCAATTAGTCCAAATCGAGTTCGTGCTTTAGGGCGCACTACCGGTTCTAATGGATCTGTATCTATTTTACTCGCTCCCCGCTCCTCAGCTTTTTTCGGAGCCGTCCGTATCGACGGCGATAAAGGAGCTGCCATCGGTACAGCCACCGGGGCCGTGGGAGGTGTTGGTCCCGCAAACAGGGAGGGGGTAGTAGACGTCTGCGGTCCTAAAGCCATAAAAGCTGTATGTGTGACTTCTCTCTGCTTTTATTCCTTTTAACGCTTCGCTAACCAGCCTCCATGTAGCAGACAATTTCAAGGCTTCCTTATCATCACTTGACACCGCATTCCAGAGAGAGTCACCAATCTTCTCCCATAAAGGCACTTCAAAGACATCATTAAAGGTTGTAAAATGTCCTTTATCTTTTGCCCAGAACAGTAACTGCTTTAATGCAGCTTCATCGTATTTAATTCCTCTCTCAGAGAGTATATGTTGGAGGAGTTTCACCACTGCCACTTCTGTCTTGGTCAGGGTAGACCCCATGTAAACACGTCCGAGCCGCATCCCATGTCGCCCGGTCCTCCCGCGCAGCCCGTAGCAGCCACAAGATAACTCCCCATGTTTTTAATTCTTTGGCAGAACCCACTGCCATAGCTCGCTCAGCGAGCTTCATCGAGCACCGCTCCCAGGCACTTGGCTGTAAACAATCAGCCAGTCCTGCCACCGCTCCCTCCTTAACGAGACGGTCCACACACTGGGCTACATCTTTCGATTTCACAGAAATCTTAAATTCCCTGCCCAGTAACAAAATCACCTTTATCAAGGTTTCCATGGTTCGCGAACCCACTCCGACCGCCCGCGGTCCGCCAGCCCAGCAATCACGTCGGGGTCACCATTTGTTGCCGCTTGTCTGCGGCAAGCTCCGTTCGGTTGCTGGCTGGCCTGAGGCTATCCGCACCCCAGGGCCATTGAGCACAGACACCAATGTGAGGATGCAACAAATGGCGTTTATTTAACTGCGCAACAGCCTTATATAGTCATCTTGTCCCGTACGAACTCGCACGATACTTGCATATCCTGCTCCTTTCGCCACGCCTACCTTTCCGTTACAACCCGAGATTTTCCGGTCGCCGTACCCTAATCTACCTACACTACCCTAAAGAAAAGGATTTAACAAGGTCTGCCTGAAAGCTTGTAGATGAAGAGCATCACATAAACCATTTTGCTCTATTAATGTGGGTCTTTCCTTCTGATCGTTGGATGGGACATGAAATGAGGTGGATGTGCTGGAGCAGCAGTACAGACTCTGCTGTGCTGGCAAATCCAGCTTGTAGAGCAATTTGGGGTCTCCTTCCTGGGGTAAAAATTGGGAGGAGCTCAGTTTCTGGGTGCTACTGAAAGGTGTAGATCTTTATGTAACTTAGGGAAGCAAACTGCAAAGTGTAAATAACAGCTCCAAACAATACTGCAAATCGATGCTCCAACACTTATCCCCATTTTCCGCAGCTTGTTATGCTTACAAGAAATACTGGTGGAATGGGAGCCTTAAAACTAAGTAGCATGGAGTGTCCAGTAATTAATTTGATTTTTACATCCATTCTTTATTTAATGCAACTTTAAAACTACGTTAGAAGCTGGAAATGAGCAGTGTAGCATGAAAATGAACTGGCCAGGTTCCAAGTGAGGCAGGGATTAGCATAATGTTAAATGTTGAGGATTGTCCTCATCACTGAGCTTGGGGGAGGGACATCTGATGGAGGGAGAGACCATCCTATCACCATACACCAAGAGATCAAAGCACAGTGCTGTGCCATGCAAAAAGACCATCTCTGCTCCAATCCCAACAGAAGAAAGGGGAGAGAAGGAAGCAAAGACCAGGGCTTTGACCAGAGCTTGGGAGGAGACCGGTGTCTGGATGGGAAGGCTGGAACACTGAGTTTGGGTTCTCCTCTGGGGACCATCACACCTGCACTTTGCTCTTCATGATTCATGTGGCATTTGTGCCTCCACAAGTTGCTGGTCTGTTCCCATTCCCCAGGATCAAATTGTTTAAAAACTATATTTGAGGGCGAGTCCTACAGGAGCAGCAAGGAACTGTTTCCTCCTATAATCCCTGTATTCATAGTCTTTCCCATCTCTTCATCTGCTACATTCAAGTGAGCTGACCCGATAGCAGCATCGCTCCTGTGATTCCTGTAGTCTTGCAGTTGTTTTGGCAGCACAACTTTTTCATGCCAAAGTTTGGGAGTTGAGGGCCTGGTTTTCCATGGAGCAATGCCAAAAAATCCAGAAAATCTGGACCTTCAGAATAATTTTAAATCCACAGAAATTCAGTCTAGATAGCAGCCAAATATTTCTTACCCTTCATACTTTTCTATATCAGCCTACATACCAGTTCCTTAGACAATCTGTGAAACTTCACCACCATCTAAAACTATCTGGATGAAGTTCTGCAATGGTCAAGAAAATGAATTTTTCACTGAGCTCAGCGGCATGCCTGCCATCTCCCCGGGCTCAAACCACACCTGCCATAACTTGTCTCACTGCAAAAGATGAGCTTTCTTTGATCTTCTCCATTTCTCTCTCAAGGAAGTGCAGCAAGAGGAGACTAAGTGATGGGACAACTAAGCCTGGGTCTCAGAAGAAAAAATATATATAAATTTGAACTGTTTTACTTGGGTAAAGCAGCCTAAGGAAAGCTGACAAAATCATGTAACATCAGCAGTGACTGGCAGATTGGACAAAGCAAACCCAAGCATTTTTTGAGGAATGCATTTCTGCTGTCTCTAGGAAAAAAAAATTAAATCAGGATGCATTTCAGTCCCTAAACAGAGATTTGGGTCTCAAAGGAAATTAAAAAAAAAACCACTCTGCACTACAGTAACTGAGCAAGGAACTTAGAATCACCCACATTCAAACCCGAGGAAGCTTTTCTAAATTACATCATCAGGTTATCCTGATTTGATGACAATGAAAGGAACGTCTGGGAACCAGGGCTGGATGGATCTGTGCAAAACTGGCCTTGGGCGTTATCACCCACAGCCTTTCAGGCCATCAGTCCCAGCCTTCATTCAATGTCTGGAAAGGGATGCAGCAAAAATGTTTATCGTTCACAGATGCCATCCCCCAAGAAAGACGATGGCTCATACCCACGTGCAGGCTAAGAAGCTGAAGGGTTTAGGGATGCCCATGCTCAAGCCTTCACCCTGACAGTGTAGGAGACAATATATCTGCAAGAAAAACAGGAGTTACAACAATAATATAACATTTTAGCAATTTCTCCTAGAGTTTGTGTTGGTTCTTTAAGGTAACTGTACGTGATCAGTTCCTGATTCTTTCATAACTTGTGTGTCCCTGCTCTTCACCTTTTTGGTTTATTGTCTTCTCCATTTCTTACCAGATGTGAATGCCTTTTGGGCAGGATTTGGTCTGGTCATTGCTGCTGCTGTTTGCTGATAAAGCTCCTGGTCCTGAGAAGTTGGGTGCTGTCAGGTTTGGAGCCAAGGAGACACTGGTATTAATGCACCATTCTTGGATACTCTCTGATGGGTTGGCTCATGAACACTCCCAGTTTCAGGCTCTGGTCCTGACAGCAGACAGTCACCAGCCCATCAATGGGCTATGCCCTGCCTGGGATAGCTGGCACTTGGGACTGTGCCTGTCCACCACTGATGCCTCTGCCACAGCCAAACCCAAGGATAAAGGAACATCATCATCTAAAAAGCATAGTCCCCAAAGCACAAGGCAGCGGCACTGAGATAGCACTTGGTGATGAGGTTGTTTCGGCTGCAGGGCTGGCTCATTTGCCCCATGCCTCATGGCCAGCCTGGCAGGTCTGAGGGCTGTGTTTCCCTCTCCTCTTGCTGAACATGACCGTCAGAGCCACTCAGGGCTGCTCCCCAACACAGGTATCCTGCCTTGCTCACTTGCTCCTAAGGAAACCTTGCTTCTTGTGATCAAACATGGTGACTACACAGCCCTGCAGTAACATCCTCTCCCTCTTGTCTCACCTTCCTTCACTAACATTGCTTCTTCGCTCCTTGATTACATTAAATTCCTGGCCTTAAATTTCAAACTTTCAGCTGCTTTTGCCCTTTTAAAGTACAGCAGTGTAACATGAACAGATTTAATGGCACAAGCTCTTGTGAAGACGTTCCTACATATGGCTTTGTAAAGAGACCATACACAGCAAGAGATGACCTGTGGACGGGAAAGCCATGAATAGGACCTAACCATGTGCAGTCCAGTTGCGTGCTGCCAAGCCCTAGCACAAGTATGCATGTACTGGCCATGTGTATATGATGGTCCCCCACAAGCCCAGCCTAACCCCCATAATTACAGTTCCATTGCCAACCCTGCTCATGCTGCAGTCAGCAGCAATACATCTCCACGGTTTGGTTCCAGTCATTGAGTTTCCTACTCCAGTTCGTAAGAATAAAAACTTAAGGTATTGAGTGCATAAAACAGGCCTCACAACCCATTACTGCATCATGCCCAACTTTTATGCAGGCTTTTTCCGTAGCTCATACATGCACTGAACTAGGATTAATGTTAATGGGTGTCAAACTCCAAGAGCAGAAGCAAAGGCCCCGAGGAACAGCAACCTTTATAGGACTGCTGCTTTCTTTACAGAGCATGTCCTGGCTTAAGGTTATCAAAAACTCCTCGGGCCTTTCTAATTGCAGTGAGTGGGTGTCAAAGCCAACAGGAAAAACATCCGTTGTCAGATGGGTAACGTTCATATTATTGCACTGCCTCAAAGTCTGATGCACATTGCAGTACGTAACAGGTAGTGAAGTGGAAACCTGGCACATGAAAATCCATCAGTCATTGAGCAGGTAGTTTCTTATGGACACCTGGATGGACCCCTGATGGACATCTTGTGGACATTTCTTCTGGACACTTTGATAGACCCATGACAGACATCTTGTGGACCTTTATTCTGGTGCCTTCTTGATGCCTACTTAAAAAGAGACTTCTATGGGCTTCTTGAAGAACTAGAGTGTTTTCTCCCAGCAGCAGCACGGTTGCATATTGTTGGCTGATGCATGGGAGTCAAACTAAATACATGACAGCCCCAGTGCTGGATGCATGTGGCAGAGGTGGCAGCATATAAAATGCTTTTCTAAATTGTTTCTCCCAACACAAGGGGCTGGCTATTTTCACTCCATTCTTGCCCACTGCCCAGTGTTTGTTGTTCGGCTTAGGTGGTCTGTTCTCCAGATCTTCACACTGATTTTAGGTTTGACCTAATGGAGTGATAGAGGTGAGCAGGATGACTCCTAGACCTGCAATTGAGCCCTTTTACTGGTGTCTTTGCAAAAAGCTGACCCCTGGGCAGACCCTCAGAGCAGCTTTCCAGCAAAACGTGGCTCCACAGCACACCCAGGCATCACCTCACAAAACGTACCAGGGCTGCACCCAGCCTGAAGGAATGAAAGCAAAGCCTACCAGCATTACAGAGATCCCCTATTGCCCCTTTTACTCCCACTTATTCATGGGATGCTCTTTAATTGAATTAGGAGAAAAGGTTCTGCTGCCTGTGCACAGTCCTACCATTGTACCAGTGTACATTGGTATTTTCCTTGGGAGAGCTTAATAATCCAAAGGGAAGCCTGTATTTACAGCTGGGGAAGAGGGAATCGCTGTCGTCCCCCATGACTACCCAGCAGAGCCAGGACTGAGCCGATAAGAAGTCACTGCTGCCTCCAAGCTCAGCTGTGCCTGTGGTTTGCAGAGGAGCACAGAAAGTCCCACCACCAGCCTGAGAGGGAAATAAACAGATCATTTTTATAGCATTTACCAAAATATCCCAAGTGTCAGCCAAAGGGGCTCCGGTAAGGTTGGCCCGGATCTGGTGCAGTGGGATGGGATGAGGGAGGTTGGGGTTTGGCCGCAGGCTCCATGCCGGGGATTTGGCAAAGACACCTCCTTCGCTGCTAATCCTGGGTCAATGGAGTTAAAACTTTTCCATGTCAAAAGGAGACTATCCTGTACTTAATAACTAAGATGCTGAGGGATTCCTTGGCATCCAGGGAAATGCCTTTTTGTGTGCGTGTGCATGTGTATGTTTGGTTTTTTTTTTTAAACCAAGACAGAGAACTATCTGGGTTTTTTTTTCCCCATTTCTGCATAAACCCATTAAAATTTAAGGACAATTTTTTTAACAAAAGTTTTAACACAACAAGCACTAGGATGGCTCTACACTGCCACCAGTAATGAAAGTCAGGCTTGCCAGCAGGAAGGCAGTTTAACCCCTTGGTGACACCTCGCCTTTTAATTCTCTTTGAACAGGCCTGATGATACAGTTTTGATGGAAAACACACCTGGTGCATGGTTCAGAAGGCTACAGAATTGAGAGCTATTAAATGCTAAAAAGACAAGGTGAGAAACAATTTGCAAAAATCTCCTCTTTTTATAGACTGCAGCTATTGAGAAAAATTGAGTAAATTCCCCAGCTACCAAGACTGCAGTCTGTTTCAAGATTCCATCATTTTTTTACGGTACAATCAATATTTATGAATCCCCAAAGAAATGTTGCAAAGAGAAACATGGTGAAACATTTTCCATGCAGTTGCAAAGATGTAACACGGGGACCTAAATAACTTTTAAAATAATGTCAATGACAATCAAAGTGCCTTACATAGCCAATATGGTTTAATGTCAGTGTTTATATTAGTTCTTTTCTAAAGAATAGATGGAAAAGGGAAAAAAAAGTAAGGAAAATGTTTGCAGTTTAATCTCTCCTGAAGAGATTATTTGCTATAATAAGTATTCTGTAATTTGGTGCTTAAAAATTCAAAGGAAGTATTATATTGAAAGTTCTTTCGTTTTTTATGCATTAAAAATATTCACCATCATGCAAGCAATGGATTTTTCAGTCAGATGAAAAAAAAAAGATTTCTATAAAAACTAGGCAAACAAATCCACATTCCTTTAACAGCTACTTTAGGTTTAATATCTAAACTTATTTAAATAACTCTGAACCCTCCTGCTGAGAAATATTGAAAGTAATGGATTCCTTTGTGTGTAATCTCCATTTACATGTAGAGTTTAATTTCCCTCTGGGCTGAACCTGTGTAAAACTTGCCTTGAAATGTCCCTCTGTAAAAACACAATGTTTAAGGGGATGCCTTTTATTTTATTTAAAATTTATTTTGCACATTAAAAAACAAACAGCCAACTCGCCTATGAGCTGCCAAAATGGTGATTGTGGTATGAAGTTGAAAACCAGTGATCATGGAAAAGGTCAGTCTGCACCCCAGATGCCCCAAAGTCCACCCAAAAGCAAGCTCAGCCCTGCTGTGCTCATCATACCAGCGAGAAAAGTCTCTCCAGTGATGCTGATACCCCCAAACCCCTGTATAGTGGAAGCACAGGGACAGTTTTGCTATGACTTTTCTCCAAGGAAGTCAGACGGAGTTTGCTTTTTTGGGTGGAGCAATCATAAATTTTAAGCTTCTCCCTTGATATTTGCATATCCTTCAGCTACTTCCCTCATCTCAGTCCTGTCCAACCTGGTGCCATGCAAATTTTAGCTGCAAATGGTCCATCATGTACATTTTTATTTGATTGCCATCATCTCTTTCTTTTTTCTTCTTTTTTTTTTTTTTAACTCGGAGGAGACAATGCTAGAAGAGATCCCTGTTAATGAACCAGTAATTCAAAACATTTAATTACCTGAAACAAAATCTTAGCTTCAATGCTAATATTTTATTTTTAAACATTAGTGAGGGCTAAAGAAGTAAGGAAATCTGATGAATTTGCAAAACACTTTCAGTGGGGCTTATTTCCCCAAATTAATCAGGCAAATTGCAGTCCTGACTATTTATAAGCCTAGTTAAGTGTTTCTCTCTTGTGACGTGTCTTTTTTTTCCCCTCCCCTCCCATACTTACTGAGGTGTCTCAGTAATTCAGCCTCTTACCTAGATATCTCATCCAGGGGAATCTCGGTGGGAAGATCTGATATCTGATCCATTTCTATATTTAATGGCATATTTCATCACGGGGGAATATTTTATTGAACCATCTCCCCCGAAACTGTATTTTTTTTACAGTGAGCTACATTCAAAATAGCAATATTTTAAAACATGCTTTTTGCTGGAAAACATAAGAAAAAAATATATTCTGCTCTTCTTCCAGGAGGATTAAGCAGGATCTGCCATAAGGAGAGGGTGGGGCAGCAGGAAAAAGGGCTTGTCCTCAGAAAACTTTGGAACGTTATTTAATTTTTTTTTCAAAAAATAACTTCTGAAATTAAGGTACCTGAGGATGGGGATGATGATGGGAAATATCCACAGCAGGGTGACCCATGGGCGCTGCACCACGATGGAGATGGGGACACTGACCATCTGCACCCTCTTCCAATAAACACCAGAAAGAATTAAAAGATCAAATGCTCTTCACTCCATGAAGCTCTCCAGTTCATAAAATATATATTTTTTAAAACACCACCCCTACTGGGACAAAAAAAAAGTAACAATAACACTGCAGACTGGTTTTGTGACAGAAGCCCTCCCCTCTCCACCCAGGCAGCCAGGGATGAGTTGGCCAATGTTTAATGGGTTTACAATGTTACGTATCTTTTTATATTTTAATTCATTTAATCAACAAAATTTCAAGCAAAAAAAAAAAGATGAAACAACAACAAAAAACCCCAATGCCCCCAATTTGTGCTTTGTTTGACTGCGAGTAATATTCATGTCTGCATGAGGATGGCATGTAATTAACATGTCATAATCAAAATGACTAAGTTTGACACATTATAATCACTGCATGGAGATTATAGCATAGCCACAGGCGATTTGCACAGCCTATCTTAATATCATTTGCATAATGAAAGCATGGTGGCAGTAATAGCTTTTTTCTCTTGTTATCATAATTTCACCCAGGGCTGCAAAGGGCTTTGGTACTGTCAGATGTTGCCTGTTAAAAGTCATTGCAAGTTAAAGACTCCAGTCTAAGTGACCTAAGTACTTCCACGTGAGCAATCGCCACGTGGCTGCATGAAAATACGATGAGATGGGGTTTTTTTTTCCTATGATTTCCCAGAAAACATGTGTGTAGCCTTCGTTTTGGGATCCTTAAGGAGGACCTCTTTCTTACCTGCACAACTGGACTGCATTTTCTGGGGAACCCCCACATTTCCCATGCATTGGGAATAACAGGGCACGCTGACACAACACATTCCCCGAAACATCCGTGGAGTGTATCTGGATGGTGATGCTCCAGCCTGGCCCCAGCACCTCCATGGAAGATGCTAGCAATGGTGCTCTACTCTTACCCACCTGCTTGGAGCAGAGGGACCACATCCCAGCAGCTCGTCTTGCTCAGGCCACTGACCGCAACTCTCCAAAGCAGTGGCAGGCTGGAAGGTGATCACTCGCCCTGAACAAAGAATGGCACGTACTCTGGTGACCTGTATGGTAAACCGGTGGTCACTGCTGCAATCTTCTTAGCTGGTTCTTATCTGGTGATAAGAGATCAGCACTGCTTGCAAAATCAGAGAAATGAGTGCAAACCGGGGAGGGGGAAAAAAAAAAAAGGTTGGGAATTGACACCAGGTCTCACAGAGCTGCTCAGGTTGATGCCCCGTATCCCCCTGTGCTGAAAGCAGAGACATGTGGTGTGAAGGGTTGGTGAGGAGCAACCCACTGTCCCTTTGCCTCCAAAATGGGTGGTACATTGCAGAGGGCTGTTCTTTAAATTGCAGTCCCACTTTTGATGCAAGAAGGCTGCACACCACATCCTGGCACCTCAAAGGGTCCCATCATGGGAAGGGTCCCAGCAGATCCCAAACTTTGTCTTTCCCCCAGAACCATAGAATCACAGAATGGTTGGGTTGGGAGGGACCTTTAAAGGTCATCTAGTCCAACCCCCCCACAATGAACAGGGACATCTTCAACTAGATCAGGTTGCTCAGAGCCCCATCCAACCTGACCTGGAATGTTTCCAGGGATGGGGCATCTACCACCTCTCTGGGCAACTAGACCCAGCCAATGGCCACAATGCCTCTTCTGCCCGGTCAAATCAAACTCCTAAGGACAAATACCCAACCAGGGAAGCATTTGACCTGGACCTTGATCTGGATATGAACTTTGTGCTTCTAGTTTTACCTTTGCTCTAAGCAGTGCTTGTAGAGCTTTGTATTTTTTCAGTTCACTTGTACCAGTAATTCCATGTTTTGTAACTCTCAGTATCAGGCTCTTCTATCATTTCTATAACATTCCAGCCAGTATATGATCCAATCATATTAACACAATAATCCTCCAGCAGACATTACAGCATTAGGAATTACAAATTTATCTTATAGTAAAGAGTGTTGCAGTAGCTTGTGTAACATAAACCTATATAATCCTCCCAGATACACTCAGGAAAGTTTCTGCAGAATTTGGAAAAGACCAGAGATGATGAACTAAGTTATTTGTGCAGTGTCCTAGCAGCTGGATAAAATAGTGTCACATATACAGAATTATCTAAAATTGTTTTAGCACAGTGTGCTAAAATTATGTTAAGTTAGATTTTTGTAATAGACTCAAGTTGTTTGCTGGGATCCTAGCAGAGATATTGTGTTGGCTCTTTTTATTTAAGTGGAATTTTTATCATATCCATGTACAAAGAACAAATGTGCTTTGTGAGGTAATTTTTAAATTGCTGTGGTATCTGTTAAAAGATCAGCAAATCTGAAAATACCCAACCAGATGTACAGGTCTGTATGTACTAAACCCATTTGTCCTTTAAAATACCAGCCTTGAGTATTCACCCAGCTAAAAAGACAGGACGTAACGTTTCCTAAATACTAAGAGAAATGATATAATTTCAGAACCAGCAAAGTGAATTACAAACTAAAATGTCCTTCATGGAAAAATCTGCCAGCAGCTCCTCTTCCAGTATCTGCCCTGTGTGATCAGTTCAGGATGGTTGCCATCTTCCCCTTCTTATATCAGAGGTTGCAACATTGCCCCATGCTTTCTGATGCACAATCTGGTGTCTGAGGGCTCTGTAGGTTCATGTCAAAGCAGCAGGACTCAGGATAAAGCCCTATTTTCTGTGCAAGTCATACAGCTGCCTGCCATAGGACAATAGGGAGAAGCACTGAGGGATGCACAAGAGTTGCTGCCTGTCCCCAAACTTGTAGCCCCTTGATGCCTACAAGGAATATATATTTCCTCGTGGTTGAGTGTCCACATGGCATCATCCCAGCTCATTAGGTGGGGATGCCAAATTAGAGTTTTCCAGCTGGCAAACCAGGAACATAATGGCCTTCAAGAGTAAATAATGCATCTTCTAAAGCAACAAGGGTCCTTCCAGAATAGGCTCAATGGGCAGCTTGGTGATAAACGCTTGGGACTTCAGGCTACTATAATCCAAAACTGCTTCTGCTCCAGTTGTGTCCACCTCATGGAGACTTCACAACTAGGTGCTAAAGAGTAAAGACACTCGAAACGGTCCCCTATCTCATGGACCCCCATGTCAAACCTGCAGTGTCTTACAAAGATCCATTCATCTCTATCTAGCCACTGCTTTTTCCAAATAAAGCATCTTTTGAATGACAGAAATACAAATTCTCATGTCAATCACATGTTTGTCAGTGACATCTAACACAGAGAAATGCCAGCCTGTGTCTAACTTCCTGGTAATTTCTATGCTACTTACAGCATATTTCTGTCCTGCTGATGCCTGGGACCTGTACACATAGATTATAAAATATTTATCTTCTCCCATAAAGGGACCAAGGATTCATTTCCAGCCTAATTCAGAATCTCTTCTTGTAGCAGACTGTGCCCCAACGGATATTATTTGTATGACAAAAGCACCCGGAGATCCTGACTGAATTGCATTCAACTCCGTAGCCTTGTCACATAAGAGGGAATTCACGCTCCAGGAAACTGGTATTTTAAACCAACAAAGCCCTGAGATGGAAAGCAGATGAGCCAAGCTCATAAGCTGGTATTAGAGCAAGTACCAGGACCTGGATGAGGCAGGATGCTACCAAGCACCCTGGGCCATACCCTACACCCTTGTCAGCCAGACATCATCTCATAGAAAGGGTCGGTGAAAAGTGCCACGTTGCCTCTGCAATTAGGGTCATCCCAGTTCTCTGCTGAAAATACTGTGCTGTTTTCCCTTCTGGGCTGTCCCATTCCTATACCCCATTAACAGCAGTAGGCTATCAGGGACCAGTGCCTTGCAACGCGCATCCCACTTTAACGCACCAGGGTTTCACCGAGGAGGATGCCTGGACTCTGAAAACCCCTCGTAGGGGTGAGACATGGTGAAAAGAGGGTCTCACCACCAGTTTGGCTTCTCGCGACAGAAACGGTGGCGTGCTGTGCTCCCTCCCGGGGTCGGCTGCCTACCACTATCGCTGCAACGGCTTCTTAAATTCCCGTTCTTAAGTTGGACTAAAGTCAAAGCCCGTCTCACTGTCATAATTCCAGTAGTTCATGTGTCTTCTAATCACATGGTTTATGGTTAGCAAAAATGCCCCATGGGAGCTGATTAAAGGTTTATGAGAACCAAGAAAATCTGATAGGATTTGGTTTGAATCCGACCAGTTTTTTAAGTTTCCTATCCATAAGCTTTTAATGTTTTTGATGCAGAAGGGTGGTTGTTTTTTTTTTTTTTGTCAGGGGGAAAAAAAGCAACATAAATCTCAGAGCAGAGATTTTTAAAAATGATTATCAGATTTGGGTAAGATTTATCTTCCTCTTTAAAAAAAGCTTTTCACAATCACAATATAAATGCATTAGCACAAAAGCAGTCTAAACTCACATTCAGAAAGATACAACCCTCTGATACTGCTGTCTCCCACAGCATCCTTGCAGCTAAACTGAGGAAGTGTGGTCTGGATGATCGGGTAGTGAGGTGGATTGTGAACTGGCTGAAGGAAAGAAGCCAGAGAGTGGTGGTCAATGGGACAGAGTCCAGTTGGAGCCCTGTGCCTAGCGGAGTCCCTCAAGGGTCGGTACTGGGACCAGTACTATTCAATATATTCATGAATGACTTGGATGAGGGAATAGAGTGCACTGTCAGCAAGTTCGCTGATGACACAAAACTGGGAGGAGTGGCTGACGCGCCGGAAGGCTGCGCAGCCATTCAGAGAGACCTGGACAGGCTGGAGAGTTGGGCGGGGAGAAATTTAATGAAATATAACAAGGGCAAGTGTAGAGTCCTGCATCTGGGCAAGAACAACCCCATGTATGAGTACAAGTTGGGGACAGACCTGTTGGAGAGCAGCATAGGGGAAAGGGACCTGGGGGTCCTAGTGGACAGCAGGATGACCATGAGCCAGCAGTGTGCCCTTGTGGCCAAGAAGGCCAATGGCATCCTGGGGTGTATTAGAAGGGGTGTGGTTAGCAGGTCGAGAGAGGTTCTCCTCCCCCTCTACTCTGCCCTGGTGAGGCTGCATCTGGAATATTGTGTCCAGTTCTGGGCCCCTCAGTTCAAGAAGGACAGGGAACTGCTAGAGAGAGTCCAGCAAAGAGCCACGAAGATGATTAAGGGAGATGGGTCTCTTTAGCTTAGAGAAGAGGAGACTGAGGGGTGACCTCATTAATGTTTATAAATATGTAAAGGGCAAGTGTCATGAGGATGGAGCCAGGCTCTTCTCAGTGACATCCCTTGACAGGACAAGGGGCAATGGGTGCAAGCTGGAACAAAGGAGGTTCCGCATAAATATGAGGAAAAACTTCTTTACGGTGAGGGTGACCGAACACTGGAACAGGCTGCCCAGAGAGGTTGTGGAGTCTCCTTCTCTGGAGACATTCAAAACCCGCCTGGATGCGTTCCTGTGTGATATGGTCTAGGTAATCCTGCTCCGGCAGGGGGATTGGACTAAATGATCTTTCGAGGTCCCTTCCAATCCCTAACATTCTGTGATTCTGTGATTCTGTGATACAGGGCTTCTAAAGAAGCTTCTTTAGAAAGTACCTAGAACATGAAAGCAGCTTAACTCTTTGCCTCCCAGGTCTTCACCCAGACCTTGCCTTGGTTATAGCCAGAGATACTGAAAATGTGATATTTCAAGCCCTATGAAGTTGCCTCAGTGGAAGGTCTTTGCTTGTCTATCGAGGGTTTGCAATGCAGCAGTTACACCCGTAGCTGGTGCACGTGAGGTTGGCATGTCTTCCAAACCAGATTCTTCTTTCCAGTAATATGGCACAAGGCTTTTCTTGGCTTTTGATGGGAAATGTGGAAACGATACCAGACGGTTTAGTAAGAATAGGCCTCAGAGTAGGTTCTAAAGGCATACTCTGTGTTACCTTTAGACAGAATCAACTTTCCTGTCAGTAATTTTCCTTTCAGCTAAAATAACAGTATCTGTCGGTAATTTTCCTTTCAGCTAAAATAACAGTATGTTCTGAAACTAGCTACATGTTTTGTAGATAAAGTCTGCTTATGGGACTGATAACAGTGTTAAAGTCGTCAATGATTCTTGCTTGCGCTTAGTCTTAGAAAATCCAAGGTCTCTGTTAAATTCCTTGCTAATTATAAAGAAGGGCCAGAGACAAACGAGACTGTGAACAACAACTTTGTAATGTCTAAATTAATTTAATCCACAAACTCTGGCGTTAGAGGAGAGATAAGTCCAGTGAGAACCAGAAAAACATCTCCTTGAGGCCACCTGCATGTGTCAACAAGAAGGTCTCAACCACGCTTGTGCAGAAGCGGGGTTATACAACAGAGAGCATAACAATGGGGGGTTTACGACCCCCAGAGACCACCCAAGACCCCTTCCCCAATTTAGTACGCATGCGCAAAGACAATTACATAATGTATTAGCATATGCATAAATTTCTTGGAATAGGTGGGCTTTTCTTGGAATGGTATGAATATTCATTTTTCTATAATGTATATAATGAGTGTGCTTTTGTTCCTGGGTGGGCATATTTGGTGGAGCGACCCCCCATGTCCCTCGGCCGAATAAAGTAATGCCTGCTCGTTAATGCTATAACCCGGCGTTAAGGAGTTTTATTCCCGATTTTGGTGATAGAAACACTACTGTTTCAGCCTGTCACTGCAGTCGGGCAGTGCAACTAGCTCCCAGCCAAAGGTGGTTGGCAAATGTCAATTCAGAGACATTAGCCCTCCACCAAACCCTTTTTTCTTTTTCTTTTTCTTTTGCTTTCTTCTTTCTTTCCCTCTCTCAGTAGGCCTTCATATAGTCTATGGGTCTTGCTATACGTGACAGATTTACTTATTTTCCTTGACAATCTTGGGTGCTTCCTTTCTCACAGAATCACAGAATCACAGAATGTTAGGGATTGGAAGGGACCTCGAAAGATCATCTAGTCCAATCCCCCTGCCGGAGCAGGATTGCCTAGACCATATCACACAGGAACGCGTCCAGGCGGGTTTTGAATGTCTCCAGAGAAGGAGACTCCACAACCTCTCTGGGCAGCCTGTTCCAGTGTTCAGTCACCCTTACAGTAAAGAAGTTTTTCTTCAAATTTAAGTGGAACCTCCTGTGCTCCAGCTTGCACCCATTGCCCCTTGTCCTGTCAAGGGATGTCACTGAGAAGAGCCTGGCTCCATCCTCTTGACACTTGCCCTTTACATATTTATAAACGTTAATGAGGTCACCCCTCAGTCTCCTCTTCTCTAAGCTAAAGAGACCCAGCTCCCTCAGCCTCTCCTCATAAGGGAGATGTTCCACCCCCTTAATCATCTTCGTGGCTCTGCGCTGGACTCTCTCTAGCAGTTCCCTGTCCTTCTTGAACTGAGGGGCCCAGAACTGGACACAATATTCCAGATGCAGCCTCACCAGGGCAGAGTAGAGGGGGAGGAGAACCTCTCTTGACCTGCTGTCCACACCCCTTCTAATACACCCCAGGATGCCATTGGCCTTCTTGGCCACAAGGGCACACTGCTGGCTCATGGTCATCCTGTTGTCCACTAGGACCCCCAGGTCCCTTTCCCCTACGCTGGTCTCCAACAGCTCTGTCCCCAACTTGTACTGGTACATGGGGTTGTTCTTGCCCAGATGCAGGACTCTACACTTGCCCTTGTTATATTTCATTAAATTTTTCCCCCCCCAGCTCTCCAGCCTGTCCAGGTCTCTCTGAATGGCTGCGCAGCCTTCCGGTGTGTCAGCCACTCCTCCCAGTTTTGTGTCATCAGCGAGCTTGCTGACAGCGCACTCTAATCCCTCATCCAAGTCATTAATGAATATATTGAATAGAACTGGTCCCAGAACCGACCCTTGCGGAACTCCGCTAGACACAGACCTCCAACTGGACTCTGTCCCGCTGACCACTACTCTCTGGCTTCTTTCCTTCAGCCAGTTTACAATCCACCTCACTACCCGATCATCCAGACCACACTTCCCCAGTTTAGCTGCGAGGATGCTGTGGGAGACTGTGTCAAACGCTTTACTGAAATCGAGATAGACCACATCCACAGCTTTACCATCATCTATCCACCGGGTAACATCCTCATAAAAGGCTATCAAGTTGGTTGAGCAAGACTTCCCGTTGGTGAAGCCATGCTGAGTGCCCCTAATGATCCCCCTATCCTTGATGTGCCTAGAGACAGCACCAAGGACAAGTTGCTCCATCACCTTTCCGGGGATGGAGGTGAGGCTGACCGGTCTATAGTTACCCGGGTCCTCCTTCCTGCCCTTTTTGAAGACTGGAGTGACATTCGCTTTCCTCCAGTCCTCAGGCACCTCTCCCGTTGCCCACGACTTAGCAAAGATGATGGAGAGTGACCTAGCAATGACTTCCGCCAGCTCCCTCAGCACCCGCGGGTGCATCCCATCAGGGCCCATGGATTTATGGACATCCAGGTTGCTTAATTGGTCCCTGATCCAGCCCTCATCAACCAAGACAGATTCCTCCTCTATCTTGACTTCTTCTGAGGCCGCAGGGGTCCAGGGCTCCTCAGGACAGCCTCCAACAGTATAGACAGAGGCAAAGAAGGCATTCAGTAACTCCGCCTTCTTTTTATCCTCTGTCTCCAGGACCCCCACCTCATTCATCAGTGGGCCTACATTGCCTCTAGTGTTGGCTTTACCTGCAATGTATTTGAAGAAGCCCTTTCTGTTGTCCTTGACCTCTCTTGCAAGGTTTAATTCCAAGGAGGCCTTAGCTTTCCTAGTTGCCTCCCTACATCCTCTGACAACAGACTTATATTCCTCCCAAGTGGCCAGCCCCTCCTTCCACGATCTGTACACCTTCATCTTCCACTTGAGTTTGCCCAGCAGTTCCCTGTTCAACCATGCAGGTCTCTTGGTCCCCTTCCTTGACTTCCTACTTGTTGGGATGCTCTGATCTTGAGCTCGGAAGAAGCAGTCCTTGAATGCTAACCAACTATCTTGGGCCCCCTTACCTTCTAGTACCCTGTCCCATGGGATTTCCCCTAGCAATTGCTTGAAAAGGCCAAAGTTGGCCCTCCTGAAGTTCAGGGTTGTGATTCTGCTAGCTATTCTGTTCCTGCCACATGAGATCCTGAACTCTACCATCTCATGGTCGCTACAACCAAGGCTGCCCTCAACCTTCACCTCTTCAACCAGACCCTCCTTGTTAGTGAGGATCAGATCCAGCAGCGCTCCTCTCCTAGTTGGCTGGAGTTTTTCTCCTAGCAATGAAACACATTTGGTTCCTTCCAACCAAAATTATGCTGTAATTTTAAGACAGTCTATAGGAGACAGACTACATGAACCAGGAGACATTGCATTGGACAGCTGATCGGTTCACAGCAGTAACGTAGGGGTCAGGATGCCTTGGTTCTGCATCCAACCTCTTCTCTGAGCAGTTTGGGGTGAGCTTCATTTTATTTCACCTCATTTTTTCACCTACAGAAGAAGAGGTAAGAGTGCTTGGTTAGGAATACTGGTGATTAAAAAGACATTACAGCTGCTGAAGTGGCAGAATCCAAATCCACCTATATTATACCTATTTTGTATGTTTCAGTGCATGGTAGGTAAAAAGGCCGGCTAGTTCTGCTTTCACTGACTTCAATTGCAATCAAGAGCAACTTCATGCTGCTCAGCATTAGAAGCCGCCACAAAAAACAATGGGCATCAAAAGTATAAATTGAGAAGTGTTTTGACAAAAAGTAGATGGACACAGGAGCAATATCCAATGCCAAGAACATGAAGAAAACACAAACATCTACATAAATGTTCAAAAGCCTTTTTCAGGGTCTGCAATACTCTCCCTTCATCAGGAGCTGTTAATTTGATGTGAGTTACTAATGGCCAGATTTCTAGTGGGCATCTAGCAGGTCTTCATGAAGAATAGCAATCCCAGTCCCATAGATTACATTTTTTTCCCCATAAAATGTTTATTCCCATCCTGATAATCAAGCAGCACAGTCCACAACTTTCACTTGTGCCACTGCAGAGGAGGGCCACGACACTGCCTGGATGCTCTCCTTCCCCCTCCATCAGTGTTGGAGGGAATGTTTAAAACATACAGCAAAAAAAACAGAGAGGGAAAATATTTACTCACTTGACTGGCACTTATTTGCCCAAAAACCCCCTAATCCAACATCAAAAAAAGTGCTTAAGAAAAAACATAAGACAATGGTCTCACAGGTGCACCTGGAAACATGCATTTCTGCAAAACATGGTCTTACCACCCCTTGGTGTGTACCACTGTTCCCAGGCTTCTGTTGGTGTGTACAGACATTTTGGCAATGGCAGCACCAAAGGAAGGGGCTGGGTTCAATTCGCATCATTCCCAGCATTGAAAATATAGAAATATTTAAGCTAACGCATGCTCTATCCTGGCATTCAACAGAGCGCGATGTTAACTTCTGGAAAATAGAAGAGCCCCAGGGCAGGCTAATAACAGCACTACTTATTACCTCCAACTGTGAAGGAGTCTGAGTAATTAAAAAGGGTTCTTTATTTTGATTAAAAAAGATTCCTTTCAGTCTGTTTGAATCTTTAGTAAAAGCCCTGAACGATATTTTTAGATGCCAGAAAAGAGACTCTGCAATTGATGCAACATGCATAACAAACTCATTTGAAAAATTCCCCAATTATCATCATATTGTCCAAAATCAATTAATTTCTCATTCTTTCACCCACATCACTTCCTGGAGACAATGCAGGTCTAACCCAAAGCTTACGAAACCTTCTTTGGATTAACAGAAATCCAAAATTAATTTGGTTTAATTACTATAAATTTCCTTCCTAATAAAATCTCAAGAATTTCCAGTCATACTGATTTATTTGAGTAATTAGAAAGCCATTCACAGATGTCACACTGTTAGGTAGTGTGGATAATGTGGGGTTTGCTTAACTGGATCCTTAGACCACAGCACTGTGAAGAATGATAACTAAAAAAACTCCAATAAAAAGCGGGAGATTAAAGGAAGGCGAATGACACAAACTCAGGCTGTGCAGGCAATGCTAGTGGCTTCCCGCGGGAAACCCCTTCCTCTCCACCGTGTCTTGCTGTGTCTGCTGCTCCAAAATAACTTGTTCTGGTCCTTGCATTTTGCACCAGTAGATCTTAAGGGGCTTTGCAACCATTCCCATTTTATAGAGGAGGAAACCAAGGCTTCTACAGATGAGGTACCTAAACCAGGGTCACCCCAAGGATGGTGTCACAGCTAAAAGAAGAGATGCACTGAAGTTTGCAAAATTCTCAGGGGGTTGGGCAGGTCCTACTTCTCCACAGGGGAAGGTGGTGCAGACCCAGCAGACCCCATGCACCACTGGGCTCATTATCTCGTGAACTTGTAGAACAAATGGGATTGTGTTTTCTTGCAATGGTATTTTGCAAAGCAGGTGATCTGTGTGGGCCAAGGTGGAAACCATCCCACCTACCTTCAGACACTGATGATTGTGCTGCTAAGAGCTGGACCAATCACTCTGCCCATTTGGTGGAGAAAAACAGATTCACAGGGGTGACTCTTCTGACCTCATACCAGTCCTTGTTTTTTTCTGTGGAAAGGCTGAAGGATCAGGGTCAGTCTGGAAGAGACCCTTAATTTGGTTTTTCTTCCCACCTCTTCTCAGCAAAGTGAATCCTCTGCTCAGCTGGGAGCTGGGCTCTTCCTTGGGAGAGAAAAGTCCATGGGTTTTCTTGATTTTCCTTTGTAAGAGTTCTGGGAGTTTCAGCAATTTAAAAACTTGGGGAGAATAACACAGATTTCAGGTTCTCCTTCCCTCCAAGCAAGGAGAACGACATAACACACCCTCCCACAAATGGAACACACTTGATTTAATTAGAAAGGTCATTTGCTGATTAGTAAATGAAATGAAATCATGTCAGGGTCACCAAACTTTAATTTGGTGCCGTAAATATAAATAGCAGTTTATAAGAGGGGAAGAGCATATTTTTAAAGACTCAGTTGCAAGCTGAATCTACCAGCTTAAATCTGAGCCTTGGCAGTGAATTCCACCCCTTCCCCAATCCTCCCCCCCACAGTTATCTTGGGTTTATACATGCCAATATTTGACTAATAACATAATATTTAAATACCACAGTAATCTTAGCATCGTAATCCTGACACTCACAGGTTATCTTAAATAGGGGTCAGCTGAAGAACATAGTGTTGTCCAACCCCTGGGCTGTCAGACATCCTCAGCAATAAAAAAATCATCTTTACTTTTGGCCTGAGCCTTTAATGGCTCTGAAAGACGCTGCTTTTGTCTAAATACATATATCATGCAGCAGTTTAGGAAATAGGTGAAAAGGCTTTAATGGAGAGATTAGCGCTAGACATTGTGAAGCTGCAACTAGGTCATAAAAGATTTCAGAGGTCAGGAAATTTTACAGGGCTTAAGTGTTTTGTAATGTAGTTTAGTTTGCCCCTGGACCAGGACATAATGGATGCTTCAAAAGTTGATTTGCATTGATTAAAAATAACCAGGCTGCTACTCTGGGCTAAGAATCACTTGACAAACTCCAGCATGTACCAACAACTGCTCTGGTTTCTGCAATCATTTTAATGAGTTGGGGTCAGGTGGAGCAGAAAAAGGCATTTCTTGCCAAATAAAGGCCACCAAAGTCAATGAATCAGAAAATCAGACAGCTAACAAAATCAGAAGCTTTTTGTCCCTCTTACATAGTCGTAGTCTTCCTAGTCTTTGGTTGGATGGATTAGGGAACATCTCATTAAAAAATTATATACCAACAATTTAAATAAGGTATTCATGGGGAAAGGAGGCGTTTAAGTGCAGAATGAGCCTTCCGTGTAAAATCAATGCTGTTAAACTCCATTACACTAGCTTTCCTCCATGCCTAAGTAACCACCAGTAGAGACTTGAGGGAAGGCAACAAAGATGCACCAATATGGGTGAACATGAAATCAATGAATGTTAGGTCAGTGAGAAGCCACTGAAGTCAATCAACACCACAGATGCTGACAGCTCTGTGCATCCCTACTTACATGTCTGAAATGACACCTTGGTGAAAAGTTTTTTGAGTATATAGAGCATGTGGATCATCAATAATCCATGCTCGTTGCCTGAGAAAAGTGATTCTGAAATTTGGGGAGAAAACTAAGCTGTGCTCATAGACAATAATAGCACCTCTCAGAGTCCCATTCATGTCCAAAGTTGGGTCTCTCTTCGGAGTAGTTTCTCAAAAATTTATCTATGAAAAACTATGAATTTGATTAAAAAAAAAAAAAATAATCCTTTGCAACCAAAACTTGTAATGAGTCATGGTCAGTCTGGAGGAAGACTCAATACTGAAAAAGCAGCCTTGAGAGGCATGTATTTCATGCACCAAGGAGAGACTGAACCTGGAGTACTGAGTATATCCCCCAGCTCTAAAACAGCTGAGCTGCAAAAATTGACTGAGATACAAAAAGGTGCCATGGACAATTTCTAAGTGGAGAAAACTTCTGACAGAGAGCAAGAGCTCCATGCATTTAGCATATAAAAAGAAAGAGACAAATTGTTACCCTCCATCATGAGATCAAGAACCTGCCCTTCCCAGGGATAAAGTACAAGGTAACAAACAGGAAGAGCTAGAGGCCACTGTACAGCAGGAAGGTTATGATGTGGTTGCCATCACAGAAACGTGGTGGGATGACTCTCATGACTGGAGTGCTGCTATGGATGGCAATAAGCTCTTTAAGAGGGACAGGCGAAGCAGGAGAGGCGGTGGGGTAGCGCTATATGTTAGGGAGTGCTTGGACTGTGTTGAAATTGAGGAAGATGGTGAGGATGACAAGGTTGAATGTTTATGGGTGAAGATCAGGGGGAAGGTCGTCAGGGCGGACATTACGGTGGGAGTCTGTTATAGACCACCCAACCAGGATGAGCAGGCGGACGAGGCGTTTTACAAGCGGCTGTCAGAAGCCGCCCGCTCGCCAGCCCTTGTACTCGTGGGCGACTTCAACTTGCCAGATGTCTGCTGGAAATACAACATGGCAGAGAGGAAGCAATCTAGGAGGTTCCTCGAATGTGTGGAGGACAACTTCCTCATGCAAGTGGTAAATGAGCCCACTAGAGGAGGGGCCCTGCTTGACCTGTTGTTTGTGAACAGAGAAGGACTAGTGGGAGGTGTGAGGGTCAGTGGCCGTCTTGGGAGTAGCGACCACGAAATGTTAGAGTTTTCGATAGTGGGGGAAGTAAGGAGGGGCAAGAGTAGAACTCCTGCCATAGATTTCCAGCGGGCTGACTTTAGCCTGTTTAAGAGGTTGGTGGACCGAGTCCCTTGGGAATCTGTCCTGGAGGGCAAAGGAGTCCAGGAAGGCTGGACATGCTTCAAAAGGGAATTGCTAAATATTCAGGAGCAGGCTGTCCCAGTCTGTAGGAAGGCAAGCCGTCGGGGAAAAAGACCGTCCTGGTTAAACAGGGAACTTAGACTAGAACTTAAGGAAAAAAAGAGAGCCTACTTGCTCTGGAAGAAGGGTCAGGTAACTTGGGAGGTCTATAGGGACGTGTAGGGAGAAGATTAGAAGGGCCAAAGCTCAATTAGAGCTCGATTTGGCTGCTACAGTCAAAGACAACAAAAAAAAGCTTTTACAAATACATCAACAGCAAAAGGAGGGTCAAGGAGAGCCTCCACCACTTGCTGAATGAGGAGGGTAGTGTAGTGTCAGGGGATGAGGAAAAGGCAGAGGTGCTCAATGCCTTCTTTGCCTCAGTCTTTAATGTCAAGAACGGTTGTCCTCAGGAGACTCAGCCCCCAGAGCCTGAAGTTAGGGACGGGGGGCTGTGTGAACCTCCCAGGATCCAGGAGGAGACGGTTAGTGACCTGCTGTGCCAGTTGGACACCCACAAGGCTATGGGCCCGGATGGGATTCACCCTAGAGTAATGAAGGAACTGGCAAATGAACTTGCCAAACCACTCTTGATTATCTACTGGCAGTCCTGGTTAACTGGAGAAGTTCCAGCTGACTGGAAATTAGCAAACGTAACACCCATCTACAAGAAGGGCCGGAAGGATGATCCAGGGAACTATAGGCCTGTCAGCCTGACCTCGGTGCCAGGCAAGGTGATGGAACAGATCATCCTGAGTGCCATTACACGGCACATGCAGGACAATCGGGGCATCGGGGCCAGCCAACATGGATTCATGAAAGGCAGGTCCTGCTCGACCAACCTGGTCTCCTTCTATGACAAAGTGACCCGCTTAGTAGATGAGGGCAGGGCTGTGGATGTAGTCTATCTAGACCTCAGTAAAGCATTCGACACTGTCTCCCACAGCATCCTCCTGGACAAACTGGCTGCCTGGGGCTTGGATGTGTGGACTCTTAAATGGGTTAAAAACTGGCTGGATGGCCGAGCCCAGAGAGTGGTGGTGAATGGGGCAAAGTCCAACTGGTGGCCGGTCACTAGCGGTGTTCCCCAGGGCTCAGTTCTGGGGCCGGTGCTGTTCAATATCTTTATAGATGATCTAGATGTAGGGATTGAGTGCACCCTCAGTAAATTTGCAGATGACACCAAGCTGGGTGGGAGTGTCGATCTGCTGGAGGGTAGGAAGGCCCTACAGAGGGATTTGGACAGGTTAGATAGATGGGCCGAGACCAATGGCATGAGGTTCAACAAGAACAAGTGCCGGGTCTTACACTTTGACCACAACAACCCCATGCAGCTCTACAGGCTGGGGGAAGAGTGGTTAGAAAGCGGCCCGGTGGAAAGAGACCTGGGGGTGCTGATCGACAGCCGGCTAAACATGAGCCAGCAGTGTGCCCAGGTGGCCAAGAAGGCCAATGGCATCCTGGCCTCTATTAGAAATAGTGTAGCCAGCCGGTCTAGGGAAGTGATCGTCCCTCTCTACTCGGCACTGGTGAGGCCGCATCTTGAATACTGTGTCCAGTTCTGGGCCCCGCACTTCAAGAAAGGTGTTGAGGTGTTGGAGCGAGTCCAGAGGAGGGCGACCAAGCTGGTGAAGGGTCTGGAGGGTCTGACCTACGAGGAACGGCTGAGGGAGCTGGGGTTGTTTAGCCTGGAGAAGAGGAGGCTCCGAGGTGACCTTATTACAGCCTACAACTACCTGAAGGGAGGTTGTAGTGAAGTGGGAGTTGGCCTCTTCTCCCGGGCAACTAGCGATAGGACAAGAGGGCACAGCCTCAAGCTTTGCCAGGGGAGGTTCAGGTTGGACATTAGGAAGAATTTCTTTACAGAAAGGGTTATTAGACATTGGAATGGGCTGCCCAGGGAGGTGGTGGAGTCACCATCTCTGGATGTGTTTAAGAAAAGACTGGACATGACACTTAGTGCCATGGTCTAGTTGACAGGGTGGTGTAAGGGCAACGGTTGGACTCGATGATCCCTGAGGTCTCTTCCAACCTGGTTGATTCTATGATTCTGTGATTCTGTGATTCTGTACTAGGCAAGATCTGCAAATCAACTAGGAAAGGCACAACAAAAATCCACAGCTGGAAGTGAAAGACAGGAAAATCGTAGCATGGCATTAGAAATCATTGGTAATTCTAAAATTAATTAACCATGCATCAAGTAATAGCAGTGTACCAAGGGATATGGTAGATTCCCCATTGATTGATGTCTTCCAGCCAAAAGTGTGGTTGCTTCCCTGGAAGATATACTTCAGGCAGACACAAGTTCTTGGCTCAATCAAGGGGGTCACTGGACTGAGATCTAGAGTAAGACAGATTGGCTGATCCATTCTGGCCTTCATAAATCTCTGAAATCCTTCCACAGGGACTTGCCCTGGGATGCAAAAGATACATAGACTAAGGTCAAAGTGTTGGGTCAGCCAGGTACATCTTTGTCTGTGACTTCTCTCCCTCCTCCTAGCTGAGTGAAAGCAATGGAAGCTGTAGCCATCAAGCTCAGGGGCAGTTTGGTTTAAAACACTGATAATGCACTTCCAAGTTCTTTCTTCAGAAGATCATGCGGTTTCTCAATGCATGAGGCCAAAAAAGATGTGTGGCCCAGTGCACTCTTGACAAAAGCATAGATTCACTGAAGCTTACAATTAATATTTAATACCAACAAGCCTTCTGTGATGCTGTGCGGATGTAAATAAGTGGAGAGAATGTGATATTTACCCCACTATAAAACATTCATGAGAGCTAAGCTGTTTACAAAAGCTAAATATGACACTGTATTTACTGTAGGTCACCTCCTAGGGTTAGAGATGAAAAGTTTTTGGTCTAATGGAAAGTAACATAATACACCATAATAATACAACCACTGTCTCGTCTGCAAAGAAATATCTCCTGGCTCCTTCTTTCTATTGCAATTACAGGTGCGTAAAGCCACTAAAGAGGAAAAAATATAATAATAAAAAAAAATAAAAAGAAAAGGAAAGAGTGCCTTAAGGAGACTCGATACCTTGGGCTTGTTTTACTGCGTGCTCTTCTTGCTCATTGTTGAACATTGTCATGTTCATGCAGGAACTCAGGTCAGTAGACAGGTATGTGGGATGACTTCACTTTAATTGAAGTTACACTATCCCAGGATTGCAAATTAAGTATCAAAGTGTGTTGAAGTGATCTGGGGCTTTCCTTCTACTCCAATGTAATTCAAATTCCCCCCTAAAAAGGTTCCTTTGTATATACCAAAACCTGCAATCAATACAGATGGTTGAATGGGATTGTCAAAACTTAAAATGCCAATACGCTGAGAGTGAACTCACTAATGCAAGTCTCACAGCATTAGGCTCAGGGTTTATAGACCAGAATATAGTTAGGAATTTGTTTCCACAAACTAATACCCACAGCAGACCCCCCCACCAGCCAGCTGCATTATTCGCTATAAGTCTCAGAAATCACCAAAGAATTGTCAAAGCCAAAGCAGAGTCCTGATTTAGGAAGTATTTGGGTGAAGTTGTATTATAAAGACTAACAAAAAAATTGCTTAAAAAGACACATTTATCTCAGAAGCCTGGATTTTTGTTTGGTTTGACATCCAAAAGCAAGCTGAAAAGTGATGTGAGGTGATAGGCACTTTTGGTGGAGCAGCAATAAACGGAAAAAGGCAAGGAAGCTTCAGTCTTTGGTGCATATGGAAAGAGAATATGTGTTATTGTGAGCAAATTAGAAATGGGTCAGTGCCACCTACCTCAGTTTTCTCCTTACTCACCTGAGGATTTTCCCGCTGCTGGCTTACAGATAGAAGTCTTCAGCCCTTTGAAATGCTTCCAGGGAAGGAAAAATTAGAATGGCTGGACGGGTTGTTTGTTTACCATTAATTTAACAGATATGGAAATGATAGATAGGGTCAAATCTAAAAGTAATGGAATAGTTCAGTTGGAAAGGACCTACAACGATCATCTAGTCCAACTGCCTACCAAATCAAGTTGGGACTGTAAAGATGACTGCCTTGTTCATTAGAGAGGATTTTGAGAAAACAGTCATTAAGAATGGAAGCAGTAGCTAACATCTCCCCTCCTCCTCACCTGCAGGAAATTTCCAAGTAACACGGGACACCCAGCGCATATTTACCAACCTCTCTTTCCCTACAAATCCATTCCCAACAGCTGCCTCAAGGCACGTTGCTCCAATGGACAGCAGCATCCCAAAGTTGCTCTAGATACCACCAAGTGACACCTTCTCTTACAGCTCCTGTGTGAGACTCTGCAGCCTTTCCACCTCCTCCATCTCCAGTGGACTGAACCTCAGGAACTGAATGGGAAGTACACACTGACTAATGCGACACCAGCAAAGGGTCCATACCCTCAAAAAACCCACAATCTCCCATCCACATAAACAAGTTTGAAGTGCTAATGTATTTTTGATGATCTAGGAGCAAGTCACTTGCCCAAGGTGACTCCACATAGCCAGTGACAGAACCCCAAACTGTTCTCCTTCTCTGGTTATTAAGCTCTGCTCCCTATACAACCATCTATAGATCAAACCAATGCTGGAACCAGTGACAAGATAATGAATAGAGACAGTGATCTTTAACTAAGGCCCGAGATCTATCTCTGGGGGCGGCTCTTGGGAGTAAAACTTACTACTGATATGCTCAGCGTGCATACATCAGGATAGATGATCTATCACTGTGCCATGCAAACCCTTTGTGATATCTACTTACTGAATTCCCACAGAGACAGATAAAGTTTCAGTGTGATTGATGAAAGAGAATCAGTAAAAAGAGGGAGGTCTGTGCAGTTTCAGAATTATTTAAGAAAAGATAGCTCACCCCATCCCCTCAAAAATTTCCACAAAAATTGGAAGATTACCCTTCATACCTGGCATTTGGTGAGTCTCAAACCATGGGCAGAGGGAGATGTTGTGCGGCCCAAAGGTGGTATGATTTTAGACTCAACTTCAAGTTTGGTGACATTTGGGCCCACTGGCAACATGGTGCAGGAGCTTTGATGCTCATCCACCCCACAATGATGGAGGTCAGCTGGATAGAGTCTCAATGGATCTCAACGCATCCTCCAATCAAGAGAAGTTGGACAGCTTCTCTTGACCAAACTGCAAAGGGCATGGGAATGAAGTTCCCAAACACAGGTATCTAGTGTCAAATGCCATAAGTCTATCCAAAACATCTCTAAGGGGATGGCAGATTTGAAGACGTGACCTCCAGGAGACAGGTCTTGCACAGCAGATGGTGATCATGTTGAGTACATTGAGGCACTTCAGATGTGAGTGAACACCTGGGTTTTTACCTGAATTCAACTCCAGGCTCTGCAGATCATAGTCCAGTTGTAGCCCACACAAGTGTAGTGACTGGGACAAACTGGTGAGGATTCATGAGCCACAGAATTGGTGGGTTTACATTTGAGAAGCCCATGACAGAAGAAATAATTCCCTGGGGGGCAGCAGGGACTATGGTGTCTACCTAAAAATCAGTGGTCTATAAGTTTATCATTAGAGGACATTTCCCAGAAGCAATGCACTTCTGGCAATACCGAAGGGTTTCTCATGACTTTTATAAAGAAATAGAAAAATTTTTTAGAATACTGAAGTGTCTCATTTCAATTATTTTCCAAACATTTTAATTTCATCTTGAGACATACTTTATTTCATGTTATCCTTTCCGTAGGAAAAAAAACACCCTAATTTAAATTTAGGGATTTTTCAATGAAATAGTTGTCAGACTGACTTTTTCCCAAAACCTAATTTCAAAAAGGTACCAAAACATTCGCTTTTCATCCAAATTTTGTAAATGTGAATTATGCAACCTTGAAGTTTTTAAAGAGAAGAAAAAAAAGAAAGGAGAAATGACCCCAAATGGAATAGAGGGGACATTTGGCCATAAGTGTTTTACAATCCTTCTTCTAATGCCAACCCAGGGAGTTTCATAGAATGGTTTGGGTTGGAAGGGACCTTAAAGATCATCTAGTTCCAACCCCCCTGCCACAGGCAGGGACATCTTTCCAATAGACCAGGTTGCTCAAAGCCCCATCCAACCTGTCTTTGAACACTGCCAGGGAGGGGGCAGCCACAGCTTATCTGGGCAACCTGGGCCAGTGTCTCACTGCCCTCACAGGAAAGAATTTCTTCCTAAAATCTAGTCTAAATCTCCCCTCTTTCAGTTTAAAACCATTGCCCCTCGTCCTGTCACTACATGCCCTTGTCAAAAGTCCCTCTCCCACTTTCCTGTAGGCCCCCTTCAGGTACTGGAAGGCTGCTAGAAGGTCTCCCCAGAGCCTTCTCTTCTCCAGGCTGAACAGCCCCAACTCTCTCAGCCTCTCTTCACAGGAGAGGTGCTCCAGCCCTCTGATCATCTTCATGGCCCTCCTCTGGACTCGCTCCAACAGCTCCGTGCCCTTCTTATGTTGGGGGCCCCAGAGCTGAACGCAGCACTGCAGGTGGGGTCTCACGAAAGTAGAGTAGAGGGGCAGAATCCCCTCCCTCGACCTGCTGGCCACGCTGCTTGTGATGCAGCCCAGGATACGGTTGGCCTTCTGGGCTGCAAGCTCACATTGCCGGCTCATGGTGAGCTTCTCGTCAACCATCACCCCCAAGTCCTTCTCCTCAGGGCTGCTCTCAATCCATTCTCCGCCCAGCCTGTATTTGTGCTTGGGATTGCCCCGACTCACGTGCAGGACCTTGCACTTGGCCTTGTTGAACTTCATGCGGTTCGCACAGGCCCAGCTCTGAAGCCTGTCAAGGTCCCTCTGGATGGCATCCCTTCCCTCCAGCGTGTTGACCGCATCACACAGCTTGGTGTCGTCAGAAAACTTGCTGAGGGCGCACTCAAGCCCACTGTCCATGTCGCCAACAAAGATGTTAAACAGGACTGGTCCCAATACTGACCCCTGAGGAACGCCACTCATCACTGGTCTCCACTTGGACATCGAGCCGTTGACCACAACTCTTTGAGTGCCACCATCCAGCCAATTCCTTATCCACTGAGAGATCCATCCGTCAAGTCCATGTCTGTCCAATTTAGAGACAAGGATGTCATGTGGGACAGTGTCAAATGATTTGCACAAGTCCATTTAGATGACATCAGTCACTCTTCCCCTATCCACCAGTGCTGTAACCCCGTCATAGAAGGCCACCAAATTTGTCAGACATGATTTGCCCTTAGTGAAGCCATGTTGGCTGTCACCAATCACCTCCTTGATTTCCGTGTGCCTCAGTATAGTTTCCAGGAGGATCTGCTCCATGATCTTTCCGGGCACAGAGGTGAGACTGACTGGCCTGTGGTTCCCCGGGTCTTCCTTTTTTCCCTTCTTGAAGATGGGGGTTATGTTTCCCCTCTTCCAGTCAGTGGGAACTTCACCAGACTGCCACGACTTCTCAAAAATGATGGATAGTGGCTTAGCAATTTCATCTGCCAGTTCCCTCAGGACCCGTGGATGCACTTCATCTGGTCCCATGGACTTGTGCACCTTCAGGTTCCTTAGATGGTCTCGAACCTGATCTTCTCCTACAGTGGGTGGTTCTTCATCCTTCCAGTCCCTGCCTCTGCCTTCTGCGACTTGGGTGGTGAGGCTAAAGCACTTGTCGGTGAAGACCGAGGCAAAGAAATCGTTGAGTACCTCAGCCTTCTCCATATCCCGGGTAACCAGGTCTCCCATTTCCTTCCGGAGAGGGCCCACATTTTCCCTAGTCTTCCTTTTATCACCGATGTACCTATAGAAGCATTTCTTGTTGCCCTTGACATCCCTGGCCAGATTTAATTCTATCAGGGCTTTAGCTTTCTGAACGTGCTCCCTGGCTGCTCAGACAATTTCCCTGTATTCTTCCCAGGCTACCTGCCCTTGCTTCCACCCTCTGTAGGCTTCCTTCTTGTGCCTGAGTTCATCCAGGAGCTCCTTGTTCATCCATGCAGGCCTCCTGGCGTTTTTGCCTGCCTTCCTCTTTGTCGGGATGCATTGCTCCTGAGCCTGGAGGAGGTGGTCCTTGAATACTAACCAGCTTTCTTGGGCCCCTCTTCCCTCCAGGGCTTTATCCCAAGGTACTCTATCAAGCAGGTCCCTGAAGAGGTCAAAGTCTGCTCTCCTGAAGTCCACAGTGGTGAGCTAGCTGTGCACCCTCCTTGCTGCCCTACGGATCTTGAACTCCACCATTTCATAGTCGCTGCAGCCAAGGCTGCCCTTGAGCTTCACGTCCCCCACCAGCCCCTCCTTGTTGGTGAGAACAAGGTCCAGCATGGCACCTCTCCTCATCGGCTCCACTATCACTTGGAGAAGGAAGTTGTCATCCACGCATTCCAGGAACCTCCTGGATTGCTTGTGCCCAGCTGTGTTGTCCTTCCAACAGATGTCAGGGTGGTTGAAGTCCCCCATGAGGACCAGGGCCTGTGAACGTGAGGCTACACCTATCTGTCTGTAGAGGGCCTCATCTACTCGGTCTTCCTGGTCAGGTGGCATGTAGCAGACACCCACTATAAGGTCTCCCGTACCTCCCCTCCCTTTAATCCTGGCCCCTAAGCTTTCCGTCAGCTCCTCCTCCATCCCCAGGCAGAGCTCCATGTACTCGAACTGGTCATTGACATAGAGGGCAACACCCCCTCCTCGTCTCCCCTGCCTGTCCTTCCTAAAAAGCCTGTATCCCTCCATTCCAATGCTCCAGCCATCAGAGCCGTCCCGCCATGTCTCCGTGATGCCAATAAGGTTGTAGCCTTGCAGGTATGCACACGTCCCTAGCTCCTCTTGTTTGTTCCCCATGCTCCATGCATTTACATAGAGGCATTTCATTTGGGCCCCTGACGAAGCTGCCTTACTGCCTGAAATTCCTTTCCGCTGCTCTTCCGGTGCTCTCCTGCTGACCTGCCATCCTTCTCCAGTCTCTGGGCACCTGCTTCTGGCCCCGGCATCGAACTGGCTGAATTGGGATGGACTGAGGTCCCCCTCCCCTGGCAAATCTAGTTTAAAGCCCTCTTTACCAGCTTGGCAAGCCTATGACCCAAGACGCTCTTGCCCTTCTCTGACAGATGGACCCCATCAGCTGCCAGAAGACCAGGTTTCTCAAAGCGAGTCCTGTGGTCTAAGTAGCCAAACCCCTGGCTGTGGCACCAATCCTGTAGCCATGTGTTGATTTGCCTAATTCGACTGTCCCTTTTAGTCCCCTTCCCTTTGACCAGGAGGACTGATGAGAAAACTGCCTGGGCCCCAGAGTCCTTTACCACTGCTCCCAGGGCTCTGTAGTCCTCCTTGACATGCCTCGGACTGCTCTTGGCTGCATCACTGGTGCCCATTGAATTGGCACCACTGTAATTCTCTAATTACAAATTTCTCTGTCAGCCACAGAAAAGCGACACTTCTTGTTTATGAGAGGTGAATTAACAGGATGCTGGTGAGGGTTTGCTCAGCATCTGCTCCAGTTGTGGACAGCCTTCATCTGGGAGCAGCCCCTAAGCTGGCATTTCTGCAAATGAACCCTGGCCAAGCTACCGAGACACATGAACGAGGTGGTGTGGTGCCTTGTGCTTACAGGTAATTTGTGAAGAGATGATGATAAATGCACAAAAATTGGTTGCAGAGTGTGAAGGTGGGTGAAGTGCTCCACAGCCCAGAAGACCAGCCCATGAGCTGGGGCTCTTTTGCCACACGCAGCCTGCAGAGTTTTTTGTGCAGGATTTACCCTCACTGCTTTTCTCTTCTGCATCTCTTCTGCTTTCCAACACACACCGATGCTCTGCTACATCCTGTGGGAGGGAACATTTCTCCATTTACCCTGTCCATCGTCACCATCAGGTTCACGACTACCAAGTTTCTCATGCAATGAAACGTCATCAGAGGAGACAGGATGGAAGATAAGATGCCCAAAATGCTAGTTCCACCTCCAAGATACGGAGAAATCTTATTTTTATCTTTCCATTCCCATCTTCCTTGTTTTACTACCCCGCACAAAGACGAAAAGGAAAGCCACTGCCTTTAAAAGGCTGACAACTAGAGCTATGACATTATGAAATTGATAATGCAAAAAATGTTTAAATATCTTCCCTGCAGAGCTGTGCTGAGTAAGTCAGGTAATCACTAAGGGGTGCACAACCATTTTATGGGTCATCAAGTGATAAAGCTCATATGCTGCTTAAACTCCCTGGGAGAAAGGTCTCATTTGGTTGCATCAGGCCATTACACAGGGCTGTAAAAAATGCAATTGTTTGATTTGCCTAAATACAGGTGAGATGTAATAAAACCCCTTATTTGCCATCCCTTGCTGCGTTATGGCAATCTCAAAGCAGGGACTGACCTTTTTATTTATCTGTGAAGCACTACTCTTACCTATAGTACCGTAGAAATAAAACTTAAGTATGTGTATGCATACACATAATCTATTAACAGTATGGTGGGAGGGGGGGGGAATAAAAAGCAAGAGGTCTTTTCAAGATGAGGCCACGCAGATTGTAAAACGTGATTTCCTCGAGTTCACACCAGTATCTTCAGGCTTGGAGGAAGGGAGGAAAGAGGATAGGGGAGGATGATGTGCTTTTGGTTAAAAGGGGAACGGATCCGAGCATCCCGAATGATGGAGCAAAAAGGTCAAAGAGCGAAAAATAAAAGTGTTCACCAGTGCGGTAGGGGAGAAAGAGAAAAAGAGAAGGACCCCGAGAGCATTACATCTTGATCAAGGAATGACTGATAATATTGCAGTGCACCATCTTTCAGGCCCCTCGTTTGATGACAAAGCACGGCCAACATCCCACATCCATTATCCGCTTCCCTCCCCGAGGTGAGCGCATCAATAACGCTCCCTCTGCCTCTCGTTGCCGTGTCCCCCGTCTGCACCGCAGCTGGCCGCTGCCAAGGGCTGGTGGGAATTTCCATACAGCCCGCGCACATCATTACAGCCCACCAATCTTTCACCACTCACACAGCAGTTCCTGCTGCTACACAGGAGCCGCGGTTTTAACCAGTTCCTCTCCTTCGGGGATGCTCCATCCATCCCAGGAGGGTTGCAGGAAGAGCGCAGGGGCTGCTCCATCTTTTATCATGTAAGGTCCATCTCTTCTCCCTTTACACCCGATTACGGGTGGCAAAAAAACCTTCCAGCATTTTAGTACAACCATCTTTTTGGGGGGGTTGTTTTGTTTTCCTTCTCCCCACCTTTTAATTAACAAACACCCTCATCCTGCCTAGTTCGTCCAAGAGGGCGAACAGTTTGAATTTGAATGCAAACATCTTCAAACATCTGTTGCCATAATTTGGCTGGATTAACGGTCTAGTTTGTTCAACCACCTGCTGCTCTCCAAGAGCAGAGTTGGTTCCTGGCACACACAGTCCCATCAGCTCGACGGCCTGCACCGAGGTGCGGATGGACTCATCCATGCTTCGGTTTCCTCGCAAAAAACAGCAATGGGCTCCGAGAACCTCCGAAGTCAGGGGCAGGTCTGAACTCCTTACCTACCAACTCTGGGTGAAGATGTAACGGTTCAGCTTGGGAAGGAGATGAGGTGAACACAGCACTTGGAGCCTGGTGCAGACCTTGAGAGCGTTTCGGAGGCGTGCTCAAGCCTGCAAGCACCAACAGTGGGAATTACTTTAAATAATTGACTATGGGCCTTCCCTGAAGCTGCAGAAAGGGACAGTTGCAAATGAGGTGTCATCAGTGTGATGGAGACAATGAAGACATTAAGCAAGGGAAACAGATTTGGAAGATGTGCTGGTCAAACCTCTGACAGACATGAGGTTTAAAAAAAATATCTGAAGCAGACTTGGTTACCCAACCTGGCTTCTCAACAGCCTTGAGTGACTCCTGGCAGTTGCTTCTGCATCTGTATTTTGCATTTATCCTGGCCAAAAAGTGCAGCTTCAAGTGTGGTGAACATCAACATGGAGAAAGGAGCCACCCAGCTGGAGCTGTAACAGAGGCAGCTCTTACATCTCTGCTGTGCCCAGTCCAAAACCAATTTGCCCCTACAAAGTGTAGCTGGGAGCAATTCCCTTTCTCCCTCTGCTGAAGTCAACCACCACCTGACTGCTCGCTCTGTTCATCACGGGTGACCCAACAAGATGGCTGATGGTGGAAAGCAGAGCACACCTAAGAAAAGCAGCAGAGAGCTTTTCTTCAAATTACTGGTTCAAATCCCAGCAGGATCAGTAGTGGGTTTGAAACTAGATCAGGTAAGTTCCAGGCAGCGTCATGAGCAGCAGGAAAAGATTACTTAGTTCAAGTCCTTTGAAAATAAAAACTCAGCAAATCAGGAAAACTTCTGTCTCCTAACAGAGTCCCCCGTTCACTCCTGGGGTAAATGGGAGCAATTCCAGGCAAATCAGTTGGTAACATCTGTAATGAACCTTTGACAGTGTTACAAAATAAATAGGGATTTTTTGAGGTGAAGCATCCATTGTAATGAGAGAAAGAAAAAAAGTTCCTAAAACCATCCCAGACCCACCAGGGTTTTTTTTTGCTCTTGAAGGAGCAAAGGGGAGCCCAGCCCTTTCCTCCTGCCTTCCCAATCACAGGTTTGCACTGCCTACGTGTTGCAATTAAAGCCAAGACTCAGCCATCACACCACCAACTCTACAGACAGCAAATGTCTGGCAGGAAAATATAAGATATGTGGGACCAAAACCCGTGCTTAACATGGAGGGGTGAGGGCCAGGCAGTCTTCAACATGTCACCTGCTCCAGGATGGGCTGAGAGGGAAAGGTCAGCTCCATCAAAGCAGCCAGCAAATTAAGCCAGTTAATGGAAAACCTGTTTCTAATTGCTTGCTGTATTATAGCTACACCTTCAACCACCTGAGACCACCAGGAACCCATTCAAAGCCTTGCTTCCTAGCTTACCCATAAGCCTTTCATGTTTTATTATAACCCTGCTGATTTTTGCTTTCATTTATGTGCAGGAGAAAATGGCTACTTTGCTAGCCTCAACATACAAGGGGACTTTTTTTTAGCCTTATTTCCACATACATTGCTTCCATAAACCCCCAGCAGATCCCCTCTGGATTCCTGCAGTCTGATGCTCAGTGCACAAACAGCTGTGTGCGACACACCGCCAGCACCCTCGGGAGCAGGATTTCCATCCTTTCTTGCTCCACGTTCACGTGGGTGACAAAACCATGCCAGTGCTCTTCACATCTTGGCTGTGCTGGTTTTAAGCGTGGTCTATTATTTAAGTCCCCTACCTTCATGACTGCAGCAGCTACCAGGGCATGGAAGAGGTCCTCCCTGAGACCTCCCTGCACCGTCAGCTCTCATCATGGCCTCTCATGCCCAAATCCATGCAACCTCATATGATACCGTGTGCGTGCTCCCTCCATCCCATCCCAGCCTCATCCAGTTCCCCTGCGATGTGACTCAAGCAATAGGTCAGGAAAGGCTTGGGATGCAAAGCATGGGGAGCAACCAGAGCCAGCCCTAGTGTTCCTCTCCCAGCTCAGCCTCACAACATTGCAGCTCTTGCCCATCAGAGTATGACCTTGGGGTTTTAACTTCTGCAGGAAGCACCATGAGCTGGCCATGCTCTCCTCCGCTCCCCCAGGTTCCCAACATCTGGGCTACCCAAAAGCCCCATCTTTCTTTAGCGGGATGGCAGGTCCTGGCCAGGTGCAGGAGGGAATTGCCTCCCCTCCCCAGGCCAGGTCCCTGGCACTGAGCACCTCTCCCCTGTGTGATTCGCCTTTCCCTTGACAGCCTACACCTCTGACAGTTAATTCCTCATCACTGACTATTAATATTTCATAGTGGTAGCCAGCACAGGGACGCCACCGTGACGGCTGCTTCAGAAACGTGGGTAGACCATCCAGATAGGCTGATCACTAAATAGGTTAGGGCCGTTCCAGCATCACAGGGCATTTTTTTCAGCATGGCTCAAGGTTACAGCAAGGGGCAACCGCCGGCAGCAGCACCTTGCCCTGACTTTTCACGCAGATGTGGTGGGAATGCACCAAATTACAGCTAAATCCAGCCATGTTCAGCGCTTAATCCTGGCTCAGCTAAGCCCCAGCCACCTTGTCTCTGCTTTTTTTTTCTTTTCCCTGTTATTTAAATGATTTTGAGCAAGAAAGTAGGCCATGAAAAAGGGGGTAGCATTGTTTTAATAATTAGCAATTATGATCGCTGCAATATTAATTGCATATTTTCATAGCAAACACCCCCCTGGAGGGGAAAAGTAAGCGGTGGTTAGAGACCGCCGAAGCCTAAAACTGGAATTCCTGGGAACAGGGAGGGAGAAAAGAGGGAGAGAGAGAATGAACTTCTTACATTCAAGTAAATTACTACAGGGATTCCTTAGAAATCTTTAATTAGCCCTGCTCTGCTGTCACATTGATTGGTCTGAAACTCATCAATTATTCAATGGCAGTGGCTCTTTCTCTCTCTTTTTTTTACCCCTCTTCTTTTTATCCTTTAGGTGGAAGAGCCTGTTCTTAATCTGCTGGGGCGTTTCTGTTTCCATGCCATCAAGCCACGGGCCAGGAAACTCGGCTCGATTTCCAACCTCCAGCCCAAACCCTGCAGGGACCTGGTCTGATCTTCACACTGGAGGATCGAGGTCCCGTGCCCTTGCCTTACTGGAGTTGTCTCTCCCTGGCAGGGCTGGGATGGTTCAGAGGTGGCCTGTGACAGTTTTTTAGGGATCCCTCACCATCCCTGGCTGCTTTCCAGCTTGGGTAATTGCACATCAGTCTCCAAAAGTGGGGTTTTCCAGGGGACAAGGTGCTCCTCATGCTTGGCATCCCTGCAAGGTGGCTGTCGCCAGAGGGAAAGAAGGTGTCATGGCTCCTCCCGAGTGAGGGCTGCATTTCCATGTAGGGAAAGCCATTTTGGGGAAAGCAAGAAAAGGAGATCCAGCAGACAGCCCTCATCAGCTCTGGCAAGAGGATGGGGCTGATCTGGATATGTAGTTAACTGCTCCCCAGACAAACTTGACCCAGGAAGTTGAGTGTCATGCATGCAAAGCTCTATTTGCAAGTTATTATTTCCACCACTGGTTTGTGGCTGGGAATCAGTGATATCCATCCCAAATTGGCCTCTTTCTGCAAAAAGCCATAGTTTCCACATGTTCATTTTCCAAACGAGGCGCAGCCCTCATTAGCTGTTCCCATTAGCACCAGCACTGTCCCAGCACCGCCTTGCCGGGCTGATTTATCCCACCAACCTAGTAGAAAACCCCTCCTCAGTACCTGCTGTTTGGCTACCAAAAACACCCTGGACCTGGCCCTCCCAGCAGCAGCGATCCATGGCAGTGGCTCAGCCGCGATGCCAGAGCATCATGGATGAACTGCAATGATCAAAATTCATCCCTGGTTGCCTTGCACTATTTAAATGGTTAGGAGAACAGCTTTGCTCCCCATATGTGTACACATATTAGCCTGTGTGTTTTTCGATCCCACTTATCCCCAGGAATTTACTCTAAAACTGGCTTTTGGAGACCCCTACGTATGATGCAGCTTCACAGACTGCACGGCCGCGCTTTGCGATTCAGCGATGCCGGCTCCCACGCAATGCAGAGGAGCAGCCGAATGGCAGCGAGCGCCTGCTCACGTTACTGCTTAGGAAAGAGGTGAATTTGCTGGGAACACAGGGCACGGATCTAGGCGGGCTTATGTTTTTCAGGCTTCAGTCTAAACCACAAGCCTTTCCTTGAATTTGTAACTTTGAAAAATTTTTGGTTAGATATGCAAAATTTGGTTGATTCCAAACAATTTTTTTCTTTTAATGGATGATATTTTAATTTTTTTAAGTTAACAAAAAAAAACACTTTTTAATGGATGAAATGCAGTTCTGGGGTTTTTGTTCTTCCCAGGCTGAATGTAATTATTCTGTCCTCTCTTCTCTCCGCACGACCATCTTCAAACTCACAGAAAGATAAGATGCAAGCTAAAGGACTTCAGGGGAATGACAATCAATGGATAAAACACAAAATTCAAAGCCTCTACTCTGCGGGCAGCTCCAAAAGGTGCCGGGGCGAAGCAGGGTGGGCAGCACCGTGGGCTGGCACACCAGCAGCTCTCTTGGGCCTATCAGACCCTGGTCCCCGTATTTGCAACAGCAGTGGGAAAAGCTGAAGCCATTTTCACGATGAAGTGCTCAGAATTATTTTTCAAATCGTTACTCACCTAATTGAATGCAAACCATTCTCACAAATGGCGATGACTGGCTTTTCATAGCGACGAACTTGTCCGCAAATGGGGTTTGTGTTTTCCCCTGTCCGAAACAAAACTCTGAAGAGACTTAAATAACACTGAGAAGAGGCAGAAAATTAGCAGCTAGATTTTCCACGCTCAAAAATGTCAGTTTTCAAGGAAAACCCCTTTATTTCAGGGAATCCCAGCCATGTCCCATGCCTTTTTGTAGTGCTATGGTCCCATTTGTCTCACCTTCTCAAGGAAAACCTGACAGGGCTGCACAAATTGCCCTGGAAAATGGCTTGTCCAGAAAAGATCTCTCACCTTTTAATGGCAATGGGCTTGGAAGGGTGAGGTTGACTTTAGGATAATTTATCAAGAATAAAGCTAAAAGTGGATGCGCGTGGTGTAAGAGAAAAATAAAAATGTCAAACTTGGATGAACCCTCCAAGCGCGATGCACCTGTGCTCATACCCCAGAAAAAGCCATATTTAAACCAATGGGGAGAGAAAATTGGGGCAGTAAATCTCCTTTTCCACGGATCCTGGCACAGATCAGAGCCACCCCAGTGCCCGTCCTGCCCAGGGCACCCCACGTCCTCCCCACTGACCATGCATTGTCCCATGGATTGAGTTGAACTGTTCTCCCTTATTTTCTGACCCCTGCAAAGTTTTGAAGAAAACCAGTTTGTCCAACCCATAAGCAAAGATCTTTATTTTTTTCTCTTAAAGTTAAGAACATTTATTTTAGATTAAAAGAATGTTTAATTTGACCCTAATTGTTTTACTTAAATTCATTTTTTTTATCAGGACAGCAGTGGGGGCATGGGCTTCACATTTTCAAATTAATTTTAGATAGTCTCAAAATACTGTTTTGAAATGTAAATATCCCATTTAGACTAATTTACAGTGATGCTTTACCTCTAAATTTTGGGACACTTTTTTTCCCCCCAGAGAAAATGTGTTTAATTTTATGCCATTTTGTGATGGTTTTGTTCACCCCAAAGTCCACCCTTTGACATAGGAATTACTTGTCTTCTCTCCCCTCCAGCTTTCATTCTAATATGCTCCATAGTTTCCTTTCAGTTAAGCTTCTTTTAAAATTGTCTATTTAAAACAAAGAGAGGAATGAGTAATTTGTGTTAGCAACAGAAAAAAAAAAAAAAACAAACAAAAAAAGGAAATTTATTACATTATCCCAAAATAGGACTTTTGGTACCTCAGAGGAGCTCATCCTCAAGCAGCATGGGTGTGCCTGGAGACCCTGGGAAGGTCGGGATGGTCCCACCAGGTACCCCAAAGTCCCCCTGCTCCTACTCTCATGTTCAGAGATAGCTGCACAGAAGTCACTGCTGCATACAGGCAAAAAAAAAAAAAAAAAATCCAAACCAAACAAAACCTGAACCCCTTGCCCCAAGAGGGAGATAAGAAATGATCTATTGACTATGAATTTCATTTATCTTACCACCTTCCTCAGTTTGAGCAGTTGTAACAGCGTCGCTCACGATGCATATACACATATTAGCCTGTGTATTTCCCATCCTACTTATCCCCGGGAATTTATTCTAAAGCTTGCTTTTGGAAATACATAAAAGTAGGACATAATTCAGAGGATTTGATGTTCTGGTCAATGTTTTGTTAAGTAGTTATTTTACAAGCCCTGATATTGTGGAGAAAAATGTCCCTTTTTTTAATTTTTAGATATAAAATATATATATATATATAAAAAAATTTGCTTACATATATGTAAAATCAGAATCATACAAAACACAAACATCCAGAAAGACACAGGACATTTGGTTTGCCTATCTATCTATGCCAGACAAGCACTTTGAGCCTATTTTACCCTAAAATAGGCACAAACATGTTCCCTTGTTCAAGGCAGCTCTTCGAGCTCACGGCAGGCAGCCAGGCACAACTGTGCAACCCAGAATTGGCAGAAATGCTGCCAGTTAGAAACTTTTTTTATTATGGATAATCATTTCTATCCCTCTACTAGAGAGCTGGAGCCCACATCCCATCACCTGCTGCAGCTAATGAGACATGGGAATTCCTCTGTATCCTGTGGTAAAACCCAATATATTACTATTAAAAGTCCTCAGAAATATTCTTACTACAAGCTTTTTGAAAACAACTGGATTATTTTCTCTAGTTTTGAGGGGAAGAGGAGGAAAAAGGTGACAGCTCTTTCCTGGCTCTCCATGTCCTACTACCCCCATCTGCCCTCTGAAAGCAAGGGGAGGGGAAGAAAAAATTAAAAATAATATTTTTTCTCAGTTTTCAAAATTAGTTTCCCTTTTAAATTCCAAATACAAGTGGGAAGTGTTGCTGTTTTCTGCAGAAAAAGAGGAGGGTACTCAATGTCTATCAAAGTCATGACACTACTTGAGAGCTGACCAAAGAGAATTGTCCTGGTTTGGCCCAAACTAGGCCAATTAGTCTTGGAGAAACCAAGGTCACTGCTAAATTCCTCACTGCTTATGAGTGAAGAGCCGAAGGGGGGTCGCACCTGCAGGGAGGAGCAGACAGAGCAGGTGACCCAAGATTGACCAACAAGGTATTCCATCCCACACCTGTCATTCTCACTTTCCTATTTATCACTAACCCACTGCCTCCTGGAGGTGGGGCCCAGGAGGGAGGGGCCCTCCTGTCTTCCACTGATTGGTACCAGCTTTGCCAAATCTCCAGTTAAAAGCCTGCAGGTGTGATAGCAGGGAGAGCTACTGCATTTTCCCCTCTGCCCATGCTGAGGGGAGTAACTCTGCCTGAGGAGGATTTCCAGGCTCTCAGTCTTGGCTTTGTATATATTTGTATATATTTGTATATATTTGATTATTATTATTGTTATTATACTCTTTTTCATTATTATAGTTTATTAAAGCTGTTTTAACTTTCCAACCCGTAAGTCTCTCTCCCTTTTCCCTTTCCCTTGGGGGGGGGGGGGGGAGAGGGTTAACAGAGAGCATCTGCCACCTGGTTAATAGCCAGCCTAGCTTTAAACTGTGACAGAATTGATCAAAAAATTAACCAAAATCATACTTTCCCCTTGACAAAAAAAAAAAAACAAACAAACTTCTAAGGTGTCTTAAGAACAAGTTGTCTTTTCAGGGAAAGTATTTAATTGGGTTTTTATAAGATATGTTGAAAGACATTTTCTTCAAATGCAGTTTTATCTTTGCTGTTATAATTTAAATTTCCTGGCTTAAAAAAAATTTTTTTAAAAGTCAGAAGTTTGCATATTTTTTTCCCTTTCTGCTTTGCAGCACAATGTAATTTTTAGAAACTTGTACTTTCAGCATAAGCTTTTTTGCTGTTCCTCTATGAAATATATTCTGAGGGTCCCCAGGGTGAAGCTGGGGGGAAAAAATGGGGTATCTCAAGCCTCTCTGGCAGTTGCCTGCATCCACCTGCTGGGATGCTGTGAAACCCCAAGGGGACACAACCACTTGCTTTGCTGGATCTCATCCTCGATACAAACCCCAAAGCCAAGCCCTCGCTGCAGGTCAACTAACCCCAGGTTAAAAAAAAAACCTTATAAACGGGGATGGCAGCAGGCGAGCTGGCCCTACAACTGCGGGGTAGAAAGCAACCGCTGGTAAATTAAAATTTCATGCACCGAGGAAGGTAAATGCAAGCTCTTTAAATCCTTACCCCGTGCCAGAGCAGAGGATAAGGATGTAATTGTTGCTAATTTTGGTGCTAAATTTTTTTTTAATTTATTGATAATTTTTTTTAATCTCCCGATCAAGCCACCATTGATCCTAACACTTTCCATCGGCATCACTAAAAGGTAACCCCTTCCTAGGAATATAAGTTTACACCTCGACTGCACTGAGGAAGGAACGCACAGGCTACGGGCCCATAAAACTTACTCAAAGGCATTTAGGAAGCTGGAAAAGGGGCTGAGCGTGAAAATCATCTTCTCAGCCCCCAAAGAAACCTTTTTTCCCCAGCTTTGATGCCACGGTCTTGTGCTGCAATGCAAGAGGGTAGGGACTGAAACTCCACATGCCTCAGAATTTTTTTTCCTCCACTGGTGCGTTTAAGGCTGGATCTCTACAGTACATGAGAAAAGGCTTTTTCTGTTGGTTTTTATTTTTTTTTTTTCTTTTTTCCCAGTTCCCTCCCTATCACTGAAGCAAACACACATGTGCGCACCCCTGCCTTTCAGAGAGTGCTGGTTACTTCGTCCCTCTCCTCCCTTCCCCCAAATTTCAAGGAGAATGTACAGCTCATGAAAATTTAATGCCATATGTAACAAAGCAAAATGAATATTTAATTGGGGCTTTTATGTGAAACCAGATAACAAAAGCAGTTACACACAAGAAAAAAATAAAATCAAATTAAGCCCCTCTAATGTTTGATAAAAACTGGTACTGAAACAGTTAAGCTATTGGCAACAAGCGGCTCCTAATAAACACTCAGCTAATTCTGTAGGAAAAAGCACTAATTAGAAAAGTAATAATAATCAGTGTAATTTCTCTAAATTACCCTCCTCACAAAGAAGTGTGTTTGGATACTGAAACGCAGCTGCTCCTGCTCCATCCAGGCGCTGGAAGCCAAGGACGCTCTGCTTTTCTCTGATGCCCTCTCCAGGTTCGTGAGGGTGAAAGAGCTGTCACCTCTCACATCCCAGGGAAAAACAGAGGGAAATCCCACACCCTGGGCACTCTTGGGGGTCCCAGCCTGCCTGAGATCCCTGGTAGCATCACCTGGATGTCACTGGCTCCAGAAAATACAGCATTGGGCTCTAGAGCTGGGATTGGGGTGTCTGAGGAGATACAAGGAGGGTTGGTAGGTCAGTCTGGACATCCAGCTGCTTATTTATCTGCCCAAATAGAAATCATATAGAATCATAGAACAGTTTGGGTTGGAAGGGACCTTAAAGATCATCTAGTTCCAACCCACCTGCCATGGGCAAGGACACCTTCCACTAGACCAGGTTGCTCAAAGCCCCATCCAACCTGGCTTTGAACACTGCCAGGGAGGGGGCATCCACAGCTTATCTGGGCAACCTGGGCCAGGGTCTCACCTCCCTCACAGGAAAGAATTTCTTCCTAATATCTCATCTAAATCTCCCCTCTTTCAGTTTAAAACTGTTCCCCCTCGTCCTATCACTCCATGCCCTTGTAAAAAGTCCCTCTCCAGCTTTCCTGTAGCACCTTCAGGTACCGGAAGGCTGCTAGAAGGTCTCCCCAGAGCCTTCTCTTCTCCAGACTGAACAGCCCCAACTCTCTCAGCCTTCATAGGAGAGGTGCTCCAGCCCTCTGATCATCTTCATGGCCCTCCTCTGGACTCGCTCCAACAGGTCCATGTCCTTCTTATGTTGGGGGTCCCAGAGCTGGACGCAGTAAAATAATAGAGCTTAGTGGTTTGGACATGTTAGGCCAGGGTTTCATAGATGTTGCTTGTAGTGTTGTAGGGATGCATGCCAAAACACGGCCAGGGGTTCGGAGCAAGAGCTGGAAAGCAGCATCACTCCTTGGGGCCACCCTCTCCCCACATCTCCTCGACGAGACAAGGGCATCCATGGATACACAGAAGCATGGAAGGGATGAAACCCACAGTTCTTGGATACCAAAACACAGCAGAGAGCCCAGAGCTCAGCTCTCTTTGTAAAAACAGGAATATTAAATCTTCTCCAATGCATGGAGTGCCTGGAGCAGAGGTGCATGAAGACCTCCTGTCCTCGTGGTGCACTCAGCAGGCATGTGAGGACTGATTCGGCTCTTCCTCTGCAAGGGATTCCCAGTGTTTTATTTTAAAACTCGTAGTTAGGAAGATGAGGACACTGAAGACACTACAGTTCAGATTACAGTTGGATTTTGGACATTAGGAGCCCCCAAATGCTCCCCCGTGCTATAGGCAGAGCATTGAAATTATTAGTGCAACGATGCTCTCTTGTGTAGTATTTTTTTATTATTGGCAAACTTGTTGATATTAAGTAATAATGAACAGAATAACAAACTTTCATTGATTGCATGTCTGTACCAGTCAGGGAGGTTGCTCTAGGGTTGACAACCGGCGTTTTCAGAGCAGTAAATTACCTCCCCATGCAGTAAAGAGAAGTTAAAAGACAAGCTCAGAGTGACTGGAGATGGCTAAAGCTGGGGCTTTAGCCCAACCTTACTGGTTTCCTCCAGTTCCGATGCTGAGCTCTTCCCTCTCCAAAAAAGCTAAATTAGCTGCAGACTGAGAAGCCCTGCAGTTAGTTACCAACCTACATGCCTGCACAAGTCAAAACCATCCTTACAGAGGTGCTTTGAAGACAAATAATCCCATCAGTGTCCTATGGTGCCTCCTCCCTTGTCTTACCTGCTTTAATAGCACAAATTAATTTAAACCAACAATATTTAAAATGTAATCCAGTTACATGCAATTATTAGCTGATAAAATAGAAATATTCACCTTTTTGAGCATTCTGTGACCTTCACCTGGGAGCTTTGCCTTTCTCAGTGCCAGGTCAATGACTGTAAGATCAGGACACCCCATCCCCAGATGACCATGACACAACTTCCTGATAGGGTTAGCCAAAACTAGACCAACGGCAAATTCTTGCTCGCTGATGCCAGACTGGCCAGCACCTGGGAAAACAGCCCCAAAAACTTATTCTCTGCTGGTTGTGATCTGAATATGCATTTTGCACTGCAAAGGCCACACATTGTGCTGCACTTCCATGCACACTTCTCTTTAGCAGGGGGTTGGACTAGATGATCTCCAGAGAACCTTTCCAACCCTACCATTCTGTGTTTTTGTGATTCTGTGATATTACATAGACCTTCCCAGCAGCAGAATTTGGCTTTTATTATATGAAGTTAATTTTTAAACATTATTTTATGGTTTGAGTAGCTTTCCCAAATCAATCTGCATCAGCTCTACATGATGCAAAGTCCTTGATAAATAAAAAGGTGGTGGATGTCCTCGGGGTTGGGGTTTTTCTGGGCTAGTGGCAGGGATGGCATGGCAAAGCCCTGGGCTGAGACGGTCATTGAGTTCCCCTTCAGAGCTTGAATCTACGGATGGGAGACGCATAAGGACAACTCCAAAATGTTCTCCAAAACTGGCCCCAAATGGCGTGATATCTTAATTCACTTCACTTCCAGCAGCTCCCATGGCTGTAGAATAGATGGTTGGGTTTTTTTCCATTGAATTTCATTGATCTTGATGGAATCGTTACAGAGGAAATTAGTCCAGGAACAAAGTAAGATGGTTAAAGCCTGACCCCAAATTTTCCCTTTAAGCAGAAAGAAATGCAGAAACCTAAAGCAGGGCCTTGGAAGAGTCAAACCCCTCCTGAGCTGGGTTTAATCCCCTTACTTTGGTGATGCTCCTCATGCTGCACCGCAGCCTCAGAAAGCGGACAGGTCACGTTCCAAGTTTCCCTGTGTAATTACATTTAAATCCTCATTGCTTCATGCATGCTTCAGTGTTATTTATATTGGTTTAACGATCCATTAAACAAATACTGTACTTTGGGAAGTGCTACTTTGCTTATGAACAATTACAGTTTCTCCAGCGTTCAGCAGTGCTAACCACAAGGAAGAGGACTATGGTGCCAGAGCTGGCTTGGAATAGGGTCTTAGGGCTTTTGGGGATGTGGGAAAGGGCTTTTAGAAATATTAACATAACCCTTTCTGGTTTTGTGCATTTTAAAAAAACATTTTGAGGACATTCAGAAGGGTGGTTTTTTTTCTTTGTTTAATTTTAAAATAATAACTTTCTGTAGGAACCCAAATTAATTGCAACCTGATCGCACTCAAGAGGGGATTCCTACCTGGTAGGATTTACTCAACTGGAGCCCAATCCTGCAAATACTTCCAGAGTTTTGGTGCTGCAGACAGGCTCCAGGCAATGAAGCACATCCCATGAGCCGACCTCAACCTTCCTCATCGCAGACACTGCGTGTCCAGCCATGCACATTGAAGCACGTCCCATGATGATCGTGTGTTTGGCCAAGAAGGAAAGACGTGGCCCTGGCCCCTGTGGTGTCTTAAGACCTGTCTTATTGTGTTTGGTCTGGCAGAGTGGAAAATTTAATTTTAAACTAATTAGTTCCCTAAGTTGCCGAATATCCTCAAATTACCAGGCATCACCTTTCCTAAAGGGGAGAGAACAACATAACTCACCCTGTGTCCAACATTTGACACTGCTAGAGTCAAGAGCACAGAAACAAAGGATCCCCAATTGCTTATTGTCTTGGCTCAAAGGTCGAGAGTCATTTACGACAAAGCTCTAATTAATAGTTTATTACTCGTAACTGACCATAGTCTCTTTTGTAGCATTTAATATTATAGCTAAAGGTTTGCTTTGAATGCAGAATGAGGTTATCTTTTGAAATCAAACTTGTTCGGCTTTCCTTGGTCTTCAAACAAGGCTGCCCTCCATCCAGCCCATCGCTGCTGCGTTCCCTGAGCATAGGGCTATTGGTGTCAGTAGCTTTTCACCTGACACCAAATCATTGACATGCTGTTCCTCTGATTACTTGGTCACTGAAAGGTCATAGGATATAAATAATATTTTTCAGTTATCCCAATAAATGCACCAGTAACCATGCAAAGACCAGCCAGCTCTTTAAAGCTAACAACAGCAGTGATTACCATCTGAATTTAGTTTTTTCAAGTTCATACATCATCTGTGTTGCTCTGCCAACATTGCAATAGTTTTCAAAAGACTATGGTGGGGTTTTTTTTTGCCTCTTCTTGTTTTTCTCCATCGGTCCTTTGAAAGGCACCGAAAGGAAAGCCCAGGCATCAGGGTGTGGACATGAAGAATCATAGAATGGTCTGGGTTGGAAGGGACCTTAAAGATCATCTAGTTCCAAAGTTCCAACCCCCCTGCCATGTTGGGGCCCCCAGAGCTGGACGCAGCACTGCGGGTGGGGTCTCACGAGAGCAGAGTAGAGGGCAGAATCCCCTCCCTCGACCTGCTGGCCATGCTGCTTTTGATGCAGCCCAGGATATGGTTGGCCTTCTGGGCTGCAAGCGCACATTTGCCAGCTTCTGTTGAGCTTCTCGTCAACCAATCACCCCAAGTCCTTCTCCTCAGGGCTGCTCTCAGTCCATTCTCCAGCATCTGCCTTCAGGGTGACAACAAGCTTCCACCCCCCCTGGTTGGTTTTTGGAAGGGGCTTTGGATCAAAGTGGCACCCCGTTTTCATGGCACTATCCCAAAGCATCCTCTCTCCTGACTGGTGACCCTGAGCTGATAGCAACGGTGGGACATCCTAAGGGTGGATTTGGGGAGGGAAGGGGCAGGAGGGGCTTCGCACTGAGCAGTGTGGCACCCAGTGGGTGCTTTTCACCTTCTTTATGTCTCTGCACAGTCATATAAGAGTTTAAGGCACTTATAGATGAGCATTATATATAACAGGTTGTTGGAGATGCTGCTGATTCCCATTTGAGACCTCCTGCCACCATCACAGCATGTTGTGCAAGGAGTCGGGTGGGAAGGGGCCGGGCAGAGCATGCTTGGAGGCAGCCCCTGCCCCCAGAGACTTTCCTATGCTAAAAAAAGCTCCGAACCTCCCCGTTGCTGCTTTGATGTCATTTCTGCATGTGGGATCTGCACAGAGCAAGAGAAGAGAAAAGTTCTTTTAAGCAAGAAAAATAATAATTCTGTGCTCCCCCATGCCTCTCCTTTTTCATGTAACTTCATCTCACTTCTTGCCACAATATCTGTTCCCTTAGTTTTGAATATGCCACAAGGTCCCAGCAACAACATGATCACTATAGATGTACAGCAGATTTTTCCATTCGCTGGCAATTAAAAAAGATAACGTAACAGGGGGGTATAATAGCAAAAAGTTATTAATAAGTTTAAGAGTTAAATTGGGGGTCAAGCTTTTTCTCAACTGGACCATTTAAAGTATTTTTTTCCCCAACAGAATTAAATTAAAATAAAAAATATTTTGAATAGAGTTATTTTTCTTTGAATGTTCCTTTGAGATATTCCCTAAAGCTTTTCTTAACTCTCCCTCCTGTGACCCAAACAGTTTGGAAGAACAGATGCTAAAATCAAAGAATTGGGGCTTATTCCTCAACAAGAATTTCAGTCAAGAAAGTTACCCCAGGTTTCCTTTAATGCAACATGCCATGGATGGCCGTGACTTCATGGCACATGGGAAGATCCATGTCCTTGCCTGTTCCGGCAAACCCTGGGGAGATGCTGGTGGTACGGACAGAAAATGCCATTGATGCTATGCAGAAAGGTGCTTGCTCCAAATTGCGGTCACTGGTGGGTCTCACCCCTTTCCCTGAGATGCGCTTGGGTACCAACATGTCTCCTGCTGTTGAGTACTTCTGTCCCTTGTAAAAACAGCTCCCCAGTTTTGCTTCAGGAGCTCTCACACTTGAACACCCCATGGTAAGCTCCCAAGTTCCCCATTACATCCAGCCACGTCCCATTCTCACTCTCCTCCTGACACCTCTGACTGTCACCAGAAGTAGTGCCCACGGCTGAAGGGATTGCAGCCGGGTCCAGCACCACTTGCAGGGGCAACCACAGACACCCAGCCTGCAGCCACACCATCACAGCCCCTCGCAAGCCTGGTTTTTTGGAGATGCTGATGCTTGGCAGAAGTCATCCTTCAAGCATTCTGGGCACTTCACGCTGCTCATTGCACTGTGGCACCCCCAAAAGTGGTACCCGAAACCCGTGTGGCCTTTTTCCTCTCCAGGAGGGCACAGAGATGCTGTTGGTAGCTCTCCCCAGGACAGGGGACATTGCCTTTCGCCATGGGAAGGCCACATCACCAAACCCACTCTCCGTATTTCAGAAAACCCTGGTGCACGTTTGGCACTGGATGGACAACCCGGCTGGCCACTGCCTCACCCAGCCCAGGCTCTCCCCATTCCTCGTTCTCTGCTGCCATCAGGTGGATGTTTGATTTATTCAGGTTAAAGCTGCAAAATCCCAGTGTGTTTTTCCCTGGATTTAACCATCCCGGCCGCGGGCGGCAGATTCCCCGGCCTTTGGTCATGCAGGCAAAGCCATGGGAGCATGGAGACATGGAAAGATCCCTGATAATTTTCCCTTTTCCCAGGAACAAGGGGATTTTGGACACCACAGAGAGCTGACGAGACCCAACAGGCAGCATTATGGGTCTTGTCTCTAAGTCAGTGGTCTGGATCCAACCCCACCTGGTGAGACCGACATTATTATTGCTTCTCTTAGCCACTAGCATCTCCCTTGACAAATCCCACCCCAGGAGAGGCAAAATTTTAAGCAGTGGTAGGATTTAGCACTAGCTCCTACCTTGGCATGACCCCAGGGCCAGGAGCTTTCCTGCATACACTCATTCAGGAGTCAGCGGTCTCCAGCACAGATGTCCAAGACAACACAGGACAGGGTTCGTGTTGAGCAGGTGCACCACGGCATTTTGCCAAATCTTCTGGTGCTGAATGCACTGGAAGGGAAGTTGCTGGAAGAGGAAAAAAAAACCAAAAAACAAAAAAAAACAAAAACATGCCTTGATTTCCCAACCAGCTTTGCTGAGATAATCATCCAGCAGCCGAAGCTGCCTCAGACAAGGACCGCTCCTATCTTAATACCACAAATGCATCTTCTTCACAACGTTCCACAAGACTTAGGGGAATTGCTTCAAACCTGCAGCATTTTAAAGGTTTTGGAATTGTTTTGCAATTCCCTCAGAAAGTAGTAGCTAATGTAAAAGGTGCAAAACACTATTTTCCATGCCACAGCAGCAGTGCTGAAAGCCGAGAGTATCATCTCAGTACTGAAATTTGGATACATAGCACGCTTGTGCAGAAAAACTTTGGTATCTTGATGGAGGAGTCAACCAACCTGATCCTGCTGAGACCCAGGGTTCCGCCAAGATGCTTGGTGCTGATGCAGTGTGATGTGAAGTGTCACCTATAACCTGGGCCGATGTGTTATTTTTGTACAATGACAACAACGCCAGCTCGTATAGCCCTGTGCGAGGTTAGAGAACCAAACGAGCTGGATGTGCTCCTTTCCCATCACCTCTGAGTGTCCACCTCTGGTGCTTTATTCCTGGATCTTCCATGGCATTTCAACCCCTTCCATTGCAGAGGAAGTCCCCAAAGAGAGTTTTACCCACCAATCACATCTCCTCTCGCCAGGCTGCACGCTCACTCCCTGGCTGGCTAGTAGACATTGGTTCACCACTGGTGGACCAAACAGAAAAGAAATATCAAACTCACTTTGCAGCAGGATACTGGTGTAGATCTTCCTTCTAAGTGGCCCTAGAAGATCCTACGAGACTGAGCATCCTCTGTTAAACGTGACCTGAAGTGTTGAGTGGGTTCAAAAGGCCATGGGAGGGGAGAGCCTGGACAGACAACAGTGTGGGCACAATTGTGCAAAATGAAAAACCACAGGAGACATTTTCAAGTTAGGCAGAAAGAATGCAAAGCAGCAAATTTAGATATTAGGAAGAAATTCTTTCCTGTGAGAGTGGTGAGACACTGGCCCAGGTTGCCCAGAGAAGCTATGGATGCCCCTTCCCTGGCAGTGTTCAAGGCCAGGTTGGATGGGGCTTTGAGCAACCTGGTCTAGTGGAAGGTGTCCCTGCCTGTGGCAGGGGGGTTGGAACTAGATGATCTTTAAGGTCCCTTCCAACCCAAACCGTTCCATGATTCTATGAAATTGGGATGTTGAAGAAGGTATCTTAATTTTTTCCCAGTAGATTTTGATCATCTACGAGTCGTCAAGCACTTCTCTTCCCAATCTTGGTGAAAAGAGGAGGTAGGAAAGTGGCCATGGTGCAGGAGCCAGCACCACTTCTTGAAGCACCAGCATCTGCTGAGCCACAAGCAGAGCGTGGCAAAGGCAATAGGAGAGAGAAAGAGAGAAGCAGCCAGAGAAACTGGCTCTTACTTTCTGGGTATACAAAGTGCTCGTGGCCTGAAAGTCCTCTGTCAACTCCTATTTTTCCTCTGCCTCTAAAGTAAATAAGATGCTCAGGCATTGACAAAAGACTATCAGCAGAAAGCAAGGTTAAAAAAACAGTAATTCAGCCAGTTAACTGCCATCGTTGTTCCTTCCTATCTCTGCATTCTTGATAAACAAATTCATAACAAGATTTTACTGCTCCATTCCCTGGAGCGGTCTACTAGTCTGTCGTTCAACATGCACTACCAGTCAAAGCCGAGCTCCCACAATACGATATCCCTTCAGATGATCTCCTTTGCATTCGCTATGATGTAATTATGCTAATTATCCAGCCGGCTTTGATATCCTCATATTTTCCAGGAGGTTTATGATCAAACCTGTTCCTTTAATTGACTTTCCCTGCCATCGGAGCCAGGGTGTTTTGATGCACTCTGCCACACGTATGTCTCTCTGTGGGCTGTTACGGCTCGTCAAGGCCACAGGGAGCTTAGACATAACTTTGTCCCAGCTGACAAGAATTTTAAAAATTATTTCTCCTAACTAGCATTTAGCCAATGTTTGATGGCTTCTCCCATCTATAACATTACGCCGATAATGCCTGTGCATTTCAAGGTTTCATCTTATTTTTTATTTTGCAGCATAGTATATTTCCTGGGAAACCTTCACATATTTACCCCTCCACTTGCAATGAAAGCCCTGCCTGTTAGATTAACATTTATCTGTGCAAGAAAAACCCCAAACCCTAGAAATTTTGAAGGCCAGATCCTTACAGCTAGTGTAAAACCGATGCAGCGCCTGAGAAACTGGCCTTTCGATGTCTGGAATGAATTGCTTTAAGTAATACATATGAAAAATATAATTTGACATAAAAAAAAATCTCATTATCTTCCCAACTGGCTGAAATAAAGCGTGGTTCAAACCATACCAGAGTGGATGACAAAGTCCTCATTCAATGGGTATTAGCTTACTTAGGAATATTTTCTTTCATGTTTATAAAGTTTCAGTGTAAATGCTCTGCAGGATATGGGTTTCATTAACTTTTTCATTTCAAGTTTTGCTGTGTGCTTTTTTTAAAAAAGAAATAAAACAAAACTTGAATTTTCATGGCTTGGGGCTACCACAAATTTTTCTCCCCATTAAATGTGATTTAAATACCAAGGAATAGTTGGCCATAATCATATGGCCATCATAGTTGGCCATCACCACTTCCAGGGAGGTGGTGGAGTCACCATCTCCGGATGTGTTTAAGAAAAGACTGGACATGGCACTTAGTGCCATGGTCTAGTTGACAGGGGTGTGTCAGGGCAATGGTTGGACTCGATGATCCCAGAGGTCTCTTCCAACCTGGTTGATTCTGTGATTCTGTGATTCTGTGATAATAAAATAACCAAACATGACCCAGATCCCTTTTATAGAGGGTTTTTTGGTGTGCATCATTTCCATAAATTCCTGGGGTGAGGGGTGGCCTTTAGTAATTTGTAATTTGAAAGCATCTTCACAAACTATTTCCTGGGTTTTTCCCCCTCTCTGTTACTGTTTAGCTGAATTGCCTCATGTCATTACATGAGAAAAAATATGTTCTTTGTAATATTTTATAGATTTATTCATAGGCTGTGCAGAGGGTTTGCACCACAAGCTGTCTCCCTGCAACAGCCCCAGTGTGGCTCTGGAGACATGGAAATGGTGTGGTGACTTCTGCAGAGACTGGACCAGCATCAGAGCTACCCACAACTCAGTGCATGGATGGGTGAAGGTCCATCACACCTCTTTCATCTTCCTTTCTCCTACAGAAATACAACTCCAGAAGACTCCGGGCAAGCAGGTGGAAAGAGGCTAACCAGCATGCATGTTCCCTACGTACAGTTGTTTCACCCACACTGGATCTTATCTTCAAGTGACAATCCCCACCTAATCCCAGCAACTTCCCTACACCGTTAATTCAAAGGACAGAGGGCCAGTGCTCCATGCCAAAATGCAACCATGAAGCTGCTCAGCTCAACATCGCAGCTGCCCTCAGGAGTTCAGACAGCTGCTTGGAGAAGATATGGAAGATGACCCATGATGCATGTGAGAGAAGGAAGCACCTCGTCTCCTTCAACCTGAATGAGAGGACCTCGCAGCTGAGCCTGGTGTTGGAGGCACCTCAGTGATACGGTAGCAAGCCTCAACACATCCTCCTCGCCTTTGCTCTTGATTCTTTCCGTTAGCTGCAACAATATCCCCCAACAATTCCCCCTTTTTGTTTTAAAAAGATCATGGATACATCCGTATTTCCTTCATTCCCACCATTTCCTCAGGCATCATAGGATCAGCAGATCCCATAAGTTCTTGAACCATCCATACCTTTTTCACTGCTGATTCTATCATGCCTGAGACACACCGCAACAAACAACATCCAAACAACAACATCAAAAATATTACCCGTGCCCATGTGCTAATAGAAAGAAAATTAATAGCAGCCCTATTTTGCAGTGTAGCGTGTCTAACTGAGTATACATCTAACAGCAAATTACTTAAGGCCACAGAAGTAGCATTGGTCTGTTTTGAAAGCCAGCATCCCAACTTATTCAAGGTACTTAATGCTCTAGCAGCAGATGCTCCAGGCACTAGTAAAGAAGCTGCAAAAATTTTTAATGTGACCCAGACGTTGGTTTTCGGTTGAGATGGTATTCATGCTGTAAGGCTTACTATGAGAGTATATAGAAAACCAGCTATATACAACCCTCCCATCTTCAAGCGTCTGTCTCCTGATTCTGAGTTACTTCTTTTTCCTTTCCCACGGCGGGATGCACACACCTGGCTGGCATCCAGCGAGGTCCTACATCTGTGGAAACACAAGCATAACCCCGTCCCCAGGTTAACAAATCATGTGGTCCCGTCCATTGCCCTGTTTGCAAATCCTGAATAAAAACTTTTACACCAGGTTCCACCTGTGATCGTCCTTTCATTGATCCAAAATGCATTACAACAGGAGGATCAGTTTTATCAGTTCGAATTTGGAGAAAGTTCAATACATATACTGCCTTGTCCAGTCTAGCTTCAGGTGTCTCACCACTCATTCCCCTTTTTGTTTTAAAAGCATGCGTTTCAGAGTCTGATGTGCTCGCTCGATGATCGCTTGTCCCGTGGGAGAATGAGGGATTCCAGTGATATGAGTAATACCCCATGCCAGTAAAAAAAGCCTGAACTTTAGTGGATCGATAAGCAGGTCCATTATCAGTCTTTATCTGTTTAGGGATGCCCGCAGTTGCAAAAGCTCTCTGCCAGTGTCGAATGACGTGGCCAGCATGCTCACCTGTTTGCGCTGTAGCAATAAGCAAGGAAGAAAAAGTGTCAATCGTTACATGAACATATTTTAACCTGCCGAATTCAGCAATGTGAGTTACATCTGTTTGCCAAATGTCCAAGGCCTGCAGTCCACGAGGATTAGTTCCTTATATCTGCATAGGTCGTGGTAGTTGTTGACAATCAGGACACATAGCCACGATATTCCGAGCATCACTGTGTGACAAATGAAATTGTCGTCGTAATGCCCGATATCCTTGATGAAAAAACTCATGCGACATACGTGCCTGCTGTTTAATGTCCGGCACCTGTACAGTCATTGCAGTAGAATTTGTAGGGTCAGAAACCAAAGAGTCCACTCGGGCGTTGCCTTCTGCAATAAACCCAGGCAAATTAGTATGACTTCTTACATGTAGAACATTAAACAATGCAGTTCGGATTTGAATTTCTTGCCACAGAGCTCGCAGCAATTCAAAAACACACTGATTACGTGTATGCTCTATAACAGATATGTCCAATTGCTTTACAATGCCAGCTACATATGCTGAATCAGTAACCAAATTAAAGGGAGTGAGGAAATTCTGAAATACTTCTAATACAGCTCGTAATTCTACCACCTGAGGTGAACCCTCTTGTTGTACTACCATAGATTCCCACTTGCCCTCAAAATACCAGACAAGGCCTGCCTTGCCTGTTTTCCCAGATCCATCTGTAAAAATGGTAATTCCCTCCACAGGAGTGTCTGCGCACAACACTCTTGTGGCAATTGGAAGTTCCGCACTCAATTTTATAACAGGATGGGAAGGCAAGTGGTAAACAACCTGTCCCGAGAAATTCTCCATGGCTGTTTGCAAAGCAAAGCTATTGGCCATACACCACTCAAAGTATTGAGCTGCAATAGGAACGGTTAGTGATGCAGGATCTCTGGCCACAAGCTCCCGACATCGCATCCGTCCTTTGATGATAATCTGTGCCAATAGCTCTGCAATCATGGGGACAATTTTCTTTGTTCTTGAAGGTAGAAACAACCATTCCAATATGTGTAACGGATCTGACCATTCTGAATTCCATTGACCAATTATTGCATACGGAATTTGCCTATCAAACAAAGTGACAATTTGTATTTCCTGATTCAAATCAATACGATGTATAAATTTGGAATGTAGCCTGCTTTCTATTTCTGTGATCAGTTGCTGTACTTCTGCAGTAGTCTGTCGTGGTGCTGTTAAATTTGTGTCCCCTTTTTTCCACAGTACCCACTTTTGCATATGCCTTTATCATAGCATTCAAATCTGGCTCTCCAGGTAAAGTTTCAATGATTTTTTGACAATCAGCATTAGCATTATCCCTAGCTAATTGCTTAACTAGAGTATCTTGTGAACCAATATCAAAAACTTGCTTTTCAACTGCTTCTTGTAGCCTCTCAACAAAGGATAAAAAGGGCTCCTTGGGTCCTTGTCTTACGGTAGTATATCTGCGTATTGGAGACGCCAATTGTGCAGTTTTTATAATTGCATTCATATCCAGCGCTTTTATTTGTTCCAGGATAAGAGGGTCCCATTGAGCCTGATGGCTAGGATTAGCAAATTGACCCTCTCCCATTAAAACATCCACCCCATTACCATACCTAGGGTCATTCTGATTGAGTTGAAAATTTATTACAGCTTGCACTTCACATGCACTTCTCCAATTTGACATAAACACCGTAAATTGCACAGGTTGAAAAATTATCCTCCCTAGTTGCTTAAAATCCCAAGGAGTCAAAGTATCCATTGTCAACAGCCTTAACATTTGCATACATGGGGGAGAATTCACCCCATATCGAGCTACATTTCTTTGTAGATCTTGTACCACCTTCCATGAAAAAGGAACATGTGAATGAGGCTGTCCTGCTGCAGGGTCATTGAAAATCACAGGATAAGCAGAAGGACCAGTACTAAAAGACCCAGATTCACCCGCTGCACCTCCCATGCCTCCCAGTTTCTCTACTACCTCCCACTCCCCCTCCTGAGCTGCCGATGATTTTACAGCCTCCCAAAATTTCCCAGGATCCCGAGGGAACACAGTAATCCCAGGTAAACTAAGTAATTTATCTGGTGTGGGCTGAGGGGTTTTAATACTTAGCCGACTAAGTGCCTGAGACAGTTCTTCATCGTCAGCAGGTGGCGCAGAAGGAGAAGGATGTGCAGCTCCTTCAGTTATCTTCGGGGTTGCTCCACTGAAGGGTGGCAATCTCTGGTTCGCAGAGGGTGGTCGCTTTATGTGCCAGGGCTTCTGTACCACCCCTTCGTCATCCGATTCTGGGGTGCCCGTGATCAATAAGTCTTTATAATACTCGGCCACCGCATGAGGAATGGTAGGTATCGGCAACTTCACCTTAACTGACAGTGCACTTGTAGATTCTTCTGTCATTACATTCTTTGATTTTTCTTCTCCTGGAACATTTGTCCCTTCATTCTTTGGCGCAGGAGGAGGCACAGAAGTGCTGGGCACTAATACAGGAGGCTCCAAATCCTCCTCCTTTTCCTCTTTGTCTTGCTGTTGCTTTACTTTTTGTACAGTCACTTTCATTAAACGCCACGTCGTTAACGGTTTCACAGCAGCTTTATCTCCCTTTGTCGCTGCCTCAAAAAGGGCAGATCCTAATCCTTCCCATACTGTTAAACTGAAGGCAGTAGTAGCAGATGTATCACATCCATGCTTCTTCCACCACAACAACAGTTTTCGCAACGATGGGTCCAGGAGACTCTTGTGCTCTAAGGAAAACGTCCTTAAAGAGCTGCCAGCTCCCTTCTGCTCCTTCCGCACGGTGGCTTCCAACTCCTCCTGTTTGTTACCCGTGCTGCGTGCATTGGGATGGAGGCACTTCAGTTGGGCTGTCGCGACCGTGTCACCTTTTCGGAGGCTCAAGCCCCGATTCCTTTGCGGCGTTTCTCAGCTGTTCCCCTGTTGGTTCCTAACGCATCAGCGGCCCCTGGCTCTTCTCCGTTGCTCAAAACTCCATCCCCTTCCCCCGCTGAGTCTAGTTTAAAGCCCTCCTTGTAAGTCTGGCCAGCTTGTTGGCGAAGACCCTCTTGCCCCGCTTGGTCAGGTCAATCCCATCAGCTCCCAACAGACCCGGCTTCTCAAAGGTAGATCCGCGACCATGGAAGCCAAAACCTTGCGTGTGGCACCAGCTACGCAGCCAGGCATTCACCTGTTCAATCCGTCTCCTCCTTCCTGGACCCCTTCCTCTGACTGGGAGGATAGAGGAGACCACCACCTGTGCTCCCGATCCTTTTAACATTGCTCCGAGGGACATATGCTCTCTTTGGAGGGTTCTAAGTCGCCTCGTCAGACCCTACACGGAATGGTAGGAGCGGACGATAACCTGGAGGGTTCACCAGGCTCGGCAGCCTCTCAGCGAGGCCACGAATGCGAGCTCCCGGTAGGCAGCAGGCTTCTCTAGAGAAATCGTCTGGACGGCAAATGGGTGCTTCGGTGCCTCTCAGTAGGGAATCTCCGATTACTAATACCTT